>NC_089493.1:196259705-196559705 GCF_036850765.1 Saccopteryx bilineata | reverse complement strand
TGCCAGGCGGGAGCAGACGACGGGTGCTGTCCTTGGGTTTTCCGCCCACACTGGACAGCTCGCGTCATTTCTTCAGGTCCATTGCTGCGTGGGATCTGCACCTCGTCGGCGGGCTTCTTGTGATGTCACGTGAAAAGCCACTCCTCTGTCTTGCATTTTTTTAATGCGTTTTACCTAAAGGACCAGGCTTTTTGACATATATACTTTAATTCTAAAATTTGCTTTAAGATTGAGTGCCACACCTATGTTTTTATAGAAGTAAAAAAGTCATGTGGTCACTGGCCTTATTAGCACCTTGCGACATAAGTTGGCTTAAATTTAGTATTTTTTTTTTTGTACGTCAATTCTTGGTTATTTCGGCTGGAACTGTCCATCTTGTCAGTTATTCGTTACATTCCCCTAACCAGGGACCTGTGGTGGCCTTTGTCCTCTCCCCATCTGGTTCCCAGGTGACATTGCTGCCTTCTCCGTTCAGCCGCAGGTGTGGGGCACCAGGGAGAGGCGGGTGAGGAGGCTGGACGTGGACCTGTGCCAGGCCCCAGGGGATGTCAGCGACAACATGTGATTTTGTGGAAAGATGTCTCGTTTCTAAGCACACCTCTAAAGGACGGTGCTACTCTGATAAGTGGACACATTCTCTCTCTCCAGTCTGATCTCTTCCTTAGCGGATAGCTTTCTCTCCTCCTCCTCGCAGGAAATCAGTGTTACACAGAGGGTGACACTGACCTTCTGTCTCTTCTGAAAAAGCTTTGCTGTCTGTGCATCACGTCACAGAAGCAAGAGGCACTCCCTCTCTTTCCACGTGGACGCTGGAGCATAGGATGTGCCTCAGACCCACATGGCTCTGTCTCAGACATTCTGGGTTTGTGGGCAGCATATAGGACTCAAAAAAATAATTATACAGCTTACCATTGGAATTTTGAGCCACACCTTGTGTAAGCTGGGTCGTGGGTCCACAGTGGGGGGTCTGGGGCAGTCGGTCGCAGGGAGAGCCCCAGGGGGACAGCAGCTAGAGGACTCGCCCGGCACCGTGAACCACACGTGGTCTGGGCTCAGAGAGCCGCACACGCCGTGGGCAGCCAGTCGGCAGAGAGCCTGCCCGGAAATGCTCTGGCTCCGGTTAGCTAATGAAGTAAGGGAGTGTCCTAGATGCTACCAGAGAGCCGCGGCTGGAAATTGTCAGTGAAAAATATAATTCTGAACTGACTTGGAAAGAATGTTAAACCGAAACCTGAGGCGACCATGACGGGCAGGTGGGCCGGAGGCCGCGCAGTGGTGTGGACAGCAGAGCTGCAGAGAAGTCTGCGCTCCCACCCTCCACCCTCGGGGACGTAAATACCCGATCCACTTGGCAGGTATGCCCCTGGAGCTGGGAACAGTGACTCACCACAGCTGAGGAAAACAGCGTCCCTGCAGTGTCCACCTCCCTGACAGGGCTCCGTGCACACCAGGAGCGCGTGGGGCCCTGACTTGGCTCCCAGCCTGCAGGGATATCCAGCTGTATTAACAGTGGTGTTTTTCCCTCTGTGAACTGCGGTGCGAACAGGGTTTCCGGGCCTGCTCGCCCTGGGCTGGGCCGGCTGGGACCCCATGAGGGCCGAGAACTTTGCAGGGGCAGCAGCATTTGTCTGCGTGCCCAGAGTGTGGCTCGTGTGACTGAAGAACTGAGTTCTGTTGAGTTTCTCAGTTAATGGAAGTTTAAAAAGCTGCACGTGCTGCTGCCTGCTGGGTCCCTGGAGAGGTTGTGGGCCTTCGGGTCCCGGGCTCCTGGGTGTGGCCACCGCCTCAGTTTACCCATTCACCTTCCGGCCAAGTTCTGTTTCTGCAGTTTGCTTCCCGGTGAGAAGGAGCGAGCAGGGCTGGTCTGGCCGGGGGACTCAGGCAGACCCCTGAACAAAGTTGTCTGCGGCTACAGCTGTGCAGGAGGCCCTGCACCCCGGCCCCCCTGGAAGACCAAGCGGGGCTGGTCTGGCCGGGGGACTCAGGCAGACCCCTGAACAAAGTTGTCTGCGGCTACAGGTGTGCAGGACAGGAGGCCCTGCAGCCCAGCCCCCCTGGAAGACTGAGCGGGGCTGGTCTGGCCGGGGACTCAGGCAGACCCCTGAACAAAGTCTGCGGCTACAGCTGTGCAGGAGGCCCTGCAGCCGGCCTCCCTGGAAGTCTGAGTGGGGCTGGTCTGGCCGGGGGACTCAGGCAGACCCCTGAACAAAGTTGTCTGCGGCTAAGGTGTGCAGGACAGGAGGCCCTGCAGCCCGGCGCCCCTGGAAGACCGAGCGGGGCTGGTCTGGCCGGGGGACTCAGGCAGACCCCTGAACAAAGTCTGCGGCTACAGCTGTGCAGGAGGCCCTGCAGCCCGGCCCCCCTGGAAGACTCTGGTTGCTGCTGAGTAGGCTGACCAGTCTCTGCAGCTTCTGCCACTCTGGACGCAGGTCCCTGTCCCTTTGCCTCCCGAGTTCTCGAGGTCCAGGGACCAGTAAGGGGGCTGAGAGGTGGTTCCTGGGGATGGGGGACAAGGAGAGATTGATTTGCTGGTGTGGGGAGTTAAACAGAAGTCCCGTGGCCCGGCGGCCCTGGTGACTGTGTGCTAGGCATGGGGGGACTCCATGTGAGCCTCGCCGTAGTAGCAATGCCGTGGTTCCCTGTCCTTGCAGAGTGCTAAAGTCCTTCGTGAACAGGTGTGTGCGTGTTGCGTGTGCCTGCCTGTCCCTGTCTCCGTCTGCATGGACCCCGTTCATACCAGGTGGTACTTATCAGGGTGGTTGGTCATTGTATGGTCTGACCGTTGAGTAGTGTCTGTCCCCTCAGGAAGCCGGGACTCCTGTGAGAACAGTGTCGTGTTCCCAGTGCAGTTTCACGGGAGCACAGCCACGTTTACAGGCTGTCTGGCTGCTTCGTTGAGACAGACCATGTGGCCCGAAAACCTGAACTGTGTGCAGAGACGGAGCACGCCCCAACCTGGCTCCTCCCCTTCTTCCGTGTGGGCACGCTTCACTGAGCCTCGTCCAGACCTTCACACGACCAGCTTTCTCTGTGCAGAGCCTGTATTTTTAAATAAGTTCTGTTTAGTCCTAAGTGGTTTATGTATTTGTTTGGGGGATGATTCATACGAATGGGGTCTTTTCTTCCTTATTATTTTCCATTTTTTAAAGGGTCAGTGTTTGCATGGAGGAAAGGTGTTCTGTGTGTGAATGTCTTTCTCTCTCTCAGTATGGGCTTTATAATATTAATTTTTTTTTAACTCTCCATTTTGAAATTTTTTTAAGGTTCCAAAAACTTTGCAAGGCTAGTATAGATAGTTCCTAACCTCTGTCCAGATCCATTCCATCTGGCATTGCGCCATGCTTGCTCTGGGACTGCCCGTGTGTATGGTTGGGGGTAGGTATGTACACCACACCCCTCATCCTTGATCCTACAACACATTTCTAAGGAAAAGGACACTTCCAGAGCCACAGTCCTGTCCGTGCCTCAGGACACTTCACACTCCAATGCTCTGTCTCACCCATAGCCCGGTTCTGCCGGTTGTCCCGACAGCGTTCCTGAGGCCCGGCCTGGGATGGAGCCTTGCCTTAGGTTGTCCCATCTTCTGTCTCCTAACCTGGAACAGCTCCTCGGCCTTTCTTTCTCCTGATGGACCTTGACCTCTTTTAAAAGAAAGCAGGACAATTATTATATTGTATGTCTCAATTTAGACTTGTTCTCCTTTGACCAAATCCTAGTTAGATTCTGGTTGAACATCTTTGAACCTCTAGAAAGAGCACATAGCTCACTTAGACACACAGTATCCTCATGGAGATGTTTCAGGTGTTGCTGGGTTTCTGCACTCAATAGTTACTGTTTTTCCTTTGTCATTAAAGTAACTTTAATTTTGTATCCAGCCACATTGATCATTGCTTTAGTAACAGTTGTTTAATTCACTTGGGCAGGTGTTCTCTCCTCCTGAGCTTCAACTGCAAGGAAAAGTTACTTTGTCTCTTTCTTCCCCCTTGCATTTTTGTTGCCATGTTGAATTGCGTAGAACCTAGAACCTCCGGAAAACACTGAGTGCAGCCAGCAGGGGCTCCTTGCTTGTTTCCAGCCTGCCTGGGAATGCTTGTGAGGCCTTTCAGAGCAAGCAGCGCTTGGCTGATTAAAAGCCCTGGTGCCTCTGTGAGGTGGGGTCCTGTGGGCAGTGCCCCCCGGGGTTCCGCGCGGAGCCGTCCGGGAGTCGTTGTGGGGTTGGTAGCTGTGGTTTATCTGCGGTACTCCGGGCACTGCAGGGGTGGTACTGTGCTTCTCCGGGTTTGCACCAGCACCTGCCGGTATGCTTGCCAAATCGCAGGCACCCTGTACAGTGTTGACGAAATGCATAAACGAACAGCCAGGCAGCTCTGCATGTAAACACAGTTTGGCCGAGGAAAGCAGTCCGACCTTACCTGCAGCGTAGCCTTTGACAGGTTGGGCATCACCGCCTCCCAGCCGGTGCCCTTGGGCGGGCGACCGAACTTTAGGCTCCTGTCTCCTCATCTGTAGCATGGGCACACTGCCCACTGCTGGGGTAACTGTGGGAAGTTCACAAACCGAAGGTGGTATGTCACCGTCCTCGCCTCAGGGCTGGCATACAGATAGGCCCACCCCATGCCCACGTCCTTGTCATCGCTGCTGTCATTGCGACCTTGTCAGAGAGGGACAGTGGGCGCTTCACAAGACCACCTCTGGTGTGGACATGAGATCGGAGCCGTGGGAATGGAAACTGTAGGGCCTAGAGCTGACTGCAGTGTAGCAGGTGGGTCTTCTAACCTGCCTTCTAGCCACGCAGTCGCCGCTGGGGGTCATGGAGGGTCATCGCCGGGGTGTCATAGAGCGCTGCATTCTTGCATTGGCAGGAGAGTGGGCTGGCATCACCAGGACCCCCTCGGCTCCTACGGTTGTATGATCAGAGAGACATGGTGGGCGTGCTGTCTTGAGCTTCTCTGAGCTGCTTCTCCAGAGAAGGGGAGCTCAAAGCAGAGGGGGTTTGAAAAGACAAACCTGGGTTTTACCGTGAAGCAAGCAGCTTGAATAACCTTTTTTGGTGCAGAACAAGGCTAAAGCCAGACAGGTCACTGACCAGGACAGATGCTTTGTCCTTCAGCCCACCTCGCAGCTGCTGGTGACTTTGTTGCCGCCTTTTATGACCACGAGCTAGGATGCATCTGGTATTAAATGTAGCTCTTGAACAACCAGAAAAGTCAACTCCTTTCAAGATTAGATTTACTTCAGTCTTTGTTTAAAATTTAAGGCCCTGCTGGTTGGCTCAGCAGTAGAGCATTGGTCCAGTGTGTGGTAGTCCTGGGTTCGATTCCCGGTCAGGGCACACAGCAGAAGTGCCCATCTGCTTCTCCACCCTTCTCCTTCTCCTTTCTATCTCTTCCCTCCTGCAGCCAAGGCTCCATTGGAGCAAAGTTGGCCCGGGCGCTGAGGATGGCTCTGTGGCCTCTGCCTCAGGCACTAGAATGGCTCTGGTTGCAACGTGGCAATGCCCCAGATGGGCAGAGCATCGCCCCCTGGTGGGCATGCCAGGTGGATCCTGGTCAGGCACATGCAGGAGTCTGTCTCTCTGCCTCCCCTCTTGGCACTTTGGAAAAATACAAAAAAAAAAAAAAAAAAATGCAGCTCTTGAGCAACCAGAAAAGTCAAACTCTTCAAGATTAGATCTACTTCAGTCTTTGTTTAAAGCTTAAGAGAGAAACAGCACGGCACAGACAGATGCGCTGAGGTCTCCTGATCCCCATCCCACCGTTCCTCTCCCTCCTCTGGGGACAGCGACCCCTCTGAGCCTCCCCCCAGTACCCCTCACCCAGAGATGTCCACGGATGATACACTGTCTAGTTGTATGGGGGAGTAGTTTTTGAAAGTGGTGTCATACAGTTTCTTCATTGATATACTACGGGTACTTCCCACTGGTCCACAGAGATTCTTCGTGGCTGACTCCGTCAGACACAAGTGACTCCCTGTCTCTCCGCTGGCCTGGTGTTTGGGCCTCAGCCCTTCCCTGCTGTGCAGCCTTGGTTCCTGCCCTGCCTGGTCTGACCTGGGCCCGGGTGTGTGTGCTGGCCACAGGGCCCCCCCCCAGGTCTCAGGGGAGCACCACTGCTGGGGGGCGGGGAGGGGGGGCCTCGTCTCCGTCCCTGAGCCGTCCCTGAGCGCCGGGCTGGGTAGCAGCAGGACCCAACCATTGCGGACGGTAGTGGCAGTGGGTGGGAGGGTCTCAGAACTTGGGCCAGGCCAGGCCTTTCTCCGGGCCGGCTGGTTCTGGCGTCCTCCTGCAGGTGCCCGGGGCCCCCGTCACCCCTTCCGCCCACACTTGGGGGTAACTCCTTCTTGAGGCTTCTCCCCTCTCACTTTTAAGGGGCTGAACTGGAATTCCGACTTTTGGGGATTTGATGCTCATGTTCATTTTTATTCTTCTAATCAATAATTTTTTTTTTTTACCAAATGTAATTACAGCTCCTTGTAGCCCTCTGCCTTTTAACCGTTTTCAGAATCGACCCATTTTGTTCACTGTCACCTGAGAAGCCAGGGAGGCATGATGTGCTTTGAGCAGGATAACCGAAAAAAAAATGGGTCAAGATGTTAAAAGTCGGTAACGTTTTGAAGGAGCCGCGGATTCTGTCTCTGGGAAACGTGCTTTCCGGAAAGGACTTTCCCGGGGGGCTCCAGACCGCTCCTCTGGGGTCGTAGCAGAAAGTCCCAGGCCTCGGAGCTGTGAAGCTTACGGGAGCTTATCTTACCCACGCTTGCATTCTCTAATTTTCTGAAAGTCAAAACACTTCGGTGCTGTTTGTTTCTGGAGCAGCCAGTTTTTAAGAAAAAGCAAAAAAAAAAAAAAAAAAAAGTGCACGTTAGCTTTTCTGCTGTGTATATAGTTATATAACCCTTATTATTTCAGACTGTGATGTCACGTGTCACTCCTCCACAGAGATGACCACGACTGCCGGTCAGTGTGCATTTCCTGTGTCTGTTTCCTTTAAAAACACACACACACACAAACAAACAAAAAAGACCGGAGCTAGCACTTTGCTGAAACTGCAGGTTTGGGGTTTCACAACTGCCGGTGACCTGTCCCCTCACCCAGGGACTTGAAAACACCATTTTCATGCTAATTTCTGGTTAGATGGGTAGGTTAGGATCGCTCTGCCTCCAGAGTTTGGAGTTGACCCCTGTGGGGAGGCAGGGGGCGCAGCAGGGCTCCGTAAACACGGGGTCACCGGGCAGGCAGAAGCGGGAGCAGCGCCCGGCTGGCTCCTTCGTGGCCGAGCTGTTGCGGACTGGGTCAGATCACGCTCACGCTACCCAAATGCAGGATGTGATTTCACACTGTTCTGCGTTGTTTTAAGAACTGGGGAAGTGTTAGAGGGGCCCTGATGCTCCTGGGGGGACGCAGCATGGGCAGAGCGCTGCCGAGTGTGGGGTCAGGGCTGGGGTCCTGCCGCACCCCGGGGTCAGGGCTGCCCCTCCCTGGCCGGCCCGACGCCCTCCCCACACACCTCTCACACGCCCTTCCTCCACACGGAGTTCCTGGGGGGACGCAGCATGGGCAGAGCGCTGCCGAGTGTGGGGTCAGGGCTGGGGTCCTGCCGCACCCCGGGGTCAGGGCTGCCCCTCCCTGGCCGGCCCGACGCCCTCCCCACACACCTCTCACGCGCCCTTCCTCCACACGGAGTTCCTGGGGGGACGCAGCATGGGCAGAGCGCTGCCGAGTGTGGGGTCAGGGCTGGGGTCCTGCCGCACCCCGGGGTCAGGGCTGCCCCTCCCTGGCCGGCCCGACGCCCTTCCCACACACCTCTCACGCGCCCTTCCTCCACACGGAGCTTCTGGGAGAGTCCCCACTGCCCTTAGCATTTTTTTCGTAGGATGTACAAATAATTTTATTGAAACTGAACAAATACACAAAAACTTGTAAAAAGAGTCTCAGGAGGAAATGAGGTAGCTTCTTGACATACACCTCCTTGGCTCTGTTGCAGTTTCTCTGTAAAGATGAGGCCTGGACCTAAGGGTTTCTTGCCTGGGTCCACAGTGGGGAGGAGGTGTCGTATGGGCCCAGGCGCAGACCTCCATGAGTGGGGGCACTGGCAGAGCCCAGCAGGCTGCGGACAGCAGCACAGACTCAGGGAACTGGTGACGGGGACCCCTCTCCCGTTTCCTGTCACGTGCGTGCACCTGTTTGCTGTGCTGTATCAAGCACCCTGGCAGTGGACACAGGGCTACACAGACCCTCGGGGAGAGGGGTCACTGGGAATTTAGGGCGCAAGGCTGGTGGGGAGGGTGGGTGCCAACAGACCAGTGGAGAGCGTCTGTCCCCTTTTTATTTCAGAGAAAAACTGTTCTGAGGAATAGGCCTTGGGGAGAAATCCTTGAGGCTGACAGTGCAATTTACATAACAATTAAACTAGTTTAGTGTCCCCTGTGCTGCTGAAACCAGCCTTCTCCCTGTACCACTTCCGTGTTGTTAATCTGTTTTATGACCCAGTTTCGCCAAACGGGTAATTGCTCCTCCCTGGTCCTAAAGCATGCTCAGACTTGGGGATGTGCGTGGCGAGGGGTGGCATTAGGAGCGGTCCTGGAATCGTTTCCTCGGGCCATCTGCCAGGAAGCTGCCCGCTGTCTCCCCGTGGGCACCGATGCTGCTCCTCCGGCTTCAGGTGTGAAAGCCTGGTTTGCCGTGCGCCTGGTCCTCCTCGTGTGCTCCCAGGTCTGACGAGTGCAGGAAGAGCAGGGGGCTGTGGGGACGAACCGGGTGTTCCCCCCGCCCTGCTCCGCGTGCTGGGTCTGAGCACTGAGGCTTCGAAGGGAAGGCCTGAGTCTTCAGCCAGAGAAAGGTCTTTGCAACCCCCCTCGCTCGGTGCAGGGCCCGCGGGCCTGTGTTGTGTCTGGGGCTGTGTCCAGGATGGCAGAGAGGTCTCGAAAGTGGGTCCCCACTGCTTTGTAAACATCACCCGGTTGCCCCCAGTGACCCCAGCCTCCCTGGGCAGACTGGCTGCACCCCTGGCTCTGGTCCAGCCGCTGTTCCACCCGTGGCCGCTAATTTGGGGGAGATTAGCCTGAAGGTAAGTCTGAGTGGGAAAGACCCCTCCCTTGGGAAAGGCTAGTGGCTAGGCTAAAACCTAAGGACCTTCAGTTATCCACAGTAAAACTTTCAGTTTAGCCTAGAATTTTATGTGACAGAATGAGAACAAAGATGATCAAAGTGTAATAAGTTGATGTAATAAGAATAGAGCAATTGGCCCCGAATGGTATTAACATCAACTTTCGTGTGACCTGGGATAGAGCTTCTCCCAGATTCTGCGGTGACGCCCCGCAGCCAGCATCCGCTGACGGTGACGGTGAGGTGTTTGCGTGCTGGCTGCGCAGGGCTGGGTGGCGGTCACATGCTGCTTCCGGAGAAGAGGCCAGGAGAACGTGGACTGCTGGGAGCGGCCAGAGAAGGGCTTGGTGGCTGTTTACACCGGGCCTGGGTCCCCGCGTCCCCGGCGCCTTGTCCATGCTGGTCGTGGCCTCAAGTGCCCCCCACTCCTCACCGCCCAGAGATGCTGCCCGCTCTCGCCACCCGCTCCAGGCCCGGCGTGGCCCTTGTCTAGCTCCTGCCGTCCTCACTTCTCCGCCGCCGCCCGGAGTGAGTCACTGCTGTGCACCTCAGCCTCCTGACGGGGCCGCGGGCCTGTCTTCCAGGAGAAACTCTCCTCCACTTTCATTCTTAGGGGCTGTAGAGGACCGAGTGCTCTACAATGCTTCGTAACTGTGGGCGGTCTCCGGGCAGCCCTGGGTGCAGGTGGGTGCAGGTGGGTGCAGCCCGGCCGGTCCGTGGGGGCTGGTCCCGGACCTGACCCGCACACCACTGTGGACCTGCTCTGAGAACTGTGCGTCCCTCTGCAAGCATGACAGAGGTCCATGTGGCCGGGCATCGTGGGGCGTGCCAACCAGCAAAAGGAAGAAGTTTCAGATTTAACTTTGGTGAAATTATAAAGTAATTTTCCCAGAATAAAGTTTAATTCACATGAGAAAAATACGTCAAGTTACATATTATGCCTTAGGTCTGAACACCGGGACAGTGAAATCTCATAGTGTAACAGTGACCCCCAACACCAAGTCACCGGGAGCTAACTGCTCACCTGAACCGGTGGGCGTGTGACACTTCCCGCCTCCGCAGTGACAGTGCCCAAGGAGTGCTTGGCATTGTTCTGATGCCGAGGAAAGAATGGGCACAAGCAATGACTTTCTAAAATCACATTGTTCTGCGGGGGTGAGTTGATTCAACGAAAGCATCGGTTTTTATGCTTTCTTTATGTTGCAAAAATTTTTTTAATAAATTTTTTAAATTTTATTTATTTATTTATTTATTATAGAGACAGAGAGTGAGTCAGAGAGAGGGATAGACAGGGACAGAGAGAGATGAGAAGCTTCATTAGTTTTTCATTGTGCATTGCAACACCTTAGTTGTTCATTGATTGCTTTCTCATATGTGCCTTGACTGCAGGCCTTCAGCAGACCCAGTAACCCCTTGCTGGACCCAGTGATTTTGGGTTCAAGCTGGTAGGCTTTTGCTTAAACCAGATGAGCCCGCGCTCAAGTTGGCGACCTCGGGGTCTCGAACCTGGGTCCTCTGCATCCCAGTCCGACGCTCTATCCACTGCGCCACCGCCTGGTCAGGCAGTTGCAAAAATTTTTAACAGAGTTCAGTTTCTTTGCTTTCTGGTCTGAAGAGTTAGAAGGTCAGAGCTGAACTAGAAGCCATCGTGTACTGTTTTTGAAGACTTCAAACAATAAATCAGAAGTGACTTGTCTCCTCTAAACCTCAGTTTCTGCATTGTTAATGCTGAGAGTACTTTGCAGGAAAGTTCTGAGTAAGTTTATTTAAAGCAGCTTCCGATGCAGTGGTGTGGTACCACCAGTGCCTTAACTAGCGTTTCGGTCAGGGATGGACTGCTGGGAATGCACGTAGAGCCGTGGTTTTCAACCTCCAGTCTGCCAGCAACTTCGTGCCGGTCCACAAATTGTATGAAGACGACAGAGTCTATAATCACTGGGTCCGTCATCTTCATACGACATCAGGGTGGTTAACTCTGTCGCGGACCCGCACAACATTTCTGGCCGGCTGGCACCAGTCTGCGGACTGGCAGTTGGAAACACTGATGGAGGGGAGTATATTATATGTGTAATTTGAAAAAAAAAAATAGCGTGCGCTTCAGACAGGTTGGAGCAGACAGGTTCACCCCGTGCTGTCTGCCCCGGCAGGAGAGGGGCCGAGTCCAGGCTGCTGGGGGCAGGGCAGCTGCTCTGCAGTGAGGACTGGCCCGCCCAGCCGGCCTGTGTTGCCCAGGCTGCTTGTGATCGAGGCTGAGCTCGGGAGGAGCCACTTACTTCCCCGCTCGGAATGAGTGGGGCGCCTCGGCTTGAATCTCCCCATCGCATCGCCCTTATTGTGTGGTGGTGCTGTGCTTCTCCCCTTTCCTGTTCTGCGGGGTCCCCTGGGGAAGTACGTCAGTCTCTGTGACTTCAGGAGGTCACGTTAGACACCGTTCCGGCCGTGGGGTGTGAGGAGCCCGTCCCAGTTCATGAACCGCAGGCAGGGCTCTAGGGGGCTTGACTAGTCGGTTGTAGGGGGCAAAGCCGGGACTCTCTCCCAAGTCTCTTGACCCCAAGTCGTCATTGCTTTTTCTGGTACAACAGGCTGTCCCTGCAGGACGTCGTGCCTGAGGCAGAGGTGACCCGTCATTCCGTCCTGCAGGCACTGCCAGGAACTGCACCTGGAGGTCTGGCACAGGGCAGTTCAGCAGAGCGGACGTCCAGGCGGAGCGCACCTGCGATGTGGCCTGTGGCGTGTCCGCCAGGGAGGGGAGGCCGTGGTGACAAACACCGGCAGCCGGCCCTCCCCTGGTGATGCGGGGAGGAGCGCTCCTTCCCTGGGGGCTGAGGGTCAGTGGAAGAGGCAGGGAGGGGGCACACACCCTTCCTCAGAGTGTGGACCCAGAAATGGCTCCCGTGCCATCGCACACATGCCTTCCCTGAGAAGGTGCCTCAGTGCACACGTGGCTGACTGCTCAGGATGCTGGGACCTGTCGTGTAGCTGTGTGCCCCGAGCAGAAGGGACGGGTTCTGGCGAGCCGCTGGAAGTTCCTGTAGCGAGTCAAGGCCGACCTGGACAGTGAGGAGGGAGGACCTTGGGCGAAGGAGGATCTGGTGCTCTCAGTGGACCTCCGACACCTTGGAGGTCTTTAGAGTAGGCAGGCGATGCGATTAGCAGTCAGCAGCAGTCTGCACATGGATTGTCGTGAGGTGGCCACTTGGTGAGAGAAGACCTACACACCCACACATACACACGTACACATGTACACACACATACACACGTATACACGTACACACATACACGTACACACACACTCACACATACATGTACATACACACGTATACACACACGTACACACACGTACACACACCCACACATACCCACGTACACACATACATACACATACACACATACACACATACACACGTACACACACACTCACACATACACATGTACACACTCACACACGTACACACGTACACGTACACACACGTACACACACGTACACACACCCACACATACCCACGTACACATGTACACACACCCACACATACACACGTACACACACTCACACATACACACGTACACACACGTACACACACCCACACACACCCACGTACACACGTACACACACCCACACATACCCATGTACACACATACCCACACATTCACACGTACACACACACCCACACATACCCACGTACACACGCCTGTAGGAGAACGATGATGATGATGATGATATAACAGTGTAGAAGCCTTGGCCCTAGTCATGTGCACTGGGCTAGGTGCATCACACACTGTGGTGAGGTCGTCGCTGTAACCTGAGTACCTTCGCCAGGTCACACAGCTCTGGACTGCTGGCAGGCTGGGTCCCACACAGAGGCACCAGGGAGTGACGTGCAGATGTGCAGATGAGGAGGAGGTGCCGTGGCCTCAGGGAGGAGGGAGACAGGTGGGCCGAACATGGTTTAGCGTGAACTAGGGTCGGGAATGGAGCAAGGACTCCTGGCGGCAGCCACCTGAGCCAGCTGCCAGGGAGAGGGGTGTCTGGACGGATGTTGGGGCGCTGAGCCTGGAGCAGTAGGGCCAGGGCCAGAGGATGGGGAGGAAGGGCGTCAGCGACGTCCGAAGCCAGCGGGTCGTCTGTGCTTGTCATTAGCGCTCTGGTTTCTTTGCCCTTCCGTCCTTCCATGGGAGACAGGCGGAGAGGAGAGGTGCGTCCAGACGCGGCGCTCGATGGCCACACTGCGTCGCCACTCGATGGTCTCACGCCGTCCCTCGCCCTGCCGTGGGGTCCCGTCTCAGAAACATGGCTGCTCTAAGTGGAGAGGTGACACAGGCTGTAGCGCGGTGTCTACTTCGTGTGCAGTGTGACTGTGGGTGGTCGTGAAGAACCCACACTGAGGACTGGCCCTGGCCTCTGAGGAGTGAAGTCCCCACACTGAGGACTGACCCTGGCCTCTGAGGAGTGAAGTCCCCACACTGAGGACTGACCCTGGCCTCTGAGGAGTGAAGCCCCCACACTGAGGACTGACCCTGGCCTCTGAGGAGTGAAGCCCCCACACTGAGGACTGACCCTGGCCTCTGAGGAGTGAAGCCCCCACACTGAGGACTGACCCTGGCCTCTGAGGAGTGAAGCCCCCACACTGAGGACTGACCCTGGCCTCTGAGGAGTGAAGCCCCCACACTGAGGACTGACCCTGGCCTCTGAGGAGTGGAAGTCCCCACACTGAGGACTGACCCTGGCCTCTGAGGAGTGAAGTCCCCACACTGAGGACTGACCCTGGCCTCTGAGGAGTGGAAGTCCCCACACTGAGGACTGACCCTGGCCTCTGAGGAGTGGAAGTCCCCACACTGAGGACTGACCCTGGCCTCTGAGGAGTGAAGTCCCCACACTGAGGACTGGCCCTGGCCTCTGAGGAGTGAAGTCCCCACACTGAGGACTGACCCTGGCCTCTGAGGAGTGGAGAACCCACCCTCAGGACTGACCCTGGCCTCTGAGGAGTGGAGAACCCACACTGAGGACTGGCCCTGGCCTCTGAGGAGTGGAAGTCCCCTACCCAACAGGACTGCAGGGCAGGCAGGCGCCCTGCTCGTTTCAGCCTGACTTTATCATCCGGGAGTAAGCGTTTCTAGGTGGTCGGACCTATCTGTTCTGCCTCCCGGGCGCACTTGGGAGAGAACGGCGAGCGTGGACTAACTCCAGCCGCAGCTCTGACCTCTGGACTGAGTCTCGTTGCCATGGCAATGGTCATGTCTGTGTTTGACTGGTGTGCCAGCTCCCTGGCTTCTCCCTGACCACTGGGGTCTCTGTCCTCGTACCTTGCCGACCTGTTGCGGCCCTGGATGCTACCACTCAGTTCCGTTTATACTCCCGAGGGCACTCAGTCTGTTTATGATTAAACACTGCTCAAACAGCCGGGCAGGACCTGTGGATAGGGGCGGGGCCCGCGAGACCATATTGCTCTCTGCTCTGGCTGTTTCCTGTCAGCGAGAGAGCTGACATTTATTTTTAAATTGTGCTCATAGCTCTGTGACTTCTGCGGAACTCTTGATTTTATTTTAGAGTTTATGGCAAGAAAAGGGGAAAATTATGAATACTTCTGAAGGACAGCCCCTTCCCTGGCCTCTTTCAGTTGATCAACGTCACATCTAGAGCCATAACCTGATACCTTGTTTAGGTAACTTATCCAAGTAAGTCTGAACCCTACCAGTTACTGACATCTTTAAATAACCGGCAAAGTTCATAACTGTGTAGCCCGTTGTGTTAGCTTCCAGTAGTGAAACTGTTTCTTCTGTGTAATAATGTCAGCTGCTTTGTGTGCCAGGCCCTGAGCTGGGCCCACCTTGGGGGAAGGTCGGGGACACCAGGAAAACCAAGGCGGAGACTGAATCGAGGGCCAGCGTGGCTCATGAGAGGTCAGCTGTCTGGACAGAGCTGCTGCTGGCCACGGTCCTCTTGACTGCAAGCCCAATTTCAGATGCTTTTCAGTCGTCGGCCTCTGAGCGCAGACACAGGACTCCCAGGTCTTGCTGGTCACTTTCCTGGGGGCAGGGGGGCAGTCACCCTCACTGCAGCTCTGACGAGAACCACCTGCCTCCCTCTACACTCTTCTAGACGGCTGAGGTGCAGAGAAGTCATGCACCTACTGCCTTATTTTCTAAAAATAGGCGTGCTTTTTCTTCCGGTTTTTTTTTTTTTTTTGTATTTTTCTGAAGCTGGAAATGGGGAGAAACAGTCAGACAGACTCCCGCATGCGCCCGACCGGGATCCACCCGGCACGCCCACCAGGGACGACGCTCTGCCCACCAGGGGGCGATGCTCTGCCCCTCTGGGGCGTCGCTCCGCTGCGACCAGAGCCACTCTAGCGCCTGGGGCAGAGGCCAAGGAGCCATCCCCAGTGCCCAGGCCATCCTTGCTCCAATGGAGCCTCACTGCGGGAGGGGAAGAGAGAGACAGAGAGGAAGGAGGGGGGGAGGGATGGAGAAGCAGATGGGCGCCTCTCCCATGTGCCCTGGCCGGGAATCGAACCCGGGACCTCTGCATGCCAGGCCGACACTCTACCACTGAGCCAACCGGCCAGGGCCTCTTCCATTTGTTTTTTAAGGCACATCTTCAATCTTTGGTTTAAATGTATTCTGGAGAAGTAATACCTTTTCACATTTCAAAACTCAAGGGGTGTGAGGTCAACAGTCTTTCTTTCCGTCATCCATTTCCGGTTTCTGGAGCAGGAAGAGGTGATGTTGAAGGAACGGTGCTTCCCGCCCCAGCTCCATTTCTCCAGAGGGCCCTGGTCCACGTGTGCGCGTGCACGAGCAGAGCCTGCCCTCGTCTTCCTGTCCTTGGAACAGAACAAAACCCACAGACAACAATCGTCCGGCTTCCCGTGGGGGTGCAGGGTGGCTCGCCTGGGCAGCCGGGGTCCTGGTTTTCTCCAGGGCAGGGGTGGGGTCTGCTGTCCAGCTGGGTGTGTCCCTTCGAGGAGAGATTCTAAACATGGCTTCAGTGTGCTGGCCAGCAGCCTGGGCTGGGCACAGTGGCCTCGGGGGGGCGCAGGCGCCTTCTCCAGTGAGATACCTGCCCAGCGCTCTGCTCCACGGGCCCCTCTTCCCCTGCGCTGGCCGGGGCACGGGCGGAGGCCTGCCTCCTCTGAGAGAAGCCTCTGGCTAGTGACCGTCAGCGTGGACTCGAGCAGAGCCCAGACGGGGATGAATGGAGAGGATGCTTGAAGTCTTCTGCGCGGGGAGGTGCTTGTGGCTGTGCCTGGCTGACGGACAGCGTGTATGACGTGGTGGCTCCTTGGCCAGCTTACAGCAGGCTCGCTGCGTTCCTGGCCACAGGCCCTCCGGAAAGCGAGCTCCCGCACAGCGCGCTTCTTTGGAGATAGAGAAAAGCAGGGAAAACAGCACACACAGAAACAGCTTTCCCGCACTGGACAGAGGGCGGGACTTGCCCCCTTCAACACAGACCCCGCCCCTGGGTCTGAGTAGAGCACCCAGGTGAGAACCAGCAAACGGTGCCTCTGCAGTGTGTGGGCAGCTGGAGTCCGTGTGTGTGATTCCCCGCTGCCCAAGGGTCAGTGGGCGGTGGCGTGCATGATGTCAGGTTCACAGACAGCCACCTCTCCGTCCAGTAGGCTGGACCCGAGGGCGTGGGCATGAGGAGGGGAGCCGCGTGTCCATGGCGTGTGCCCTCACACACCCAGTGCGAGGGCCGGCCCTCCAGCTGCCAGAGTGTGGGAGCGGCCGCCTTCTGCACGGGGAACCACTGCGCACGTCGGCACCTCGTGAGCTTAGGGATCATTTCAAGCCGATCACTTGACTTTTTAAAATAAAAGTTAGTACTGGTTACTGGCTTGTGTCAGGTTTTTGCAATAAAGCACCTGTCTGGGCAAAGGGCAGGTGTGCACTGTGAGGGGCACCCTGGTTCCCAGGGGGGCTCCTGTGCCTGTGGGATCCCACCGCCTGTGCCTGACACCCCCACCCCGTCTGCTGGGCCTGGGCAGCCCCTCGTCTCTCTGGGAATCCGTCTCTTCGTCTGTAGAAGGAAGAGCTTCGTTCTGAAATGTGCTGTGCCCGTGGGTTTTTGGTCACAGCGGGCTCGTCCGCGTTCCTCAGGAGTAAACTGCAGGGTCTCAAGTCCGCGCCGTGAGCTGAGAATGTCTGAGTTTTGGTCTCAGGTTTTGTCTGAGTGTGACAGATGTCTTCCCATTGTAAACTAGTCGACTAGTAAGCACCTTTCCTCCTCACCTTCTCTTCCTGTCAGCGTCTGCACACATGTGTGTTCTGTGGGCGAATCTCCAGAGCTTCCCATTTCCTCGCCGTGAGAGTTCAGTTTTGAAGCAAAGGACACCGGTGCCCCCTTCCTGCCCCCACGCTGCAGCCCAGGGCGGTTGGAGCGCCCACAGGAGGCCGGTCCTGGCTGTGGCTTTCTGTTTTGAATAATTGTAGACTCGCAGGAGGCTGTGGAGACATCGGGACGGGTCCCTGTGCACCTCCCCTCTCCCCCCCGCCAGCTGCACCCTTGATTACAGGACCCTGACCATGCAGCGTGTGTGTGCTGGTCTGTGAGCACACGTGTGTGTCAGTGTAACCCCCACCTCCACCGGGGTGCGCAGCTGTCCCCAACCCCGGCCACCAGGAACCTCCTCCCCACCCCTATAATCTGTCACTCGAGAATGTTACGTAAGTGCACCGGACGCACCTCTTGAGTGTGGCCTTTTTCGGGCTCAGCATCCTGCCTTCATCCAGAGCTGTGAGCAGAGCAGGTCACC
Source organism: Saccopteryx bilineata (assembly GCF_036850765.1). Classification (NCBI taxonomy): domain Eukaryota; kingdom Metazoa; phylum Chordata; class Mammalia; order Chiroptera; family Emballonuridae; genus Saccopteryx; species Saccopteryx bilineata. The sequence goes on along the minus strand of NC_089493.1, from coordinate 196,541,849 downwards.
CTCTTCCTTGCTGAGTGACCACTGCTCTGCTGGTGGAGGGGTGGTGGTCCCACCCATGATTTAGCCTTCACTGGCTGAGGGGCCTTGTGACCGACTCCAGTTTGGGGCTATTACAGATAAAGCCGCCGTGCACAGTCACATCCAGGGGGCGAGGGGACACACGCTTTCACTCCTCTGGGACATGTGCCAGGAGCGCGGCTGCTGAGCTGTGTCCTGAGAGCACAGTCAGGGTAAGAAACCGGGCTTCTCCGTTCGCACCGCCAGTGTGTGCCGGGTCCCGTCCCCGCGTCCTGGCCGGGCCTGTGGCAGCACCTCTGCTGGACGTCCCTCTGCTTCTGCCTGGTGGCCGGTAGGTACCGCCCGCACCTTCCCACACGCCCGTGCCGCCCGACTCCCCTTCCGTGGAGCGCTGCTTCCCGCCTTTTGCTGATTGGACTGTTTGCTTTTACTCTTGGGTTTTGAGAGCTCTTTACACATGGTGAGTGAGTCCCTGATCCCACGTGCGGCTTGCACGTCCCTCCTCCCGCCCGGAGAGGCTCACCGCTCACTGGCTCTGTTTTCCAGGTTGACGAGCCCGCAGTGCGCTGGGTTTTTTCTTTCGTGGTTCGTGCTCTTGATGTCGTGTCTAAGAACTCTCCTCCGAACCCCGGCTCCCAGAGTGGATGCTGGGTTTTGAATGGTTCTCATCTTCCCGTGCTGGCTGCTGCCCGGCATTTCTGTCTGCAGTCTGCACGAGGCTAGTGGGGGTTTCTCCCGATTTCTCTCCTTTGGACTTCACTCACCTTCTTGTCGCTTTACCTTTGTTGCCAGATTTGGGATGTTCTCAAGCTATTTCTTCTTCCAGTTTTCTTCACCCCACTCACATTCTAGTCTCTGGGACTCAGTGACATGACCGTCAGATGTCCTGTGGGATTCCGTCCCACAGACGCGGGCGCTGTCTCTTCTGTTCCTCCACTGAGGCTCTGTCTCGTGACCGCTCGTGAGTCTGTGGTGGGTGCTTCACAGTCCTCGTCAGCTAGTGCTGATGCCTGTGTCGTTCTGTGCTGCTCTCTGCTGACACCTTGTCTCCTTTTGTTTGATATCTTCCTCATTCTTGGTGCAGCCTTTGAGGACTTGGGTCTCATTTCAGTCTTGTGTTTTATTAGTACTCCTCTGACACTGCTCTGGTGGGCGGAGGGGGGCATAATCCTCCCCAGGTGGCCTCCACTGAGGCTGAGGTGTGCCTGGCACACACGCCTTGCTCTCACCCCGGCTGGCCTAGGACTGTCTCTGCTGGCCTGAGTGTCCCTGGCCCTCGCTGGGGACGGCGTCTTGTAGACTGTCAGTGGGGATGACACGTGTCCCTGGCCCTCAGTGGTGACAGTGTCCCCTAGACCGTCAGTGGGGATGGCACGTGTCCCTGGCCCTCGGTGGGGACGGTGTCCCCTAGACTGTCAGTGGGGATGGCACGTGTCCCTGGCCCTTGGTGGGGACAGTGTCCCCTAGACTGTCAGTGGGGATGGCACATGTCCCTGGTCCTCGGTGGGGACGATGTCCCCTAGACTGTCAGTGGGGATGGCACGTGTCCCTGGTCCTCAGTGGGGACGGCGTCTTGTAGACCGTCAGTGGGGATGGCATGTATCCCTGGCCCTCAGTGGTGACAGCATCCCCTAGACTGTCAGTGGGGATGGCACGTGTCCCTGGCCCTTGGTGGGGACAGTGTCCCCTAGACTGTCAGTGGGGACGGCACATGTCCCTGGCCCTCGGTGGGGATGGTGTCCCCTAGACTGTCAGTGGGGATGGCACATGTCCCTGGCCCTCAGTGGGGACAGTGTCCCCTAGACTCAGTGGGGATGGCACGTGTCCCTGGTCCTCGCTGGGGACGGTGTCCTGTAGAACGTCAGTGGGGATGGCACATGTCCCTGGCCCTTGGTGGGGATGGTGTCCCCTAGACTGTCAGTGGGGATGGCACGTGTCCCTGGTCCTCGGTGGGGATGGTGTCCCCTAGACTGTCAGTGGGGATGGCACGTGTCCCCGGTCCTCGGTGGGGATGGTGTCCCCTAGACTGTCAGTGGAGATGGCACGTGTCTCTGACCCTCAGTGGTGACAGCATCCCCTAGACTGTCAGTGGGGATGGCACGTGTCCCTGGCCCTTGGTGGGGATGGTGTCCCCTAGACTGTCAGTGGGGATGGCACGTGTCCCTGGTCCTCGGTGGGGACGGTGTCCCCTAGACTGTCAGTGGGGATGGCACATGTCCCTGGTCCTCGGTGGGGACGGCGTCTTGTAGACCGTGAGTGGGGATGGCACGTGTCCCTGGTCCTCGGTGGGGACGGCGTCTTGTAGACTGTCAGTGGGGATGGCACTTGTCCTTGGCCCTCGGTGGGGATGGTGTCCCCTAGACTGTCAGTGGGGATGGCACGTGTCCCTGGTCCTCGGTGGGGACGGTGTCCCCTAGACTGTCAGTGGGGATGGCACGTGTCCCTGGCCCTCGGTGGGGATGGTGTCCCCTAGACTGTCAGTGGGGATGGCACGTGTCCTTGGTCCTCGGTAGGGACGGCGTCTTGTAGACTGTCAGTGGGGATGGCACGTGTCCTTGGCCCTCGGTGGGGATGGTGTCCCCGAGACTGTCAGTGGGGATGGCACGTATCCCTGGCCCTCGGTGGGGATGGTGTCCCCTAGACTGTCAGTGGGGATGGCACGTGTCCCTGGTCCTCGGTGGGGACGGCATCTTGTAGACTGTCAGTGGGGATGGCACGTGTCCTTGGCCCTCGGTGGGGATGGTGTCCCCGAGACTGTCAGTGGGGATGGCACGTGTCCCTGGCCCTCAGTGGGGACGGTGTCCCCTAGACTGTCAGTGGGGATGGCACGTGTCCCTGGCCCTCGGTGGGGATGGTGTCCCCTAGACTGTCAGTGAGGATGGCACGTGTCCCTGACCCTCGGTGGGGACGGTGTCCCCTAGACTGTCAGTGGGGATGGCACGTGTCCCTGGCCCTCAGTGGGGACGGTGTCCCCTGGACTGTCAGTGGGGATGGCACGTGTCCCTGGTCCTCTGTGGGGACGGGGTCCCCTAGACTGTCAGTGGGGATGGCACGTGTCCCTGGCCCTCAGTGGTGACAGCATCCCCTAGACTGTCAGTGGGGATGGCACGTGTCCCTGGTCCTCGGCGGGGACGGCGTCTTGTAGACCGTCAGTGGGGATGGCATGTGTCCCTGGCCCTCAGTGGTGACAGCATCCCCTAGACTGTCAGTGGGGATGGCACGTGTCCCTGGCCCTTGGTGGGGACAGTGTCCCCTAGACTGTCAGTGGGGACGGCACATGTCCCTGGCCCTCGGTGGGGACAGTGTCCCCTAGACTGTCAGTGGGGATGGCACGTGTCCCTGGTCCTCGGTGGGGACGGCGTCTTGTAGACCGTCAGTGGGGATGGCATGTGTCCCTGGCCCTCAGTGGTGACAGCATCCCCTAGACTGTCAGTGGGGATGGCACGTGTCCCTGGCCCTTGGTGGGGACAGTGTCCCCTAGACTGTCAGTGGGGACGGCACATGTCCCTGGCCCTCGGTGGGGACAGTGTCCCCTAGACTGTCAGTGGGGATGGCACGTGTCCCTGGTCCTCAGTGGGGACGGCGTCTTGTAGACCGTCAGTGGGGATGGCATGTGTCCCTGGCTCTCAGTGGTGACAGCATCCCCTAGACTGTCAGTGGGGACGGCACATGTCCCTGGCCCTCGGTGGTGACAGTGTTCCCTAGACTGTCAGTGGGGATGGCACGTGTCCCTGGCCCTCGGTGGGGACAGTGTCCCCTAGACTGTCTGTGGGGATGGCACGTGTCCCTGGTCCTCGCTGGGGACAGTGTCCTGTAGAACGTCAGTGGGGATGGCATATGTCCCTGGCCCTTGGTGGGGACGGTGTCCTGTAGAACGTCAGTGGGGATGGCACATGTCCCTGGTCCTCGGTGGGGACGGTGTCCCCTAGACTGTCAGTGGGGATGGCACGTGTCCCTGGCCCTTGGTGGGGACGGTGTCCCCTAGACTGTCAGTGGGAATGGGACGTGTCCCTGGTCCTCGGTGGGGACGGCGTCTTGTAGACCGTCAGTGGGGATGGCACGTGTCCCTGGTCCTCGGTGGGGACGGCGTCTTGTAGACTGTCAGTGGGGATGGCACTTGTCCTTGGCCCTCGATGGGGATGGTGTCCCCGAGACTGTCAGTGGGGATGGCATGTGTCCTTGGCCCTCGGTGGGGATGGTGTCCCCGAGACTGTCAGTGGGGATGGCACGTGTCCCTGGTCCTCGGTGGGCACAGTGTCCCCTAGACTGTCAGTGGGGATGGCACATGTCCCTGGCCCTCAGTGGGCATGGTGTGCTCTGCAGGGTTCTGTCTCCACCGCGGGTCCCTGGCCTTGTGAAGCTCCAGCCTCCCTCTGTGCCATCTCGTCCCTGCCGCTTGTTTTAATGACCTTCCTCCCTCAACAGCCAACTGCTTCTCAAGAATCAGACAAACCTCTTATAATGTCTTAAAAACTGTGTGACATACCTCCCATTGAGATCTTTTTTGTCCTTCAATTGAACTTAATAATTTTTGTCCTTAAAGGCCTTGAAGATCTCTGGGACTCTTCTTTGTTGCTATTATCACAGCTCTTGGAATTGTCCACCACCGAGTGACCTTGGCTGTGGAATGCCAGGCACTGTCCCCGCTGCTGCGGGTGGACTGCAGGCCTGGTCGTCGTTTGTGATGGGGCAGCCCAGACTCACAGGGAACCTGGGCGTGGTGGCCAGTGGAGGCCTCATACTGTGCATTGCAGCTGAAGTGACGGAAAACCCCACCAGAATTTCCCGCAGGCCCCTATTGCTTGGTGGCCTCTGACAATGGTGGAACCCCTCCCCCTGGCCCTGATGGGAAGGTGCCGGTCCCTGTGACAGCAGGCCTGTTTCCTGCAGGCAGGTGGTGGTTCTAGGAAGTGCCCTTAATCCTAATCTTGAGTGATTGGCAGTCATTAACCTACATTAGGCAGCTCTTTCTGAGCCTTTGAGAGACTAGCTCACCTGTGAGTGTCCATGGCTGGCAGCCCTGGGCAGCTCCCTGTCTGCCCCCCTTACTGGGGTGCGTGTGCCTCCTGTGCCGGCCCGGGGCTGTCACAGTGCAAGGAAAGGCTTGCCCCTGCCCTGGGAAGGGGCCGTCCAGTGGGCCAGGCACAGGTGGGCGCGATGCCCCATGGTCACAAAGTCTGATGTGTGTTTCGAGGAGCATGAGGTGGCGGGACAGGGAGGGCGTGGGGCCGCTGTGGAGTGGGGTCGAGGTGACCTGGCTGAGCATGGCCCTGGAGGCCGGGGAGCTAGTCCAGCGGCTGAGGGGCCAGGCGGGAGGGAGGAGCAGCGTGGCATCCGGAGGCGACTGGCCGGCCGGGCATGCAGGCTCAGAAGTTTGCATTTTGTTCCAAGAGCTGTGGACGCTTTCTAAGCAGGAGGAGCCGAGGTGTGCTGCCCATCTCACCGGGGTGGACAGTCACAGGGACTGTCCTGCTGGCGTGGGGACGGGGTGGGGTGCAGGAGGGGCCTCCAGGACACTTGTGTGGAGGCTTCTCCCTGTGAAGTGCAGGACAGCACGTTCGTCCTGTGTCTCCTGGTAGAGGACACCGTGCACATAACTTATGAATAAATAAGCAAACGTACCAGGTTAGGTGGTGATGACACATCTCATGATGGGTGACACAGCAGAAAAGTTTAGTGATGAGAAATCGTGACCTGCTGCCCCAGGCAGACAGCATGCTCCAGCCCAGCATCCAATGAATTTGTGAGTTGTTGACAAAAAAAAAGGCCTGGAGATATTTAAATGTTTCCTGAATTAGCCCTGAGACAAAAGACTTACCACTGACGTGGAGTGTTGTGAAGTCGTTGCCTTTCCTCCCTGACCAGTGTCTGGGCAAACCCAGTGTGGTTCTCCATGTCATTCGGTCTATTTCTGTCCCTTTGATCAGGGACCAGAGCTCAGTGTGCCGAAGGGAAATGAGTTCATAAGGCGCAGTGGCCGCAGTTCGTTGTGGGCTGTGCGGAGGACACGGACTAGTGGCCCCTAGATTTTTAGGGAAGGGGCCCAGGGAAAAGGTGGGACCAATACAAAGTGAGGATGGTGAGATGTGTGTTCCGTTTTCATCTCACAGCTAGGCTGAGATTGAAGTGCAGCCCTCCTCCCTCCTGCAGGAGCCGGGACAGGGCAGCCCTCCCCGGGGAGGGGGGGGAGCCTGCTGGGAGCCGGGGGGGGGGGCACCCTAGTCCCCGGGAGGGCCCGCCTCGCTGTGCCCCATCCCCCCAAGCCCCTGCCCTGGCCCACAGGAGCCTTGTGGGGGAGGTGACTTGGACCGAGCTCAGGTGCAGGGCATAGTCTGCCCCGCACTGACTGAGTGGATGAGGGACGGGGAGGCAGGTGTGTCTCGGGGACTGTTTGATGTCACTTCGATGGCCGCCTGAAGACAGACGCCAAGGAGATGGGGCTGAGCTTTGTTTCCTCCATTTCTCTCAAGCGTCCCTGCTCCAGCGGCCATCCAGCGGCTGTTCTAGAAACTCCCAGAGGATGGGCCCAGATTCTCAGTTTAGTCTCTGATGGTGGTTGATGGTCATTCCATAGCTAGAGGGGTCTGTGAATAGGTTTTCCCTGGAGTCTTGGCTGGAGGATGTCTTGGGCCCCAGTGCTGGGCGTGGACAGGCTTGGGGCCCCATGGGGCTTGCTTGTTACACAGTGAGGGCGCTCTCATGCACATCTGGGAGGTTTCAGTGGCCTCTTTCAGAAGCGTGATTCACAGGAGTGTTAGGGAAACGTGATTGGCCTGAGATAAAGCAAGGAGGGCGAGACCAACCCCGCTGCCCGGCCTGGCATGGGCAGAGGGGTCCTGTCCCCTTGGCCACAGACCCTTCACCTAGCACACAGATGTGTCCCGCTATACCTCTCCCTGTGGTCTGGGCCCAGCTCCCAAAGAGCCCACGTCCAGTGCAGGAGCCTGTGTGCAGAACTCTCGAGTGGAGAGTGTGGTCAGAAGCGTGAGACCCTGAGGGGTGGTCGAGGCGGCTCTCTCGAAGCCCAGCGTCCCTTCACCTGTCGACACGAAGGCAGTGACAGCAGGGTCTGCTTACCAGGATGTCCGTGCCACCCCACCCAGAGGACCCATTTAGTGAATGGGCTTGTTTGTTAGCACCGCCCAGAACATTGGCTTCACTGGATGTGCCAAGCTGACTTCTGTCGGGGGCCCTCTTTGCAGACTTGCCGGTTAGACGCACAGCAGGAATGATAACGCTGCACCAGACGGCCCGGCCGTCCTGCCGTTCGGCGTGTCCCGGCCGCCTGTGAGTCTGCGCCTGCGCATTTCCCGGCCGCCTGTGAGTCTGCGCGTTTCCCGGCCGCCTGTGAGTCTGCGCCTGCGCGTTTCCCGGTCGCCGTGGGTGCTGGGACCAGGAAAAGCATCTTCTTACGCCTGTTCCCTCCTTCAAGCAGGTGTTGTTCAGAATGATGACCGTTGACCGTTAACTTTAAAGAAACAGTGACCTTGCGTTTTCTGCTTGTTAGTGTTTTGGGAGCCTTGGGTATTTTGGGTATTAATTTGTGTGAGTGAGGATGACAGTGGCGTTATTGCAAGACGGGGCTCCCTGAGTGGAGCGCCAAGCGGCGCCGTGCTGCCCCCCAATCCCTGGTCCTCATTGTTTCCCACAGTAGAGATTCACTGACCAGGACTGTCTCTTCTGTGTGTGTGGGTGCATGGTTGTGAGTGTGTATGTATGAGTGCATTAGTCTATGTGTGTGTATGAATGAGTCTGTGTATATGTGCTTGTGTTGTTAGTATGTGAGTGTGAGTGTGTGCGTGTGTGAGTGCATTAGTCTGTATGAATTGAGTGAGTCTGTGTGCATGTGCTTGTGTTAGTGTTAGTCTGTGAGTGTGTGTATGAGTGTGTGTGTTAATCTGAGCGTGTGTGAGTATGCATGTGTGTGTGTTAGTCTGTGAGTGTGTGTATGAGTGGGTGTGTTAATCAGTGTGTGTATGCGTGAGTGTGTTAGTCTGTGTGAGTGTGTGTATGAGTGTGGGTGTTAATCTGAGTGTGTGTGTGAGTATGCGTGTGTGTGTTAGTCTGTGTAAGTGTGTGTATGAGTGTGTGTGTTAATCTGAGTGTGTATGCGTGTGTGTGTTAGTCTGTGTGAGTGTGTGTATGAGTGTGGGTGTTAATCTGAGTGTGTGTGTGAGTATGCGTGTGTGTGTTAGTCTGTGTGAGTGTGTGTATGAGTGGGTGTTAATCTGAGCGTGTGTGTATGCGTGTGTGTGTTAGTCTGTGTGAGTGTGTGTATGAGTGTGGGTGTTAATCTGAGTGTGTGTGTGAGTATGCGTGTGTGTGTTAGTCTGTGTGAGTGTGTGTATGAGTATGGGTGTTAATCTGAGTGTGTGTGTGAGTATGCGTGTGTGTGTTAGTCTGTGTGAGTGTGTGTATGAGTGTGGGTGTTAATCTGAGTGTGTGTGTGAGTATGCGTGTGTGTGTTAGTCTGTGTGAGTGTGTGTATGAGTGTGGGTGTTAATCTGAGTGTGTGTGTGAGTATGCGTGTGTGTGTTAGTCTGTGTGAGTGTGTGTATGAGTGTGGGTGTTAATCTGAGTGTGTGTGTGAGTATGCGTGTGTGTGTGTTAGTCTGTGTGAGTGTGTGTATGAGTGTGTGTTAATCTGAGTGTGTGTGAGTATGCATGTGTGTGTTAGTCTGTGTGAGTGTGTGTATGAGTGTGTGTTAATCTGAGTGTGTGTGAGTATGCATGTGTGTGTTAGTCTGTGTGAGTGTGTGTATGAGTGTGTGTTAATCTGAGTGTGTGTGAGTATGCATGTGTGTGTTAGTCTGTGAGTGTGTGTATGAGTGTGTGTGTTAATCTGAGCGTGTGAGTATGCGTGTGTGTGTTAGTCTGTGAGTGTGTATGAGTGTGTGTGTTAATCTGAGTGTGTGTGAGTATGCATGTGTGTGTGTTAGTCTGTGAGTGTGTGTATGAGTGTGTGTGTTAATCTGAGTGTGTGTGAGTATGCGTGTGTGTTAGTCTGTGTGAGTGTGTGTATGAGTGTGTGTTAATCTGAGCGTGTGAGTATGCGTGTGTGTGTTAGTCTGTGTTAATCTGAGCGTGTGTGTGAGATGCATGTGTGTGTTAGTCTGTGAGTGTGTGTATGAGTGTGTGTGTTAATCTGAGTGTGTGTGTATGCATGTGTGTGTGTTAGTCTGTGTGAGTGTGTGTATGAGTGTGGGTGTGATGTGGCCCTGCTCCCTAAGCTGCTTGGTTTTTTCGTCCCACCATTCTCAGCATGAAACTCCCATTCTCAGGGTGACCTCCTGGTGCAGCGTAGCTGCTGGAGCACCAGCCATCACATTTCAGCCTTAGGTGAGAAAGGGGAAGAAGGGATGATGTACAGTGTCACACTCATGGTAGCTGTCCACCTCCACAGGGGCCTCCTTCAAGGCTTGTCCATGAGGGTCCGCTCACTCTTCATTGGTCACCCCTGACTACAGGGGAGGCAGCAAAAATGGTGTCTTTTAGCTGGGACTTGGAGGGAGGGAGAAGGAAAGTTGGTTTGGGTGGCCACTCGCCTTCTGCACTCTTCCCAGCAGAAGCTTGCCCAGGCCCACCCACCGCCTGGCACACCCCTACACCCCACACCCTCCGCAAACCTCGTTCACTAGCTGTCTGCGTGGGCCTACGGTCTATGGGTCGACTGCCTTTAAAACTGGGGTCCTCGCCTGACCTGTGGTGGCACAGTGGAAAAAGCACCCATCTGGAACTCTGAGGTCACCAGTTCGAAAACCCAGGCTTGCCTGGTCAAGGCACATATGGGAGTTGATGCTTCCTACTCCTCTCCCCTTCTCTCTCTCTCTCTCCTCTCTAAAATAAATAAATTAAAATTTTTTTAAAAAAGAAGCTGGGGTCCCCTTGGAAGGTGGGGGTGCTGCTTTAGTTCTCAGCCCCTCCCCTTCACAAGAACACTGTTAGGAGACCCCGTTCCCTCCACTGCGGCAGAGACGCCCACGGGTGAGGGGGGCTGTCCATCCTGCTGTGCCCAAGTGAAGCCGGCTCAGTTATTTCAGGAGACCCACCAGCCCGAGAGCAGGGGGCCCGGAGAACCGGAGCTCTGCTTTCTCTCTCGCTCTCGGGCTATGCTGTTCGGTTCTGACGTGTCCCGTCCTGTCTGCTTTGGGGCATGTGCAGTGCGCTGGGAAGGGGCATGGCCTCGCCTGGCCCTGAGCTGCTGGCCATGTCCTTTGCCGAGGCTCTCTCGGGCTCTGTCCTGTGGTCACTGCCAGGCTCCCTCGCAGGGTTCCAGTGCTTCAGGGAGACGGGCGCAGCTCCACGTGTGCTTCTCCGGCAGCTGGGCGGCAAGAGGGCCCCACCGGCCTCGGTGTGGGCAGGGAGGGCTGTCGGCCCCGGGCAGGCAGGCTTGGCTTCTGACTGCTGGGATCGGAAACCTCTGAGAACGTCTGTGGTTTGGAAGCTCCACAAGAGGCACCACCTCCACGTTGCCATGGTGTTGCCCTTGGAGAATTTTTCTCATCCTGCCTCGAACCCGTGCACAGTCTACATGTACCCACCTCCTGAGGGAGGAAGGAGGCATGTGTGGTGGCACCGACACGCGTGTGCTGTGTGTGTGGAGAGAACAGGCCAGCAGTGGGGACCCTTCCCCTGGGGAGCTTGTGGTCTGGTAAGGAGAATGGAACCTGCCCACAGAGGAGCCCTGAGCCCCACGCGGGGGACTTGCCCTGGGACTCACGGAAGGCTCCCTGGAGAAGGCGGCCCTGGGAACTGAATCTTGAAGCATGTCATTGTGCTGGGATGAGGCTGTGCCTTGTACTTAGTGACAGTCAGGCGCCGTCGGACAGTGTGGACATTGTGACTGTGGACTGCGCTGTGAGAAGGTCGATCTGGGGACTAAAGCACTTGGGCTCATTAAAGCAGCTTGTCTAAATCAGCGTAGACAGGAAGACGGGGGAGAGCCGGAAGTGCCCGTCGCACGCGAGCGTGGCGCTGCTGTGCCTGGTCCCACAGAGCAAGTGTTGTCTCTGTGACCTCCCCTCACAGAGTCCAGTCCAGTCCGCTACCCTCACATCAGCCGTGTGCATGGGGGGGGGCATCTGAGGGCTGGGGGGGGGGGCATCTGAGGGCTGGCACAGCCGGCACGGAACTCGCGGAAGCCAGGACATTTGAATTGGCACATCTGACCCCTGCAGCCCCTCCACACACCTGGCCAGGAGGTCTTTGGTTTCTCAGGCAAATCTGGAAAGTATTTGCTCTCCCAGATAGAGCAGAAATTCTACCCTATTTGATTTTCCAAACTATAAAACTTGGAAGCTCGACTTACAAGTCTTTTTTTTTTTTTTTAGAAAGAGGCAGGGAGAGAAAGACAGAGAGACAGGAACATTGAGCTGCCCCTGTGTGTGCCCTGACTGGGGATCGAATCTGCAGCCCTGTATCTCAGGACGACGCTCCAACCAACCGAGCTATCCAGCCAGGGCTTAATTTCTTCAACTGCAGTTATTGATTTTTAGAGACACAGAGAGAGGGAAGGAGAGAGAGGGTAGTGGGGAAGGGAAGCATTCATTTGTAGTTCCACTTAGCTATGTATTCATTGGTTGCTTCCCATGTGTGCCCTGACTGGGGATTGAACCCACAACCTTGTTGTTTCAGGTGACGCTCTAACCGACTGAGCTACCCGGCCAGGGCCGACTTAAAAGTATAAACTTGTGAATCTGGCTTGTTTGAGATCTGCTGGACTGTCTCCAGGAAGATGGCCTGTGGGACCCCATTGTCCCTGACCCTGAGTTGCCTGCAGCTTCATGGGGACAGGACGCCCTGTGTCTGTGGTCCAGGCCCTGGGCAGGCTTCTCCCTTGTGGAGAGACAGCACCACCTGGAGAGAGACTGAGTGCTCAGAGGGCCCTGCAGAGGTGGCCGCGGACCCTCCTGCCCCCCCCCCCCCGCTGTGCGGTCCCCCCCCCCCCCCCCCCGCTGTCTGCCCTGCCTCTCAGCACGCTGGGAAAGCGGGTTCAGCGCTGTAACACTGTAACGGACCCACAGCCGCAGCCTCCTTTGCTCACTGTTTTACGTGTTCTGGAAAATGTATTACATTTTAATAGAAATCTGAGATTAAAAATATTTTAAGAATCCTTTGATTTGGGGATATATAAAGGTTTTTCAAAACCACTTCCTGAAGAGCCTCATTTGGAGGGGGAGTTCTCAGTGACCCAGAGCCTCCCCCCAGACTTGCCGCGGCGAGAACTGCCCGTGCTCCGGGCCACCGGGAGGGCCACTGGCCGCAAGAGGGGACGCAGGCCCGAGAAGCTCTGTGGGCCCCCTGCCAGCCTTCCTCGGGGCCTTCGAGGCCTGCGCATGGCAGAGCTGGGCGGGCTGAACACTTCACAAGGTTTCTAATAGACCCGTCTTGGCACTGGGCAAATTGTAACCGCTATTGTGTTCTATTCCTGAGTTTTCATATCTTAAAGGATACAGTAACAACATTTAAAGAACGTTTTGGAAAAAAGAGAGTTCTCAGTAATACCCTCTTCCCCCGGAGCTGTTTACATTCCTCGGCAGGTCCTTGTCTGATAACAGCTGGACACCAGCCCTGGCCCTGCTGTGTGCCCGGCCTGCCGCTGGGCGCCTGCGTGTCTCTGGGTGGCCAGTCAGGGGCCTTCGATTCAGTTAGTTGCCTCAGGTCCCCGCACACTGTCCCCACAGCCCGTTCCTGAACCACGTCTGTGATCTCTCACCCGTGCCGCAGCCTGAGCCGGTTGTCTCCCCCATCTTCATCTGTCAGCGCGCCATCCTGTTCCACGCCCTCCGTGGGCTGGTGCTGGTGAGCACCGGCTGTGTGCTAGGCACGGTGTGTGTTTCTGATGTCGTGGCCAGACTGCTTGGTGGAGCACTCCCAGAGCCCAGGGCGCCCCGGTCAAGAAGACCGGGCTGGTGTGTCGGGGGACGGCCAGAGCTGCCGCACTGGGAAGGGGCCTCCTAAGTGGCCACGTGGTGTCCTCTGTGTGGCACACGGACTCTCACCTCAGCCACGCAGCCGTCCCCTGGGGCGCACAGCTTCAGGGCAAGAATGCCCTGAAGCGTGTGCGGCAGCTTCAGGGCAAGAATGCTCTTTAAAAACAGCTTGACTGATGTGAATATTTGACAACTGACTTGTTTAAATCATGCAAGTCAGTGCTTTTAGTGCCCTCACAGTTGTGCCACCATCGCCACACTCAACGTGAGAACCTGTCACCCTGAGAGAAACCCCGCGCCCAGCGGCAGTCACGCTCCCCGCCCCCGCCCCGCCCGGCACGACGCAGCCGCTGCCGCTGCCGTCTCCAGACCAGAGCCGAGCTATGTTGCTGTCTGGGGGAGCCGCCCGCCAGGATCTGTGCCGCTTGTGCGGGGCCTGCCTGGTGCTGGGCGATGGCTGGCGTCCAGTGCGCAGGCCTGTGTGTGTGGTGGGTCCAGGCTGAACGTGCAGCCTCGCCGAGAGACTCGCTCTAATTGCAGAGCATGCTCATTAAAACCCAGCTCGGGCCTTGAAATAGATGAAAATATTACAGGGAGAGTGACTGGCAAACTCCGCCAGCACCCCTGGGAGACATCTACTTAAAACTAAATAGCTCCCTGGTGTTTCTCCTCTGCCCAGGTAGGCGATCATCCGCCTCAGGATAATTTTTGGAAGAATGAGCCAGGAGATGCTTTTGAAATAGCTGTGGCAGTAAATGCTATGAAAATATGTATTGTTAAATGTAATTGGAAACTTACTGTTGTGGCAGTAAATTCTCCTGCTAATAACCAACTCTTGACAAGTCAGATGAGGCAGCGGTGTTAGACCGGCCGCGCCCTGCGTGCACCTACCATCCAGAGTCTGGGTGCCGTGACCTGGGTTCCGTGACCTGGGTTCCGTGACCTGGGTGCCGTGACCTGGGTGCTGTGACCTGGGTGCCGTGACCCATTCCACTCAAAGCACCCCCCCCATCAGCGAGTGGTCCAGACCACCGTCCGTGGCAGTACCAGCCTGGGTGACACCCCCGCTCCCCTCCGTCACTCACTGGTGGGTGATTCTCAGCTGGGCCCTGACAGCGGGTGTCAGGCTGAGAGGTGGGGCAGGGCCAGTCTCAGATGCTGCCCCCAGCCTCTCCCACCCACACCGAAGGCCACGGCTCGGCCTGGAGCCTGGTTTTCCGATCCCCGGGCCAAGCCCTTCCCTCTGGACCACGTGCCTCTCTTGTCTTCATCCTCCACCTTGTTTCCTGCGATTCCCCGTCTGCCTTGTGACCTGCCACAGGCCGAAGCCACATCCTCTTGGTTTCTGAGGACGAGTAGGATGTGATCTCCTGGCAGCACGGGGACTTTGCAGCACAGGCCGTCGGTGCTCAGCGTGGGCCCTGTGGCGGACGAGGGAGGAGGCTTGGCTTGTTCGTCTGCAGCCGCTATAAGAAGAGACAGATGGGCCCTGGCCGGTTGGCTCAGCGGTAGAGCGTCAGCCTAGCTTGCGGAGGACCCGGGTTCGATTCCTGGCCAGGGCACACAGGAGAAGCGCCCATTTGCTTCTCCACCCCTCCGCCGCGCTTTCCTCTCTGTCTCTCTCTTCCCCTCCCGCAGCCAAGGCTTCATTGGAGCAAAGATGGCCCAGGCGCTGGGGATGGCTCTGTGGCCTCTGCCTCAGGCGCTAGAGTGGCTCTGGTCGCAACATGGCGACGCCCAGGATGGGCAGAGCATCGCCCCCTGGTGGGCAGAGCGTCGCCCCATGGTGGGCGTGCCGGGTGGATCCCGGTCGGGCGCATGCGGGAGTCTGTCTGACTGTCTCTCCCTGTTTCCAGCTTCAGAAAAATGAAAAAAAAAAAAAAGAAGAGACAGATGGGACAGGCCATGGAAGTGTCCTGAAATGTTTGTCATTGTTGTTGCCTTCACGTCTAACACTGTGCAGCAGGTGCATGTCCCCCCACACTTGCCCACACCTGTCCCCCTGTCCTGCCCACCCCGGGTGGGGCCGCCTCGGCCCGGCTCAGCCCCCTGTGTGCAGCCCCCCGCCACAGTTCTGGCCCCAAGCCTTTTCCTGCTGTCTCTGGCTCAGGGACTCCCGGCCCACCGCTGGACAGGAGCTAGGGTGGATGGTGGCCCTGTGACTTAGAGCTGGCAGGCCTCTAGGTCTGGAGAGAGCACACGCCTTAGAAAGCATCTCAGGAAAATGTGCAATGGAACTTTCTCACCAGAGTGCTGTTGGGGGAAATTTCCATTGGGTTGACGAGAAACTAAAGAAAGTGGGAAGGACATCAGTGTTTCTTTAACTGTGACATAGAAGAAAGTTGCAGAATATTTTTGGCTAGCCTTGTGTGGTCCTTTGCAGAACTGTAGGGGTGACGTTGACTGCACGTCAGACACCCCCACCATCCCTAACGCCTGACGTCCAGGCTGCCTTCCCTAGGATCAGAGCAGCAGCCAGCAGGGGGTGGCCTCGGGAAAGCGTCAGAACCCCTCTGTTCCCATCGCAGGTTTAGAGACACAGACTGCGTCCTGGGCTCCCCTTGGGGCAGCACACATCCCCCCTGCCCCTGCCTAGGACTCCCTGCTTGCCTCTGAGCTACCGGTGGCTCTCAGGCTGGCGCCCTGCTGAGTCAGAGCGTGAGAAACGAGGGGCCCCCCCAGAAGGCTCGGGGCACCCCTGGGGCCACGGGGGCGCCTTCTCTAGCTCCCACAACCTCAGAACCTAAGCCACCTGGTCTTAAATCTTAGCACCGTCTTACCAGAGAAAAGGGGGATTCAGATGAAGGGGGTGTTTGCTGTATCCATGGGAGGGTGGAGGTAGATCTGCTGTGCAAACATGGCCACTGAGTTACCAGGGAAGGCAGGAGTGGACGGAGCAGCCCGCTAGCCCAGGTGGCCGAGGCTCACGCCAGTCACACAGTGGAAGACCGGAGCACCCCTGGTCTGAATACCTTTCCGAAGTGTCTGAGAGTGTGCTGAAGGGGGGGGGGGGGATGAACATTATTCCAAAGAGCCCCTCCCACTGTTGTCCAGGGAGCTTTTCCAACCACTTGTACAGGTGGACTGTGTCACTTGTTTCTGTGTGGGTGGCCTGCTCTCATCTGGGTCCTTGTTTTTAACTAAGCCATGCAGTTAGCACCTTGTCAGTAACCTCCCCGCTCAGAGATCAGAAGGTGTGTGGATGAATAACGCCCAGGTCTGATGGGCAGGTTCCTTAGAGGTGGGTGCCCTTGGCTTCACACATACACGTGATCCGGTGGCCCCTGCACCGTAGCCAGCGTTGGCTTGTTAGCGCATGGTTCTCTGCCCGTGGTGAGAGCCAGGTTCCTGGTCCCTGTGCCCAGAACTAATTGTGAAGCCAGCCCATTAGCCTCTGATCTTCCCACTGCTTCCCCGAGACTCCTGCCGGCATTTCTGGGGGCAGTGCCGCGACTGGTCGGGCACCGTGGCTCTGTGTCCGCTCAGACTCTGCGGCCCTGCATCTGCTGGGCACTGAGACCCCGTAGTGTGACAGCAGTGACCACAGTAGACAGAAAGTAGCTTCATCTGCTTAGAACCTCTGTTGGAGATGACATCAGAGGTGTGTGGGTGTATTTATGTCTCTTTGCATGCACAGTCCAAGGAAGCTGGTGTCAGCGCTAGGAAGTGTCCGAATGAAAGCGGAGAAATCCATGTAGCACAGCAAGCCACAGAGGGACTGAGAGTCAGGTTCCACGGTGCCAGTCACCTGGGTGAATCGGGGCGCCCGCTGCCGGACTCCGCGTTCTCCCGTCTGTTCTGTGCCTAACAGCGCTCTCCTCCGCCAGGTGCACCTTCCGCTTCCCCAGCACGGCCATCAAGATCCAGTTCATGGCGCTGTTCCCCCAGGAGGAGGCCCCCGCCTCGCCGCTCCGGCCGCTGCACCCGCAGGTCTCCCCCCTGAGGATCCAAATCCCCGAGCCGGACCTCCGGAGCCTGGTCAGCCCTGTCCCCTCCCCGACCGGCACCATCAGGTGAGCAGCCCGTCCCCAGGCCACCGGGGCCCCTGGCTGGCGCAGGTGGTTTGAGAGCACAGAAAACGGCAGAGACGTGTGGTGCCCCGTACGGCGTTTGACGTGTTTCTGGAAAGCTGCGTGTCGGGTGGAAAGTTTGAAACTATTTTAAGAGTGTAGAGGACCTGACTCCTTAACCAAGTGTCTGGAGAATCCTTTTTACAAAGTGAAGAGTCACTACCTAATCTGTCACTTTGCCGGTTTGAAATTTTGTATATTAGAGCCTTTTAAAGCAAGCGCAGGTTTTTTGTTTGTTATTTTTAAAAGACATTGAAAAAATCTTAAAGTAGCACCTGTATACTAGGATCTGGTGAACTTTGTGGAAATTCTTGGCAAAGTTTTAGAAATTAATCTAGATTTTGAAGAAAGGAAAGTCCCCAAACTTCCTCATCCTTGGCATGTCAAAGGCTTGGGGGCGGGTTTCAGAGGAAAATGTGTCACCAGAGGCCCATGAGGAGGGTGCTGGTTGGAGCCACCAGCTGCCATGACAGCAGCACCGTGATGACATCGTCCTGCTGTCTCTGCAGTGGTCCCAATCAGCTACCCCTTTGTCCTAAAATGAAAAGACAGGTATTTGTAGATAACGATCAAATATATTTTAAAAGAGTTGACTGCTTTGCAAAGGTCAGTATTTTTTATTTAAATTAATTGATTAATTAATTTGTATTTTTCTGAAGTTAGAAACAGAGAGGCAGAGAGACAGACTCCCGCATGCGCCTGACCAGGATCCACCCAGCACACCCACCAGGGGGTGATACTCTGCCCATCTGGGGTGCTGCTCTGTTGTAACTGGAGCCATTCTAGTACCTGAGGCAGAGGCCATGGAGCCATCCTCAGCGCCTGGGACAACTTTGCTCCAATGGAGCCTCGGCTGCGGGAGGGGAAGAGAGAGACAGAGAGGAAGGAGAGAGGGAAGGGTGAAGAAGCAGATGAGCGCTTCTCCTGTGTGCCCTGGCCGGGAATCAAACCCAGGACTTCCACATGCTGGTCTGATGCTCTACCACTGAGCCAACTGGCCAGGGCCTGTTTTCTTTAATTGAATGTATTGTGTGACACTCGCTAACAAAGCACTAAGGACGTTTTAGGACAAAGCTGGCTTTCTTCTGCTTCACTGTGTGTGTGTGACCCTGAAGCCTCCGGCCCTGCCGCTGCTCCGGGCACGTCCACCAGGGCCTGTGTGTTCAGGGCCAGCATCAGCCCCGCAGGGGGCACAGCGTGTCTCTGCGAGGGTCTTGGGTGCCCGGGGCACGTCTGCGAGCCGCACACTCAGGCCACAGCGCTGACAGCTGGCTTCTCTGTCTCTGTGTCACCGGGTCCGAGGCCCTTCTCCCGCTCGCAGCCATGCCCTGGGGGTCCCTGTCCCTTCCCCCTTTCTGGGCGCACACTTGAAGTCACGCACACAGGTCACACGTGACCCTGTGACGATCAGTGTGTGGCTCGAGTCTTTGTTCTCCTCCCCTCGCATGTTGGGTGCAAGTTGGGAGTTGCTTGCGTTGTGCTGCTTGGAGTCCGTTCTTCCAGCGCTGGTGAGGAGGTGGCTTTCTCCTGCGAAGAAAGAGTCTGGACAGCACTGAAAATGGCCTGCAGCTCAGGGGGGGGCCTGGCTCCCTCCGCGGGAGGCCTGCGGGCACAGACCCCTGCAGCCTACAGGGCAAAGCCCACGCTCTGTCTCTCTGTGCAGCGGACACTTGTGACGTGTCATCATAGCCGTCTGTGAGGACGGTGACGAGTAACAACTTACAGAAACCTCGTGTGTGCTGGCCCTGTGGGCAGTGTTTTCTTAAGCTCGTTTCAGATCACTGGTGACAGTTATGCTCCCACACCCAGAGCTCGGCGAGTGTTCTCAGTTCTCCAGCTATCTAACTTGAGTCTCATGTGAAGCACGAGGACTCCGCTGGAGTCGATGTTACGTTGTGCTGTGAGCATGCTCTTACACTTACACACGTGTGTAACTGACCCACAGGCCACAGTCACGTGGGGTAAAGTGACGTAGCCGCTTTGGCAGTGGTCTGGCAGGTCCTCACAGGGTTAAACAGAGTGTCACCGTGCAACCCCCGCAGCTCCCTGGCCCCGAGGTCCCTGTGAAAGCAGTACACCATCACCCTGGCCCCAGAGCGGGGACACCCCAGTGCCCATCGGCTGACAGCAAGTAGGGGGACACGACCCGGCCACAGAAAGGCAGGTTCCATCCAGCGGGTCCTGGAGCCACGTGACCTGAGGGTGCCGGGCCCACAGGAGCGCCCGTGATGACCCCATTGGCACCGACTGCGCAGAACAGGCAGGTCTGCAGGGACAGGGGGCGAGTGGCCAGCAGGGCCATGCTGACCGTTGTGGGGTTTCTTCCCCAAGTGTGTGGTGAAAGTGTCCCGGAGCCGGACCGTCATGGCCACACAGCTCTGAATGCACTGAAACCCCTGACGTGCACCCTCAGCACATGTGAAGTGTGGCATTGCGTCTCAGGGAAGCGATGAGGAAACGCCTGTCCTGGCCTTTTCCCCCGCAGCGCCCGGGACGGTCACCAGTGTCACCAGTGGCCGAGGGCCTGTGACAGGCGTGGGTACTGCCACACGCAGTGAAAACCACAGCGGGCAGTCAGCCTCAGCCTGGACGGGACTATTAACAGTGAGTTTATAATCCAGCCAGACGGAGGCTCTTCAGAAGGAGCAAGTCTGGGTTGTATCTGGAGCACTTCATAAAGTAAATGCGTTTCCCAGCGCATTCCAGTAAAAATAGGAGCCAGCTGGCGGCGCCCGGCCTCCTTGCTAGGCGGGAGTGGCAGGCGTGGTCGCTGAGCAGGCAGGCAGGTGCGGCGGGGCTCTTGCTTGGAAGGTCCCAGGCTCCCAGACGCAGTTTATATATAACTCGCTCTTGGGGCTGGAGTTGGGCGGGGGCGGATGGGGCTCTGCTGTCCTCACCCTGCTGGTCCCCTTTCTGTCCTTTTGTTTGAAGGCCGCCCAGGAGGGACCGGCTTCTTGTTCCCATCTGGTAAAATATTTGCAGACAGAGTAGTAGCTTTGGGGACAGGCTTTCTCACTTTGGGGCCTGAGTTAAGTGTCACAGTAAAGGATTTCTGTTGACATCTGTTTATCGTACGTAGCTCTGCGGAATTCAGCCGAGTGTTTTAGAAACCTCAGGGGCCCTTGAGGTTTGCCTGCCAAGGTCCCTTTTGTTGTTGGGGAGGAGCCCCGAGTATTTACAAACAGCCCTGGCCTGCCCTTCCCCCCTTGGTGGGGCCCTTCCCGGAGAGCAAGGCAGGCCATGCCCTTCTGGGGGGGGGGGGGAGGGAGGTGGTGGCCAGGGTGGTGGCCTAGTGGAGCCCTTTCCCTAGGAAACGGCCCTGGGCCAGCGCCCGGGCTCCTGGCATTTCTAAGAACTCAGTGTCTGCCCAGGACGCCTCCCCCCTCCTCTGCTCTTCTCCTAATTTGGTGTGACTGCGCCCCGCTCACCCCATTGGCCAGCTTCCAGTCTGGAGACCAGGGTTGGGGCTGGTGTCTTCCCTGGAGCCAGTTTTCCCCTGCACCTTGCCCTGAGCCCCTGCCTTCTCCAGGACTCTGGGAGTGGCTGTACCTGTAGAACATTCTCTGGGCAGACAGCCCTGCCGCCTCCTGACCCAGCCACTTCCGCTTCTGCCCCTGACCGAGTCCAGCTCTTCGCTCCCTCTGCTCCCTGGGACACCGGCCGCCAGGCCGCCCGGCCGCCCGGCCAGGCCCTGTGCCTGTGTGGTTGGGGCTTCTTTCTTCTTTCCACCTGAAGTGCTCCACCCGGAAATGAATGAGCTGTCTTTGAAGTGGATTTTGCTATCCTAAGCAGGGATTTGTTGACTTCTGGTTTTTTTGTTGTTTGTTTTGCAAAGAAGTGGTGTGTATAGGAAAGAAGAAATTGGTTAATCATTTTCTGGGTATTGCAAAAACAGAGGCCAGTGTAAAAAAGCACCCCTTCAGCGAGTTGTAGGAAAAGTGCTTCAGTGAAACAGAGAAAAGGCATATCCCGGACGGTAACTATACAGATGTTACTCACGAGAGCAAGATTTCAGAAGCTGTTTCTTTAAGAAAGCTTTCCTTGATTTTTCTATTGAGAGAACAAAAGTGAAAGTTATTCGTTTACTGGAAATTTGGCAGAGGTTAGCTGAATACAAAATAAAACCAAAAGGTACCGACTCCAAACATCTAAACCTGTGATCGGGACGTCAAGCTAGGTAAAACGCGGTCCCACCCCGTTCTACTTTGCGATGTTAGCGGCTCCCTCTCGAGTTTGGAGGTTATTGGGCCCCCGTTAGAAGTGCTGTTGTTCTTCTGTCTAGCAAAGTCTAGATTCTTCCCGAGAGGGCCGGTCCCCGCTTACAGGTGTCCAGGTGTGGCCTGACCCTGAGAGCAGTGCAGCTCTGGGTTCAATCTGCACACGGCGGACATCTCTGCCGCTGGCCAGGGCCCCTTATTTGTGGATCACCTGGGGGCCACTTTCCTCTCCCCACTCCACTGTGGACCTCACACCCCCAGCCCCGCCCACACCACGCCCACAGAAAGCGGGCAGCCACATCCTTTCTGTTCTCCTTTCTGCCCCGGGGCCTGCAAGGGTGTTAACCTGGCTCTAAACTGCTGAAAGTTGAATGAACCTGGTACACGTTCATATCTCTGTTGCAGAGCTGCTGGGGATGGGTTTCCTGGTGCTAGGCACACCTCAGGGGGCCTTTGAAGGTGGCTAGTGTTTCCCTGGGTGTGCCTGCCAGGCAACGCCCGGCCTGTGTGAGCACATGGCCACCAAGAGCCCGTCCCAGGCTGCACCTCCGGAAGTCGGGAAGCAGGAGGCCCTGGAAGGCAGGCGCCAAAGGGGGTCAGGAGGTAGCCCCCCAAAATCTGCGCAGGGGTGAGCCCACACCCCTGTGCGCTGGTTAGGTCCCGACTGAAGCATAGGAGCACTGCACGCCCTGCACGCAGCCGGTCAGCACATGGAGCTCCTGGGGTCTGTCCTCGTGGTGCCTTCCTCACCGCTCTCCAGAGCATAGCAGCAGCTGTCACTCCTGTCACCCTGGGGTCACGCCACCCTGCAGCCCGGCGTCCCCTCCTCACTCGGTGTCTGGCACTGTCCCCGGGCGCTGCACCCCATGGCTGCCCCGTGCTGCAGCCCCATCGGGCACAGCGAGGACTGTTGGTCCCGTCACCCTCGCGCCTCCCTCCCGGTGACAGTGCGGCGGTGACAGTGTTTGCCGCCCTTCCCCTGCGGGTGCTCTGGCTTGTCCTCCCGGGCCGTGTGGCCCTCCTCTGCGCTTGGTTAGGTGTCCACGTAGCTGGGTCTGCCCCCCCCCCCGCCTGGAGTGGCCGTCCACCACGCACACCTCCACTGAGGGCCCTGGGAGCTCAGGCCTCCCCCCGCACTGACCCTGAAGTCTCCTCCTTCCCCGTCTGCCTGTTTTATTGGAAAGCGTCCTCTTGTCGCTTCCTGGGAGACAGGACTGGAGAGGTAAACAGTTAAAAAAAAATCGCCCTTTCTCCCTTGCTTGAAGTCATTATTCTCCATTCACACCTGAGGGATGGTTTCCTGTGCGGACTCACGGTTGGAAATTTCCCCCTCTGATGTACATCATTTTCTAGCTTCAAGTGTTGCTGTTAAGAAGCTCACTGTCTTCTGACTCCTAACCCTTCGTCCGCGATGCCCTCCAGACCAGCCTGGGTCCCGTGTGTCCACAGCATGTGGCCTGGAGTGGGGCCGTTTGCTCCGTCAGGCCGTTACTCTTTCCCGTGTTGTGAGCGCACAGTGCAGACATCGCCAGGTGGGTCCTGGATAGTCACAGAAGTCACGTCCTAGTTCTGGGCTGTCACAGGCCAGCATGGGTCACCTGACTTTGTCCTAGTGAGACAGTGGCCCAAATCCAAAGCAGCTGCCGGCGGGACAGGCCAACCCTGAGGAGGCACCACTCATGACCCGAAATGGATATTTGACTTTGGGATCATTTTCCATAAAAGGGGAGTTAGGCAGGGGTGACTGCCGGTCTAATAGGCATATTTACCTTTATGTCCGCCTTTCACCTGAAGTTGGGAGGACGTTGGAGTCACGTGACATCCAGTGCTGCTTTGCTGCTCCCCAAGTTCAGCTTTCCCTCACTGCCAGGGCAGTTGGGGAGCCCCCTGCGGTGAGCTTGGCATCCCAGGAGGACTCAGCATGTCTTGCCTCCTGTCCCCTTAGAGACATATTTGTGTATGTTTATACTTTGAAGAATTTTCTTCAAGTTCTGCTCATTGACCGGGAGATTTTCAGTGAAGCAGGACAAAGCTCCCCTGTTACAGATGGCCTGTCTGGGCCAGTGTCCCCAGAGCCCGAGGCCCGCCTCTGAATTGAGCATTCAGAGCCCGGCACGCAGCCTACGTGGCGTGTGGCCGGCCCCCTTCCCATGCCCCGGAGGTGTGGGGTCGGGGCAGCAGGACCAGGCACCGCCCGGGCAGAGGCCAGCGCGAGGGACACTGAATGGCTGTATTGAGAAGCCAGCTGCTCCGAGGCCAGAGAGGCCTGTGTGCAGAGGCAGGTTCCCAGGGCGGCCCAGCTGTGCCCTGGTTTCGGGCGGAGGCTTCACCAGAGAGGGTGTGTCAGGCACAAGGTGCCAGCTCTGCCAGGGGCCCCGCCACGCTGCCTCCCAGGGGGCCCGCCCCACGGCCTGTGCCTCCACTGGACGGTGCTCTGTGGGAAGCCCTCTCTCTGCGTTTTGCCTTCGGAAGGTTAGGTGTATATTTTCTCTGACTTTTTACAAAGTGGAAGCACGGCCGAGGTGCCTGAGCCCGGAGTCGCTGTGTGTTCTCTGTCCACCAGTGCGGACCCCACGGGTCTCAGCGGCCGAGACCGCCTGCCACCTGGTTGGACGAGACTCCGTCTCCAGGAGGGCAGTGTTTCTGGGGAATGGACCTCGGCCCCAGCAAGGCCCAGTGTTCTGGTCCAGGAAGGTGCTGACCAGGGCTGGACGCAGGTTGAACAGCCAGCCGTGCCCCATAGAGTCTTCAGGGGAAGCCCCCGCATTGGGCTGTGTCCACTGCACCCAGCCATGGCCAGAGGCATTTGTTCCCAAGTGGACACATGGGAAAAGCCTGGCTTTGTGTGTTTGACCTTGTCACTAGTATGGTCCTTTTTCTCCCCTCTGCCTTCCTTTATAAGCTTGGGTTTTGTGTATTTGGTTCAGAATTACCACTTCCTACTTAACAAGCTCATTCTCGGTCACGGTGGGTAGTGTCTGTACTCACGGTAGGACCCCTCCCCTGTGTTTGGGGCTCCGGTGGAGAGAAGGACGGGAATTCTCAAACAAGAGCCGTAACACTCCATCCAGCCTGTATGGCAGGTTCACTCCCGAAGAGGCCTCTGGCTGTAGTTGAACTTCTCGTTCACACCCACCCCTAGGATGTCCCCTACCACCCGCTGTCCCCCACCACCCGCTGTCCCCCATCACCCGCTGTCCCCCACCACCCGCTGTCCCCCACCACCCGCTGTCCCCACCACCATGCTGTAGTCTTTGTTCACCCTCCACCCTCAGTAGTGACTGATGTGGTTTGATAAGCAAAGCCCACTGTGTGCTGGGGAGGAACTGGGCCCACCCTTGTGGCCTGAGAAGGAACCAGAAGGTTCAGCTGCATGTTTGGTTGTGGTTTCAACCTTGCGTGGTCTCCGTGGCCGAGGAGAGAGTGAGCGGCCATGGCCGGGGCCGGGAGGGCTCGCCCACGCCCGGCTCCGTCCCACAGGTGCTCTGCTCCAGCCTTTGCTGAGGGCGCCACCATGTGGACAAGTGAGCACTGGGCAGGCCGGCCTGCTGCCAGCCAGCTGCTGGGCCGGCACCTTGGTCGTGGACACAGACTGCGGTCCCCTGTGGCACTGCTCTGTCCTTCGTCAAGGGTTGGTGCAACAGTGTCGTGAAAACATAGAGAACAGGAAAGCATCCATTTCTCTGTCCCTGTGTCATCCCAGGAGGCCCTGACATCCTGCTTCCTACACAGAGCCCTCCACGGGATCGTGAGCTTAGGACATGTCCTTTCTCTCCACAGTGTTCCCAACTCCTGCCCGGCCAGTCCACGCGGGGCCGGGTCCTCCGGCTACCGATTTGTCCAGAATGTGACCTCGGACCTGCAGCTGGCCGCAGAGTTCGCCGCGAAGGCCGCCTCAGAGCAGCAGGCGGACGCGTCCGGAGGAGACAGCCCCAAGGTCTCAGCCCCCACGGCCCCGTGGGCTGTGTGGTGACCGGGCACAGGGCGGCGCCCCCGGTGCCCTCCCCCCCCCTGCCCACCTGGGCGCTTTGCCTGTTTGCTGAGGTATTTAGGTGCCATGGGCCGTGTTGCCCCCTCACCATCTGCTGTTGACCAAAGACTTGCTCTAATTACAGTCTTTGAGAGGAATAACTGGTTTTTGCCTTACAATCTTGTGTCTTAGTTCATTCCCATCTGATAACTTTTTCTTTTTTTTTTTTTTTAAATTTTTTTTCATTTTTTCTGAAGCTGGAAACAGGGAGAGACAGACTCCCGCATGCGCCCGACCGGGATCCACCCGGCACGCCCACCATGGGGCGACGCTCTGCCCACCAGGGGGCGATGCTCTGCCCATCCAGGGCGTCGCCATGTTGCGACCAGAGCCACTCTAGCGCCTGAGGCAGAGGCCACAGAGCCATCCCCAGCGCTCAGGCCATCTTTGCTCCAATGGAGCCTTGGCTGCGGGAAGGGAAGAGAGAGACAGAGAGGAAGGCACGGCGGAGGGGTGGAGAAGCAAATGGGCGCTTCTCCTGTGTGCCCTGGCCGGGAATTGAACCCGGGTCCTCCGCACGCTAGGCTGACGCTCTACCGCTGAGCCAACCGGCCAGGGCACTTTTTCTTTTTCTTTTTAGCCAGGGGGTGGGGTGAAGAATAGACAGGGACAGACAGGAAGGGAGAGATGAGAAGCATTGATTCTTCACTGCAGCACCTTAGTTGTTCATTGATTGCTCTCTCGTCTGTGCCTTGATGGGGGGGGGGGGCTACAACTGAGCCAGCGACCTTGGGCTTCAAGCCAATGACCATGGGGTTTCAAACCTGGGTCCTCAGCATCCTGGGCCACTGCTCTCTCCACGGCACCACTGCCTGGTCAGGCCCCCATCTGATAACTTTTAAAACCAATTTGTAGAGGAGGTGAGCAATTTCAGAATAAGTCATGATGCAATCCTCATTTTCCTTCCCGTGAGGAGAGACTTCTCTTCCTGGTGTGGAGCAAGCACGTGGCCGTGACCCGTGCCGGCCCCTGGGTCCAGTTTAAGTCGTCACACTGCTGATCTCTGGCCTCACTGGACTTGTTCTCCACTGGGCGGGGACACAGGTGGGTGGACTTGGGAACTGGGCGGGAGCTCACAGTGCCGCCCGCCTCCCCGCAGGACGAGTCGAAGCCGCCATACTCGTACGCCCAGCTGATCGTGCAGGCCATCTCCTCCGCGCAGGACCGGCAGCTAACACTAAGCGGCATCTACGCCCACATCACCAAGCATTACCCCTACTACAGGACGGCCGACAAGGGCTGGCAGGTGAGGCTGAGCCGGGAAGCCCGCCGGGCAGCTCTCAGCAGAGGCGGCTCTGTGGGGTCCACGGGGGGGAGGGGTCCACAGGGGGGGGCCCAGGCGGCACCCCACGCGTCCAGCGTGGAGCTTGTTACGCCTGCCTGTGAACAGTGCTGTGCTCTGTGTGCTGTGATCACAGTGTCTGAGGTCGGCCCACACGGGTAGACTGGGGCTGTGTTTCTTGGTGTGGGATTGGAAGACCTCTGTCCATAGTGGGCACAGCCACCGCCTCCACTCATCTGTGTGTCTCCTGTTTCCTCCCCGTTGGCTGGTGGGCCCGGCGCGGGCTTTGACCTGGGCGCACTCACTGACCGAGCTTGTCTTTCTGTCTTGTGGTGGCGCTGCCCTGAACTCCTGCAGGAACATGACCTGCTCCTTCGTACTTCCCCGTAGAACAGTCCCTGGCCAGCCGGGAGCCCGCCCTGCCGTGAACCCTGGGCCGTCACCTCTGGTCTCGCGTCCGCTACGTTCTGGAGTGGGGGGGCAGGGCTTGCTTTCCGATGTGCTAACGATCGGTGACTCTCTCTGCTTGCCCGCAGAATTCTATCCGACACAACCTCTCCTTGAACCGTTACTTCATTAAAGTCCCTCGTTCTCAGGAGGAGCCTGGGAAGGGGTCTTTCTGGCGAATAGACCCTGCGTCGGAGGCCAAGCTCGTGGAGCAGGCCTTCCGGAAGCGGAGGCAGAGGGGCGTCTCCTGCTTCCGCACCCCCTTCGGGCCTCTATCGTCCAGGTGAGTCGGCCTTCCACAGACGGCCACATCCACAGTAGTATTTGGGTACTTTTTAAAACCCTTTGACTTTATTTATTTCTCCGCAAGAGAGAGACTTTCTCGGGATCAGTGAGCTCCGCAGGCGCAGAGTCAGGGAGCTGGCCGCCCCGTGAGGTGGCCGTTCTCAGAGGCCGAGCTGTGTGGGCGTGGCTCTCTGGTGGGGGCTCGGAGGGACACAGCACAGCGCCCTCTCCCTGGTGGATGGAGCTCTGTGGCCCAGGGCAGACGGAAGGCGGCAGCAGAGCTCAGACTGCCAGCAGCAGCTGGGTTGGGCTGGGACCCCTGTACGTCGAAAGCCTGGCCTCGCCTGGGCCCCTCTCCTCCTGCCCGTGGCCAGCGTGGACCTGAGGAGCACAGGGGTGTGGACGCCCCGTGGATCCCAGGAGAAGCAGATGGGCAGCCAGACGGAGATGCTCCCAGGAACCCTCCCGCGTGGGAGGGGACTTAGCGGCTGACGTGTCCACGTCAGGGTCCTGTTTTCATACCCAAGGCCCTGGAAGACGGCTTCGGTGTTAGGAAGTGACTGTCTCGTACTGGCTCTGTTGTTGTGGCTGTCACTGGTCTAACCAGAGTAGGAACTGAGGCCAGGGTGAATCGGTCCTCCTGGTAAAGGCAGGAAGTCAGAGCAGTGTTTTAACACCATCGGGGATGTTCCAGCCGAGGTTGGCCCCTCCAGAGCACCCCATTGCCAAACCAGGGACGCAGGGCTGCTGCCAGAGGCCCCACAGACTTGGTGGCCTCGGCCGTAGAACTAACTGTGTCTCCTCGCAGTTCCGGAGCCAGAAGTCAGGTGTGCACAGGGCGGCTTCCCCGAGGCTGGGGGGCAGGCCTGCTCCAGCTGTCTGGGGTGCTCCGGGGCTTCTAGACGCATCACCCCGATCTCTGCCTTTGCTCTCCCCTCGTGCTTTCTCTGTGTGTCTGCGTCCACGTTTCCATTTTATGAAGACACCGGTTACTGGATTAGGGCCACCCTGCTGACTTCATGTGACTTGATCACCTTGGTAAAGACCCTCTGTAAAAACCCTGCCTCCAGAGAAGGCCCTGTTCTCAGGGAGGCCTGCAGGGTAGCCCACACAGCTTTGACGACAGCTCAACCCACCACGGTGTCCCGCACGATCTTTCCCTTGTAGAATGGCCCATGACCAGCTGGGGGAGCAGTCCCTAGGGCACTGCCCAGGAAACCCTGTGTAAGGTGTCTGTAAAGGTGGACCTGTGGTCAAGGGCACACTGGAGGCTGGGAACCCTGATCTTGTGCTGCGCATAAAATTTGCTCAGCAGATTTGGGGGAAGGGAACCCTCAGACCCAGAAGACCAGAACCCTGACTGTGGGCCGTGTCTCAGCTGTGCGTCAGGGCAGAAGGCAGGCAGGAAACGGGACTAGTTTGGGAGAGTACAGCCAGGTCCAGGAGGACCAGACGGGAGCTCATGAGGAAGAGCCCCTTCCCAGACCCGAGGGGTGACGTGCATGGGAGTCAGACAAGGACTCCAGCCAGCAGGGGTGGGCGAGGGGGGTGGGGGACCCGGGTCTCTGCCCCTGGAGACAGCACCCCCTTGTCCAGACAGGGAGACGGGGTGTGTGTAGCACGGATCATAAACACAACATGAAGGCTGCACCCCAGCTGCATTAGAAGGGCCCAGCATCCTGCCTTGGGGGCTGGGGCAGGCGGTGCGTGCTCAGGGGTACAGGGGACTCTATCCTGGACAGTCCCTGAGAAGAAAGGCCCACTGCCGGCTGGCAGGAGCTGGAGGAGGCGGCCCTGTCCAGAGCCCAGGCCCGCAGTGGTTGCTCTCGCCATTGGTCACTTGTCCTGGTGGGGAGTTTGTGCCCCTACCACAAAGCCTTGTGTTGCTAACACAGAAGACTCCGGAACTTTCC
Organism: Saccopteryx bilineata; assembly: GCF_036850765.1. Classification (NCBI taxonomy): domain Eukaryota; kingdom Metazoa; phylum Chordata; class Mammalia; order Chiroptera; family Emballonuridae; genus Saccopteryx; species Saccopteryx bilineata. The sequence continues at coordinate 196,512,655 of NC_089493.1, read as the reverse complement.
CAGACACTGCTGGTCCCATCAGGACGCAAGTGCTCGGGACGTGGCTTCTCCTCTGGGCACAGGAGCTCTGTGCTGAGGCTCCGTCCTGAGCTGCTGCTGTGACAGCCGGGAAGGGAGCTATCGCTGCAGGGGCGTTCGTGTGGGGACCCCTGTGAGGACGGAGAGGCCTCAGGGGCACGCAGGGCCAGGGCCGCCGTGGGTCTGGTGCTTTGCTAAGTGGCCTTCCGTTTCTCTGCGCGGGCACTTACTACCACGGCCCCTCTCCCCCATTGTTAGGAGTGCTCCAGCTTCACCCACCCACCCTGGGCTGATGTCACCTCGTTCCAGTGGCCTGCAGACTCCAGAGTGCCTGTCTCGGGAGGGCTCCCCCATTCCACACGACCCTGACTTTGGGTCCAAGTTAGCTTCCGTTCCAGAGTACCGCTATTCCCAGAGCGCCCCCGGTAAGAGCGGCGGCGGACTCCAAAGGAGGCCTGGCGGGAGGTGTCCGGGGGCCCGCTGACCCCGCGCCCCTTCTCTCTGCAGGCTCCCCCGTCAGCGCCCAGCCCGTGATCATGGCCGTGCCTCCCCGACCCCCCAGTCTGGTGGCCAAGCCCGTGGCCTACATGCCAGCGTCCATAGTGACGGCTCAGCCGCCCTCGGGCCACGCGATCCACGTCGTGCAGCAGGCCCCGCCCGTCACCATGCTCAGGGTGGTCACCTCCTCCGCCAGCTCCGCCAACGGCTACATCCTCGCCAGCCAGGCCTCTGCAGGGGGCGCCCACGAAGCAGCGGGCACGGCCGTGTTGGACCTGGGCAGTGAGGCGAGAGGTAAGGTGGTCATTGGCCCCTTGGCTGGGTCTCCAGAGGCGGAGCGGGCCCACCTGGCTCGGGGCCAGGAGCCCAGTGTGGGGCCCGGGCTGTCCCTAGAGCCAGCGGTCTCAGCAGACTGCCTCCCTCCCTGCTGTTTTTCGGGAAGTCTGTCCTTTGAAATCAGCACTGGTCACCCCTGAAACACGCTCCTCCTCGTGCAGTAGTGTGTCAGGTGCTCGGAGGATGAGTCCTCTCAAGCCCCCTATGAGAAGTCACTTAACGGAAAAAGATTACAAAGTCCTAACTTAGAAGCCTGAGTCCCAGGTAATTAGTGGATAGGTGTGACTGCAGCCCGCGCGGGGACAGGCCCTGGGACCCGGTAGCGGAGCAGCACCTCCGCCCGCCCACTGCTGGCCCGTCTCACATCACTTCCCGTGCTGCCGGGTGACAGGTGTTTGGGTGGAACAAGACAGCAGGGCTCCAAATGCAAATCACTCAATTCCAAAGAATGCATGTTCTTTCTCAGCTTACACCTGGGCTGGTTCCAGCCTGACACACTCAAACCTTTGTCTACAACCTGCTGAATGGTTTTTCTGTGTTGAAACGTTTCCCTCAGTGGGACTTTCCTTCTAAGAACCTGTGTTTCTCCCCGGTGTCAGGGATCATACACTACAGCATACTGTCCCCGTTGATAGTCTCCCGCCCGCGGCCATGTGGGACTCTGACACACTCTCTTCCCATAGGCCTGGAGGAGAAGCCCACCATTGCCTTCGCCACCATCCCAGCCACCAGCCGGGTCATCCAGACTGTGGCCAGCCAGATGGCCCCGGGGGTCCCCGGACACACGGTCACCATCCTACAGCCAGCCACGCCCGTGAGCATTGGGCAGCACCACCTTCCGGTCCGGGCCGTCACTCAGAACGGGAAGCACGCAGTCCCCACGAACAGTTTAACCAGCAATGCTTACGGTGAGGCCCCGCCCGCGCCCACGCCCACGCCCTCATCTTGAGCTCAGGGTTCAGTCTGTAGTCAGTGCAGCAGGAGAACGTTTCCCAGGTGACAGTCAGCGGAGGGGGGGGAAGCCCCCTTCTGAGCAGGTGCTGTGCACCAGGCACTGTGGTGACACTAAGTAAGGTCCCGTCACAGCACTAACCCCCCGCTGGCGAGGCCCAGAAGTCCAAGAGGGACATCAGACAGGTGATGTGGAGTGGGAGGGGCCGCTTGCCGGTCAGCTGGTTCAGGACGGGCAGTGTTGTTGCCGACCTGCCTGGGAGGCTGGGCCCCCCCAGGGTTGTGAGAGCAGGAGGGACGCTGGAGGGGACCAGGGCTGCGCCCTCGGGTGGAGCGGGGACTGGGGCCCCCTAGGGTTGTGAGAGCAGGAGGGACGCTGAAGGGGACCAGGGCTGCGCCCTCGGGCGGAGCGGGGACTGGGGCCCCCTAGGGTTGTGAGAGCAGGAGGGACGCTGAAGGGGACCAGGGCTGCGCCCTCGGGTGGAGCGGGGACTGGGGCCCCGAGGGGGGTGGGCAGCGGGTTGGCACCCAGGGGCAGCTGGCAGCTTCAGCCAGGGGTGCAGGGCTGCCAGACAGCTGCTCCCAGGCAAAACCTGAGCCTGGACTCGGGACGTGCCGTGCTGGTCCTGACAGTTTCCCAACACCAGCCTTTCTCTCTGCCGCCAGCCCTCACGAGCCCCCTGCAGCTCCTTGCGGCCCAGGCGAGCTCGTCCACTCCCGTGGTGGTCACCCGCGTGTGTGAGGTGGGCCCCGAGGAGCCCGCCGCAGCCACAGCAGCCGCCGCCACCACCACCATCTCCTCCACGGGGGAGCCCGAGGTCAAGAGGTCCCGGTTGGAGGAGCCCAGCGGGACGGTGGCCACACAGGCCGGGGTGATCACAGCCGCCGGCCCCCAGGGGCCCGGGACCGGGGAGTGAGGTCAGCACGTGGAGGTGGAGTGGGGCACACGCCGAAAGGAACTGGAGCTGGACCCTGACACCGACATTGCCGCCGCTCGGGACCGTGACGAGAGCGCCCTCCACTGGAGGCTTGGTGCCCCGACGGGCCGCGTCCAGCACCGGCTCCTGTGCCCTCGTCCCCCATCTGTCTCCCGCCCGCCGCGGCTGAAAACAAAACACATAAACACGTTCAGACAGCTGATTGTATGATTCTGGGGGTCCTCTGTCTCCCCCCCTCAGCACCGCCTGTCCCCGCCGGCCGTCCTCAGGGCGTGGGGGGGCTGTGCTCCGTGTCCAGAGGAGAGGGTCCCGGGCCCGTGAGCAGAAGCCCTGCCCTGCAGACTGGCCCAGGCAGGCCCTCCCGGGGGAGCCCTCGTGGTGAGCGGGAACCAGCAGGATGGCGGGAACAGTCAGAGTGCTGACAGGGTGTGGCACCTGCTCCCTGAAACAGTAACCCAGGAAGTATCGGATCAGCATTAACGGGAGGAGAGGGGTCAGTGTGGCTTCGCACCCCAAGTAGTTCTTGTTTGGTTGCAACACGGAATTCAGGCTTCATCCTCAATCTGACACACTCTCAAAGGGATCATCGGCTTCTGAGGTCTCGTCTCTGGGGTGTGGCCGCTGCGGGCCTGCGCTTGTCTCTGGTCTCAGCCCCCGCAAGGGGAGTGCTCTGCCCCATCTGCCGACTTCAGGGAGGGCCGGTGGCTTCGTGGGTCAGCACTCAAGGCAGAAAGCCATGTGGGTGACAAGTCAGAGCCAGCGGCTACAGCACCCCAGCCCCTGGTACTCTGCAGTCCTGACGCCCAGACCAGCACCACCGTGGCCCAGCCGTGCTCCCGGCCTCTTCACCAGGCCATCTGACCACCCGAGGGCCGTCTGCTGTTCGACATCGAACCGTCTCTTTCTACAGCGAGGGGCCGTCTGTGCCAGGTGAGCGCAGGGCAGCATGTGCTGGGCCGGCCACCGCTTCCCTGCGGAGCTGCTGTCGCGGGAGCCGGAGGCAGTCTGAGCGTCTGGCTCACAGCCCGGTGTGGGGTCAGACTAGTCCCTCAGCGGCTCTCGGGGAACACTCTCAGGAAACGTGAGGAAGGTCTCCGTGAGAGGCCTGGGTTCTGCTGCTGTGGACACAACTCGAAACGGCCGCCTGCATGGAGCTCTGCACGGCCCAGCGGGAACGGCTTCCTCCTCAGGAAAGCCTGTCCTCAGCTGTGGTCTGCGTCACGGGCTGCCTGCCCTGCCCTGTCCCGAGCCCCGAGAGCCACCCCAAGAGGAGGAGCAGGCTCTCCCAGGTCTGGACCCGGCTGGACAGGAGCTGGCTCAGCAGGAAGGGAACCGTGGGACCCGATTTCGAGGCCGTGCACGTGAGCCCGACTTGTGTGCCGAGCACGGCAGCAGAGCTGGTCGGACGGCAGCGTGAGGGGGACTGGGCCCGTCTCAGTGCCGCGCTGTCCCCACACCAGCCACCACCAGTTGCTGGGGACACGTGGGGAGCGTCCTCCGCCCCTCTCCTGTCTGGACTGGGGAGATGCCTGCTGTGTGTTCCTCAAGCCCCCAAGCAGCTGTTTCTGTGGCACTGAGCCCCACCTGGGAGATCACCTCGTTTGTGAAATCCGCACCTGTTGCCCTCGGGTGGGGTCAGAGGAGCGGGGAGAGGACGGAAACAGCTGGACGCCGTCCTGAGAGGCAGCCACCCACCACCGATGACGCGAAGTCGCGCTCCATTCCACATGGACACTTCCTGTCATTTTCTGTAGACTTGTCCTTCACAGTGTGCGTCGGTGGGAACGAAGGAGCCGGCTGAGGCGAGTTCCCATCTCCTGGCCCCGGGCCTCGCTGGGGGGCTGCAGTGAGGGGTCCCTGCAGCTCTCCCTGCCCTGGGCTGCGTTCACTGGCTCGGCTGTCAGGACCCCCGCTGCTGTGCCGCCTCGGGGCACAGCCTCGTCTGCAGGGACAGGCTAGAAGGTGGCCTCAGACTGTTTTGTCAGGTTTCTGCCTGGTCTATAGGTCTGGCTCTGACCCTTTCGTTTCCCAAACTTTTGAGATTTTTTTGGCTTTTCTGTCCATTTTCGGCAATGGTCTCCCTCTATGGACAGAGGTTCCGGGAGAAGGGAGTGGAGAGGTGGTGGGTGGATGCACCAGGTGGGTGTGGGAAGGAGATAAAACACCAGTCGGTGGCACTCAGACACATGGCAAGCTCGTGTCTTTCAGCTGCTCTGGAATTGGGGAGGGGCCCAGTGGGTCAGCGCGGAAACCGGGCAGGGCAGGACAAGGGGCTGAGGCCACGGGCCAGCACGGACACCGGGCAGGGCAGGACAAGGGGCTGAGGCCACGGGCCAGCGCGGACACCGGGCAGGGCAGGACAAGGGGCTGAGGCCACGGGCCAGCGCGGACACCAGGCAGGGCAGGACAAGGGGCTGAGGCCACGGGTCAGCGCGGACACCAGGCAGGGCAGGACAGGAGGCTGAGGCCACGGGTCAGCGCGGACACCAGGCAGGGCAGGACAAGGGGCTGAGGCCACGGGTCAGCGCGGACACCGGGCAGGGCAGGACAGGAGGCTGAGGCCACGGGTCAGCGCGGACACCGGGCAGGGCAGGACAAGGGGCTGAGGCCACGGGTCAGCGCGGACACGGGGCAGGGCAGGACAAGGGGCTGAGGCCACGGGTCAGCGCGGACACCGGGCAGGGCAGGACAAGGGGCTGAGGCCACGGGTCAGCGCGGACACCGGGCAGGGCAGGACAAGGGGCTGAGGCCACGGGTCAGCGCGGACACCGGGCAGGGCAGGACAAGGGGCTGAGGCCACGGGTCAGCGCGGACACCGGGCAGGGCAGGACAAGGGGCTGAGGCCACGGGTCAGCGCGGACACCAGGCAGGGCAGGACAAGAGGCTGAGGCCACGGGAACTGCCCTCCGGGTTTACACACGCTCAGTTCCTGGCGCAGCCGTGCTGCGTGCCCCGGGACTGGTTGGCCAGAGGCCCCTGGAGGCGCGCATCGCAGCCAGAAAGGTGGCCTGGTCCCCTTGGAGTGTGGTGGCCCGTGACCTGCCCCAAATGTGGATTGTAGAGGGTGGGCCGCCCCGGCCAAGGTCAGGAAAAGCGGAAACTCAGTTCTGGCGCGACCCTGGTGTCCCTGCAGCCTCTGGGGTCTGAGAACCTTCTCTGGTCACCTGGGGGCTTGAGTGGCTGAAGGAGTGAGCCGGCCCTGGCCCTCGGGCTCCTGCTGCTGCGGCTGCTCCCCCGCCTGTCCTGCCTGGAGAACCGCACGCTCACCAGCACCAGGAGTGTGGGCAGGAAGCCCCAGAAGTCACTCGTGTGAGTGAGCATCTCCCACCAGGACGGTGTCGTGTGCTGTCGGGACTGACAGAGTCGTCCCCGAGACCGCGACGCCAGGACCACGCCCTCTGCTGTGCCCACAGCCGTCCCGGGCGCTGTGCCCTGGCTGCGCGCTCACGCTCTCCTGGCAGGCGTCTGGGCAGCGCCCGGGGGGTGCGGACAGCCCTCCTCCCCCGTGGGGCTCTCGGCTCCGGCCTCACGTTCCCTCCCGCAGTCTGGTGGGCTCCTCTTTGGGATTTTCTGTTTCTTTGTGTGTTCTTTTTTTTTTCTCTCTCAGTTTAAGAACCAAGCCAAATGGGAAAAGGTGAAAATGGATCCCTGAGTCACTGGAATGAGGGTTAGTGACTCCCGGCTGGGACAGAACGGTTTTGCTGGTCCCTTCCCTGCACCTCCCTGGCCCCGGGGAGAGATGGGTTTGAGGTGGCGTGTGGTTCAGCTCACGCTGCTGTGTCCTCTGAAAACGAACTCCGTCTGAGCCCCCCTCTGTAGACGGAAACCCCTTTGCTGGTCGTCAAGCCCAAGAGCAGGAGAAAGGTTTCCTTTGGTTGGGGGTTCCGTTTCTTACTTTATAAAGTCAAAGAGCAGACCTCACTTAAAAAAATGAAAACTTAGCTGAATGTAAGAATGTGTCAGAGAAAAAGGGATTTTCCCACTTTTCAGTGTAGAAATAAGTACAGTTGATGCAGGCAAGGGACCTGCTTTCCTCCAAAAGTCTCAAATTCTGCGTTGCCCTTGAGTGACATCAGGGGTGAAGGACTGTCACCCTCTCGGGGTTCACGCCCACATCCGACCCCCTGAGAACACAGCCCCCGACCCCCGAGACGGGCTCCAGGGCACCGCGCTCAGACGCTGTCTCTGTCCCCATGCCAGATAAACAGTGCACTACTTGTTCTAGAGTAAGTTACCAAAAATGGCTGTGAGGCTGAGCCCGGAGAAGGAGCCCCGTCCCCTCCTGGGCGGCGGCCCCAGGTCAGGCAGGGACGCACATCGGGCCTCTCGGGCGGCTCCTGCTGGACTAACCAGGGAGCTTCTCCTGCAGCCTCCTCCACAATACCTCTGCCTGGAAGGAATACCATTTACTAAGAATAATTTAAGTCATTCACATGTGCTGCTATGAAGGTGGGCCTGGGCCGTGACGCTGGTCTCTCGCTCAGTCTGTCACTTCTTCTCAGACTGTTTCCCAAGTTCCCTCCATGTACCAGTCCCTTCCTCTAGGCCAGCGGTTCTCAACCTGGGGGTCGAACGACCAAACACAGGCGTCGCCTAAAGCCATCGGAAATACGTATTTTATTTAAAAATGTATTGTAGAATATGTATTTCCGATGGCTTTAGGCGACCCCTGTGTTTTGGTTGTTTGACCCCCACCGGGGTCGCGACCCCCAGGTTGAGAACCGCTGCTCTAGGCCTTGGTCTCTACATTAGGGTTTTTAAGCGCTTGGGACGGGGCTCCCTGCCCTGCCCCTGCCCCGCCCCCTCTGCGCTCCCACCCCTCCAGGGTTCCATGCAAGACTTTCGCCACCTGCCTTTCTTAGACCAAACGCTGCTACCCTGGGCGTCCGAGGGAGGGTCTGCGTGGACCTCGCAGACGTCTGGGCCGGGGCGCCCCTTGGCCTGTGCCGGCATCTGTGTGCGGGCCCGTGGCACCGCCGTCCAGCGCAGAACTGCTGCTGCCTCTGTCCACCCTGTCGCCCAACGCGTCACCGCTGCTTCAGAGTGGGATTGGGGGACACAGCCCCGAGGACTTCCTCGGAACTGAAATAAGAAATAGGCCCGTTTCGCCGGCCATTAGGGAACATGGTTTTTACTCCTGAAGTTAAGGAAGAAGAGTCACCTGCTCAGCTGCCCCTTTGCCCTGCGGGTCTTGCAGGCCCGGGTGGGCGTTCTCTCCTGCCCCACCCAGCCTCAGCCCCTCGTCCCCCGGCCGGGCCGGCCACAGCTCGGCTCTGCTGTCCGTCTGTCGTTCCTCTCCCTGCCGGCAGACCGCGTCTGCAAGGCCAGCATGTGGGGGGTGCTGCCCTGGCTTCCCCCAGGGCTGGTGAGAAGGTTCAGGGCATGATGCAATCAGAGTCGGAGGGATTCACTTCTGTAAGGCAGACAGGCCTTCACTGTGCCACCGTTGCGTCTCAGGGACCATCGGCACCTGCTGCTGCGGGCGCTCGAGTTCCGCTGGGCAGACTGCCCCCGCGTCCGCCGGGAGCAGCGGGCCTGTCCGGGTGTGCTTGGCTCCAGCTGGTGCGTGACGGGGCGTACCTGTGGGTGGACGCTGCCAGGAGGACTAGGGCTGAGCCTCTGCCTGCGTTTTCATGCAGGACTGAAATGAAACTCACTTTGCATTCATGAGCCTTGGGGGCCATCCTGACCGCAGGCCCTGACTGCTCCTGGAGTGAAGAGGGCGTCTCTCCCTGGAGGGAACCCACTCGAAGGGTCCCACTTGTTCTGTGCGGCCTGCTTGTCCTGGTAGCAACTGGGGGGATGAGAAGGAGAGTCCAGGGCCAGTGGTTCTTTTTTTTTTTTTTTTTTTTTTTCCATTTTTCTGAAGCTGGAAACAGGGAGAGACAGTCAGACAGACTCCCGCATGCGCCCGACCGGGATCCACCCGGCACGCCCACCAGGGGCGACACTCTGCCCACCAGGGGGCGATGCTCTGCCCATCCTGGGCGTCGCCATATTGCGACCAGAGCCACTCTAGCGCCTGAGGTAGAGGCCACAGAGCCATGCCCAGCGCCCAGGCCATCTTTGCTCCAATGGAGCCTTGGCTGCGGGAGGGGAAGAGAGAGACAGAGAGGAAAGCGCGGCGGAGGGGTGGAGAAGCAAATGGGCGCTTCTCCTGTGTGCCCTGGCCGGGAATCGAACCCGGGTCCTCCGCATGCTAGGCCAACGCTCTACCGCTGAGCCAACCGGCCAGGGCGCCAGTGGTTCTTTACTTGGGCTGAGCAGGTGGCGCCGGCCGCACGGGACCCCAGGACCCCGCAGGTCCCCGCGGAGCTGGCGACTGGGGTTACGTTCTCCAGGTCTCAGTCACCCAGACGCCCCCGAGGGCAACAAGACGACACTCGCCTTTCTGCCCCCGACCCAGTTATCTTATGAGAGTCCAAGTAGAATCGGAAGGGTTCTGGCTCATCATTCTTTACTCGGGAACCTTTTCTGGAATAGTTTGCCAGTTTGACTCATCCAAGTACTGATGGGGGGGGGGCGCTTACTCTGTGTCAGAAATGAGATGAGATGGGGGGACACAGCCCCGATGACTTCGTACAGGGGAGGCGTGGCCTGTTGAGACCCGCAGGTCAGAGCTGCGAGGAGCCCTGGCCCGTGTCTGGGCACTTGGGCACGCGCGGGTTCTCCTGACCTGCAGGCGCAGGCCTCACTGTTCTGAGCACGGACCCCCTGCTCTGCACATGGCCTGTGGCTCTGAAGTGGGTGTTTCCCTGCACGGCCCGGAGGACAGTACACTGAGCCCACGGCCTCTTGAGCTCTTAGCCTCTACATTTCGGGTTAACTGGTGGTCCAGAGTCTTCTTTATTATCAGTAAAAATGAGATTTAAAATCAAACGTTTTAAGCTTGGCCGTTCCCTCCTTCCTAGTATACCCTCAGTTACTCGGCGTAAGTTCTGTGAGGACAGGGTGGGTGGGGGTTGGGGGGCGGAGATGGAGGGATGTCCTGGTTCTCAGATCAGCGGACTTCGGGCCGGCACCTCAGAGGGGGGATTGAGCCCAATACTGAGATTTTTTTTTAATCTGACCGATAATTCTCCTGTAAAGATAATTGTGGGGTGGGGTGGGGTGCTGTTAGGGAGTGTGTGTGTGTGTGTATGTGTGTGTGAGCGTGTGTGATTTTTTTTTTTTTACAGTGGCTGTCTAATGTATTTTTTACAATATGTTTAATAATCAGTGCTTTGAAAAGCAGTGGTATCCTATAAAGTGGAAATTTGGGTTCTGGAGCCTTAGGTGTGGAGGGGAGGTCGTGTCACAGTGTTTCACCCCCTGTGAGTAACACCTGGTCTGAGAGACGCGGGAGGCCTGCAGACACCCCTCCAGGGCGGCAGCGGGGAGCCAGTGCTGTGCCCGCTGCTGGGGGAGGCAGAGACGCCCTCACGACTGGGCCTGCCTGCCTTTCCATTTCTAGTGGGATACAGTATTTTTTTAATAAGGAGCCATACTTTTTTTTTAAAAGTTTGAGATATGAATGTGATTTCTAATTGTATCAGACATTAATGTTTTAAAGCTATAACAAAGTTTAAAATTTCTACTTTTTGTTTTTCATTTATTTTAACTGTTCTTTTATCTATTAAATTGTTATATGTGGATTGGGGAAGTTTTGTTTCTCCTCTTAGCATTTGTTTCTATAACCAGAAATAAAATTATATATTAAAGTGAACACCAGGGCTCCATACAGTCCTTGTGGGTGCGTGGCTACTGAGGGACAGAGATGGATGGGCAGGTGGCCCCCTCTGCGCCCCCACCCCGAGGGGCCATTACTGGAGAGACCTGCTTTCTCTCCTGGGTCCTCGGTGGCTCGCTCCTGGGACGCAGCAGGCTGACAGCACCATCAGTGGAGGTGTCCGTGAGTTCCCAGCACATCAGTCTGCAGCTTCAGGGACAAGGACAAACCAGAGGAGCCTCCCACTCCCAGACGCCCACAGCCAGCTGCAGACACCCACCGGCGGACCCAGCTGCCTAGACGGGGCCTTGCACCCACCAGAAGCAGACCTGAGCAGATCTGGGTGGGTCGTCCTGCTAGCACTTAGCTGCACGGGCCTCTCTGTCCCTTTGTGCCTTGCTCAGTTGTCACTCAGGCCTTGCTCATTCCGACCGCTGAGGTGACCAAGCATGGACTCCGCGGTCAAACGTGGGTGTGGGTCCGGCTAGGGGACTTGAACCTGCAAGAAGTTTCATTTCCTCACGTGCAGAGTGGGCACGCGACCTCACGGGATGTTCTGCGGGCTCAGGGCCATGGCACACGCCCGCTGCGGGAGCGCCGGCCTCCTTTCCCGAGCCTGCTATTTCCACTGAGTCAGCGTGAACAGACGCTTGGGGTCTCTCCTGCAGACGACCTCTGACTTGGGATTTAATAAAAGTGCGCGTTTGTCACAAATACGTCTCCTCAAGGTTCTCAGCAGCACTTGAAACTTGGCCTCTAAGAAACCATGTTCTTTAGATTGCTTCCCACCCACCTTTCTGGCCATTTCTCAGCGAGCAGTGGACAGAGTGGCTACAAACAGTGACCTGGGTGGAGCACAGCTGCTGCATTAGATCCCTCCTCCACATGCAGGGTGTGACCTTGGCCCCCTTAGCCAGTTTATCAGCTTCAGACAATTCCTTCTTCAAATGCTGGTAAATAAACTCTCCTGGGGCTGTCTCTCGGATTAGATGAGCTCACAGTGCTTAGCGTGTCGCAGACTTCCCATGAAGACGGCCTGTAACCGGGCTGCCACTGGGCTCCCTTTGCTAGGTCCCTTCCTCTTCCTGGGGCGTCTCAGCTCCATCCCCCTGCTCACAGCTCACCACCACTGGCTCTCACCTCCTCATCCTCAGCACCTGTTACCCTAACCGTCTCCACCTGGGCTCCACAAAGGCCTCTCAAGACCAGAGTCCAGAATTCCCGCAGCTGAGAGCTTGACCTACCCTCTCCCGAGGACATCCCCTGTCCACGGCCCTATCATCTATGTTATCTTCCTAGCACTGATCACTGGGCTGATGGGTATGTTTGTATAGTTGATGTTTGTTTGTTGGCTGTAAATTCCATTAGGGCAGGGACTTCGCCTCTCAGGTTCAATATCCCCCAGGACCAAAACCTCTGCCCAGCACAACCTGGGACACAAATTGCTTGTTCATTGAGTGAATGACCCCATAAACATTCTCTCTGGCCCCCATGCTAAGTGAATGGCACCTCAATAAGCCAGAAACCTATGGTGGCCTCTGATCCTCCCCGCCACCCCCACGGGTGCCTCTCTCCCTGTTCCTCCTCCCACCTCCAAACCTATCCATCTGCTGCCAGAACCAGGATTTTCCTGTCGTGCATTTAACAGGAAGCCGTCAGTGCCTTCACCTGGGCCCAGCCTTTTTCACCCCTTGGCCTTCCTCCTGCAGGACCTGGCCATGCTGAGAGTGTCACCGCCCCCATCACCCTGGATTGTCACTGCCATCCTGTCCCCATGCAGGCTGCAGGGTGGAAACACTGTGTGTGGCCAACACAACTTTTAGTGACCAAATATTGCCTGTCCCTCTGTCAAGCAGAAGTTCCGACGTGCAGCCTATGATCGTAATCCCAGGTGCAAACCGCGTTACCTAGAAGCGTTCAGGGAAAACACCTGCGAGAGCCGCAGCTGCCAGACGTGGGCTGCGGCCCACAAGCCTCGGGGTCTGTGTCCCGTTTTCATGTCGACCTAGAGCCGGGGCACCGCGCCCGGGCACCCAGCGTCCCCCCGGGGGGCTGCCCAGAGTCGCGATGCCGGGGTGCCGGAGCACGGAGGTGCCGGGGCGCTTAAGTCCCCGGAGTCCCGGGTCCAGAGCTCCACCGGATCCCATTGGCCGGTGGCTTGTCCGTCGTGCTCACGTGACGCGGCACGTGACGCCACCCGGAAGTCGGCGGGGCCCCGGGCGGAGGTGCGGAGTCCCGAGCGGCTGGGGCGGCCCGACGGCGGCGGGATGTTCACGGCGGGGGCGGAGAGCCTGCTGCACCAGGCCAGGTCTCAGCGCGGGGCCCCGGGCGACGTGGCACCCAGGCGGCGTCCGGGAGCACCGGCGGGGACGGCGTGGGGGTCGCGTCCCCACCGATGGAAGCGGGGCGGTCGGCGCTGTCCGCGGTAACTCGGCCGCTCCCAGGCCCGGGGCACCCAGAAGCCGGGGAGCCCGCGGGGATGGGGCCGTGGCGAGCTGCGCGCGCCGAGCCCGGGGGTCTGCTGCCCCCCGAGGCCTGTGGGGCGCCGTGGGCCTCGTCGTCGGGGCAGCTGGCTCTCCTGCGGGGTGCAGTGGGGGCCGGGGGTTGCCCGCCGGCCGGTGAGCGCCTTCCCACCTGCTCACCAGTGCGGGGGGGGGGGGGGGGAGCGGGATGCGGGCCGGGACTCAAACCCCGCGGGCCCGCGGACGGTCCGAGACTCGGTACTACTTGTCTAAACGAATAAAATGCAGCCAGAACCCCAAAGCCCATGGCAAACTGATAACAGAGGGAGAGAGAGAAAAAAGAAAAAAATTGGGTTCTGAGCTGGGCCCGTTGGCGGGCGAGATGCGGATAGTTCAGGCTGCGGTGACTGTCGCGGTGAGACCTTGAATGCGGTTACAGTAACCCTCGGAAATCTGCGGGCAAAGCGACCCCGATCGGCAGCACCATCGCCCAGGAAGCCCAGCAGCAGAACCGGCACTCCCTTCGGGGTGGGACAGGTGGTCCGAAATTCAAGTTCCAACGTTTTCGTTCAAGTGGCGGTATTCTGATCCGAGTTCACCCGAGTTTAGGGGCTGTGTTAAATGAAAGTAGTACTAGCATTTCACTGCACACGCGGCACACTCACCCCAAAGGTCCTGCAGACAGACGCGTAAGAACGGAGACCCACTCGAAACTCCATCGGGGTGTCCTCTCCTGACACACCTCCTGCTTCAGGTCATGAGCTTGTGGAGTGAAAGGCCGAAGGAATAGCCCTCGCTAAGTTCTTCTCTGTCTCCGTGATGGGTGGGTGGGTGGCTGGATTGAGGGTCGGGTATGCTTCCATAAGCGTAAGTGAAGTATGGAGGAGTTACCGGTACCCAGTTTTTCTCCGCTAGGATTCAGGGGAGGGGGGACCTTAACAACTTATCAATTAGGTCTTAACTAGCTTTCACGGCAGATTTCCCTTTCATTAAGCCTGTGGGTTTTGGTAGCACTTTACAAATGCTAAGGTTAGGGAGTTTGGATTTGGAGTGGATCTTAAGTTTCCACGTTTTTCAGCGATGGAAGGCAAGGGTGGAGAAGGTTATCAGAAACATCTCTTGTCTTGCCTGTGCAAGGGTCAGCAGCAAGGGAAAAGGACTCGTCTCCTTAAAGAGGCAAGGCGGGGCCAGGGCCTGTAAGCCTGGTCAGCATTTGTAATAGGTGTGAGAGCAGTGGGGAGCTATGGAAGGGTTTGAGCAGATCGGTCTTATAGTAAGAAGCCTCTTCCTTGACCAGGTAGTGCAGTGGGTTAGAGCATCGTTCAAAGTTGTCACCAAGGTCGCGAGTTCAATCCCCAGTCAGGGAGCATACAAGAATCCACCAGTGAATGAGTAAAATAACAAATTGATGTTTCCTTCTCCCTCTCTGCTTTTTTCTCTCTAAAGTCAATAAATAAACTTTTTAAAATTAAAAAGAAAAGAAAGAAAGAACGCTGTGATTTGGAGACTATATTGGAAGGGATTAGTTTGGGATGTGGAGTACCACCCTTCTGGGAAGGTCTCTACCATAATGGGGACAGTCCGGTAGCTTCTTCCTGTCTCATCTCTCCAGTTAGGACCAGACCTGGACCCCTGGACCGTGGCACTGGAGGAAGGGGTGGGAAGGAGGCGAGGAGTGGAGGGGAATCCACTGGGGTCTGTCTGCCAGCCTCCAGATGAGAACGGGGAATACATGAAGCTGCCCCAGGACCCCTCATTCACATGTTTATCAGACTTTGTCAGCCTCACAGGCTGGGGACACTGGACGGTCTCCCACAGTTCAAGATCCCCACGCTCAGCTCTCGGTTGGCCCAGCATGGCCTGAGTGGGCTTCACACAAGGAGGGCACAGCTGCGACAGCCCCCCAGAAATCCCTAATATACTTCTGAGCTTTCTGGACTAGAATAGAAACCTCCAAACAGATTTCCACTTTGAGATGGCTCCATATCTAACCTGTTGTCAATGCCATATATATATATATATATATATGTAGAGTTTATTAGCAAGTTAAGTGTCAGAGTAAGGAACTGTATGTAACAGGTTTGCCTTATAACACCTTATAGCTGTCTGGCCTGTGGTGGCGCAGTGGATAAATCGTCGACCTGGAAATGCTGAGGTCGCCGGTTCAAAACCCTGGGCTTGCCTGGTCAAGGCACATATGAGAGTTGATGCTTCCAGCTCCTCCCCCCTTCTCTCTCTCTCTCTCCTCTCTTTCCCTCTCTCTCTTCTCTCTAAAAATTAATAAATAAAATAAAAAAAAATAACACCTTATAGCATTTGCTCTTTAATACAGTGCAATAATGGTCGGCAAACTGCAGCTTGCGAGCCACTGGCGGCTCTTTGGCCCCTTGAGTGTGGCTCCTCCACAAAACACCACATGCGGGCGCTACCTCGATAAGGAATGTACCTACATATATAGTTTAAGTTTAAAAATTTGGCTCTCAAAAGAAATTTCAGCCATTGTACTGTTGATATTTGGCTCTATTGATTAATGAGTTCACCGACTACTGATATAGTGGATTTAATTCTTATCTCAAGTTAAATTCACTCTCCCTGACTCTTGACTCCTGTACTCAGTCGGTCTTAGTTCTGCTCCTAGAAAAACAGAATCTAAATGTGTGGAGTCTCTGTTAATAAGGTTTGTTGTCATCGTGAGTTGGGGTGATGGTGTCCCTGACGGCCCAGTCCAGCAGGGGACAGGAGTGACCCATGGATTGCTGACTCCCAGGGAGAGAGGAACTAGGTCAGGGAACCAGTTAGCTAATCTGTCACCAGGTGGCAGCCTCGCCCTCCCATGACAACGCGGCCTCTCTGCTGGTAGGGACTTTCCCCGCATCCGCGAGTCATTCTGTCGTAGCGCGGAGCAACACTTTGGGGTCCCTCGACAGGGTCTCTCGATGCCAGGTTGCTGACGACGTCGTCTTGGTTTAGGGGCATCCAGGATGAGGAGCTGACGAAGTTCTGTTCCCGGGTCAGCAAGCTGCTGCAGAGGGAGGCCGCGGGGCCCGAGGCCACCGACGCCCTGCGAAGGCTCTTCCTCATCGTGGCGGCCACCAAATACAGCAGGAAGTGAGTGGGGTCGTCCCTGGGTGTGTGGGGCCAGGGGGCGCAGGCCTTTGGCGTTTGAGCTTGTGCCCACTTAACCCAGTGCCGAAGGTCCTCCAGTAAACGTTCTCTCTGCCTGCGCAAGGGCCCTGGGCCCTTCTCTGGGGTCAGAGGGGAGCCCCAGGAGCAGGGTGCCCTTGCGCTGGTGTGACATCCCCGCCCCACCCCCGCGGTGGTCTGGCCGCCTCAGGCTGGAGAAGAGCTGTGTGGCCCTGCTGCAGACCACCCTCTGCCTGCCCACGTGCCCCGAGCCGCTCCAGCTCCTCTGCGCGGCCATCCTGAGGGAGATGTCGCCCTGTGACAGCCTGAGCCTGTCCTGTGACCACGTCCAGAACACGCGGCAGCTGAGCCTGGTGGCCTCTGTGCTCCTGGCCCAGGTAACGTGACTATCGTCTCCCAGGTTGACCGCCCCACCCTTAGTGGCCCTGGGGCCCAGGAGAAGCAGCGGGCCGCTGTGCGGTCCCCATGGGGGTGGGCTCAGCTTGGGGTCCCCTCCACTCGCCAGTCTGTACGGATGCCACGGGGGAGCCAGTGCTCAGTGCCTCTGGAAGGAGCAGAGACACCTGTCCCTCCCGTTCCCGTCCTCCATTCCCTGGGTTCCTGGGGAAGTGGCCAGGGTGCTGCAAAGGCTGATTCCGGCCACAGGGCCTGGACTGCCCTGGTGACATCCCTACAGGCTCGGAGGAGGTGGCGTTAGAGCACTAACGATGTTAACAGACTGGCAGTCCCTCTGCAGGTGTTTTCAGACTGAGTGACTTGTCACTCGGGCCCTTGAGCAAGGCGGCTCTCCACGCCCCCGTGTCTGATCTGCAGGGTGACAGAAAGCAGGAGGTCAGAGATGTGGGCCAGCGTGTCTTCAAAGTCCTCGAGAGCCGGCAGCCGGACGGGCCCAGTCTGAGGCCTCTCCTCCCGGTCGTGTCCAAGGTGGCCAGCCTGGCCCCGGACACCCTCCATGAAGGTACCTCCCCTCCCCAAGAGGCCTGGGCCCCTGTCATGGCATAGAGATGAGCCCACGGGGGAGGGAGGTGGGACGGGCTGGTCGTGTCTGAGTGGATGTCGGGAGTCCTGAGAGCGTGGGACTCCGTCAGGAGCTGCTTGTGGTTTTCCGGGAGGACCCGGCAGGTCCCCTGGTTTCCCACAGTGTTGTGTCCCCCCAAGACCAGACCAAGCTGCTCAACAGGAGGCTGGCAGACTGGCTCCGCTACGCCAGCGTCCAGCAGGGGCCGGCCCACTCTTCCAGAGGCTTCTTCTCCACGCCCAGGGCCCGGCAGGTCAGCCTGGACGGGGTCCCGGAACCGTCCTGTCCCTGGGCTTCCCTGGGCCACCTCAGCCAGCCTTGCCCGCAGGGTCCCATTGACTCTCCCTGTCCGCCCACCCGCCCTGGGTCCAGTATGACCCTCTCTTCTCTCTGCTTGGTGTGGGTTGGGGGAGAACTCTGGGTCACAGGGGGTCGTGCCCCCCCCAGCCCATCGTGCGCTGCGTCTGTCGAGGCCCAGAACCGGCCAGCGGGTCTCTTGTCTGATGGAGGGCCGTGTCCTTGACTCGAGCACCAGCGCTCATGCATCTTGCAAAGGGTGGGCGCCCCTGGTTCCGGAGGGTGCGGTGGACGAGCCCCCACCCCTCAGCAGCGCCCCTTGTCCTCCCTGTCCCCCGCAGCCGGGTCCTATCACCGAGGTCGATGGGGCTGTGGCCACAGATTTCTTCACAGTACTGTCCACGGCCCAGCGCTTCACGGAGGACCAGTGGCTGAACGTGCAGGCCTTCTCCATGCTGCGGGCCTGGCTGCTGCACAGCGGCCCTGAGGGCCCCGGCGCCCCGGACGCAGGTGGGAACCAACGTGCCCCTGGGAGATGTCGGCCACCTGGGCTGAGCCTCGCTGGCACCAGCAGGCCCTTCCCAGACACAGCAGAGGGGTCAGGGTGATTGTTGAGGGCCAGTTACTCGGACACCACCACTGAGCTCTTTGCAAACCAACGCGTAGTTCCATCTGGACTTAGGGGGCGGGGGTGGAGTGGGACCTCCAACCTCCCTGAGGGTGTCCAGTGAGGGGAAGGAGGCTGGGTGGGCGACACTGGGCACTGCGCCCTGTGCCTGGGGTGACCACCATGGTGCCTCTCCTGGCGTCCCCTGGGCCCTTGTCCCACTGAGTACCTTCGTCCTCTCCTCCAGATGACAAGTCCGAACTGGAGGGCTCCACTCTGTCCGTGCTGTCCACCGCCTCGTCCACCAGCCGTCTGCTACTGCCCCAGGAGCGGCTGCGGGAAAAAGCCTTCGAGTACTGCCAGCGCCTCATCGAGCAGAGTAACCGGCGTGCGTCCCTGGCACTGAGCCCCCGCGCAGGGTCCTGTGGGGGGCTCTCCACAGGGGGTGGGGCCCAGCTGCTCCTGTTTCCAGGCATTCACCCCGGGGGGCTCAGCATGGGCACAGCCCATTCCAGGCTCTTCAGGGCTGTCTCCTCAGCATGTCACACCTCCCCTGGGGACAGTCTTCTGCCAGGCCCTGGCCTGCACCACTGCTCCCCCTGGGTGGCCCGCTGCCCGCCCCGGAGCTGCCAGAACGCAGCGTGGCCGTCCCCATGCCGGGGTGCCGGCGGAGACAGTCGCCTTCCTTCCCTCCCGCAGGGGCCCTGAGGAAGGGGGACTCGGACCTACAGAAAGCTGTAAGTGCTCGCGGGCCGGGGCGGGGGGCCGGGCGCAGCCGGGCGCCTTCCCCGTCTGAGAGGGGCCTGCGTCCCCGTCCCCATCCCCGTCCCCGCAGTGCCTGGTGGAGGCCGTGCTGGTGCTGGACCTGCTCTGCAGGCAGGACCCCTCCTTCCTGTACCGCACCCTGTCCTGCCTGAAGGCCCTGCACGCCCGGCTGTGCGGGGACCCCGCCTGCGTGCGGGCACTGCTGCCGGTGGCCCAGTTCTTCCTGACCCACGGTGAGCCCGGCCTCCTGCCCGCAGGGCCTCCCGGGCGCTGCGCTCGCGCCTGGCACTCCCTCCCTTGGTGGTGGAGGGTGTGGCTTTGATGGACAGTCAGCCCCAGACCGCGGTTTTGGAACAGATTTACACAGTGACCTAAAACATGATCAGCTTGATCTCCCTTGTAGAACTCGCTTAGGTATCAGGTTCATCAGCTTGTGAGGAATGTCCCCCCTCGTGTCACTTGGGGACGGGAAGCTGCACACAGATCCGCTTGTGTCTCTCGTGCAGCATACACGTGTCCTGGAAACACGCGTGGCCATGGAGACTGCCCGAGACCCTGAGGGGCCTGACCTCAGCAGAGGCGTCCTCACGCACCGGTGCCGGCGCCCCCACCAGCTGCCGCCCTGATGCACCCGTGCATTTCAGGGGAAGCGGCCGCCCTGGACTCGGAGGCCGTCTGCCAGCACGTGTTCACCAGGCTGCCTTCCGAGTTCTTCCACCACCCGGTGCTGGCCTTCGAGTTCGTCCAGTTCTGCAGGGACAGCCTCCCCCTGTTCGGCAGAAACCTCGGCATTCTCAAGCTGAGCTTCCCCAACCTTTTCAAGGCACGCTCGCTGGTCCCCGGGCCGGGCGGGGGGCTGGGCGGCAGCACACCGCGTCCCTGGACCCTGCTCTCCACGGTGGGGCCTCTGGGCCAGTCCTTGCCTGTCTGTGACCACAGGGCCCGGTCACTCCCAGGCCTCAGGGCAGAGGGGTGAGGTGTGAGGCAGCCCGAGAGTCCAGACATCACAGGTAGATGCTTCCCTGTCAGTCTGGGCCTGTGCGCGCCTCTCGGGAACGCCTGGCTTGATCTAGTTCTCAGAAAACCTGTCCAGAGTTTAGCATCCATCCTGGTTTGAGATGTGTCTTTTGTGACTGGCAGTCACTGTGTGACATTTTTCAAAATCATTGGAAGACTCAGCACTTTAATCAGAGAAACAAAAGCAGCAATGTGTGGGAAGTGATTTAATTGTTGGTACAAAAGTGCAGGAGCAGAAAGAATAATGAAAGTCAAGTCAAAGGGGCATTTGCAGACACCTGGGTCCCAGTGAAGTATGAAGAGGTGGGGACCAGGCAGATCCCGCGGGACAGCAGTGATGAGGGCGTGGCCGGGGGCTGCCTCTGCGGCCAGCCGACGACCCCACTCCCGAGCTCAGAGCCCACAGACAGCCTCCCGGGTCCTCAGCTCCTGGCCTGGAACAGCCCGCCCCTGACCTCCGAGTTTGTGGCGCTGCTCCCGTCGCTGGTTGACGCCAGCACGGCCCTGGAGATGCTGCATGCGCTGCTGGACCTGCCGTGTCTGACTGCGGCCTTGGACCTGCAGCTCCGGTGAGCCCGCCCCGCCCTGCCCCGCCCTGCCCTGCCCTGCCGGCCTGTCTCCCCCACTCCCCACCCCAGGGCTCTTCCCTTGTCGGGCGCTGTGTTGTCACAGTGACGTCTGCTCAGGTCTCCCTGACCGTGAGGGCACAGCCGAGTCCAGCTGGTTGGCCTGTGCCTGGAGCCACGTCTGAGGCCAGCCTCGGGCGTCTGTCCACTCAGATCTTCTCCAGCCACTTCCGAGAGGCCACTCTGGGATGCCTCCCTCAGGATCCCCAGCTGCCTGGAGGCCTTCCGGGACCCACAGTGCCGGGGTCTCTTCCAGCATCTGCTGCGTGCCAAGGCCAGCGGGACTGTGGAGAGGTAGGGGTCCCTCGGGCTGGGGAGCCCCGGGACAGGGCCGTGTGCACAGGGTGCTGGTGTCCACCCCCAAGCCATTGCCTCTAACCTGGAGAAACAGCTGCCGTCCCCCCCACCACGGGAGGTGCCAGGCGGGGCCCAGAGCCCAGCACCTTCAGGTGGGCCGGCCAGTCCTCGTAACCCTGGGAGGTGGGTGCTCTGGTGACGCCGTCTACAGGAGAAACAGGGCCCCTGAGAGGAGAGACCCAGGCTGGAACAAGGCCTCCGCTCCTCAGACGCCGCAGCTCAGCTCCACGGCAGCCCCCCTGGTCCCGGGAGCAGGGCCGTCCTGAGGAGCAGGAGGCCAATGGCGGGCAGGGCTTGGGCGCACATGGTGACGGGGTGCCCTCTCTGATGAGGGCGTGCCGGTGGTTCAGAGCTTGGTGTGGGCCGCAGCTCTCGGACTCGCCTGTGTCCCTGCGGGCACCGGCCTGTGGGGTCGCACGTGCTCAAGTGTGCAGGGGTGGGGGCGTGGCCGGTGCTCAGTGGGCTATGTCCCCAGGTTGGCGCCCCTCCACCAGCTGCTGCAGCCCATGGCAGGCTGCGCCCGGGTGCTCCAGTGCGCCGAGGCGGTGCCCATCCTGCTCCAGGTGTTCTTCTCGGCGGTGACCCAGGTGAGCCTACCGCCAGCCAGGCCCCGCTCCCAGGCCCCACACACCCACAGTGAAGGGCCAGCCCACCGCAGGGACCACGGCCCTGTCCCTGACCGCCGCAGAGCTTCAGCTGTGGGTCAGTGGGCGCCACAGAGGAGAGGCAGCTCAGCCCCACCCAGAGCCCTGACCCTCTCGCCCAGCCATCCCCTCCCCAGGGCAGGGATTCGTGAGTGGCCCCCAGGCTGCAGGGACAGTTGAGACCAGAGCAGAGTGCAGAAGGCGGCACTGAGTCTGTCTTGCTTTCGACCCCAGCTCGCCGACAGTGCCCTGGCCAAACAGCTGGCACAGCTGCTCCTGCAGAGAAGTGACTCACTCTTCCAGGCCCCAGGCTACAAAGCCAGCGTGCACAGGTGAGTCCCTGGGCAGCCGCTGCGGGGCTGCACCCTCCTGGTGCCCCTGACCCTCACTCTGGAGCTGTCACAGCGCCCACCCCCCGTTCCCCCTGCTGTCACAGCGCCCACCCCCAGTGTCATCCCCGGGCAACCTAGGCTCTGCACAGATCTCTGCGTCCCTCATCCGGGACGTTCCTGCTCCCTCGCCTCCCAGCACAGGGCCTTCCAGACCGTCTGTCCCCTTTCGGAGGCCTGACACTCGCAAGCTCTTCCTGTTCCCCCGCTGAGAACAGCGGTCTGAGCTGGCCCGGCCACCTCCCCAGTGGGGTGAGTGGCGCCTTTAGGGGCCAGCCTGACCTTTCCTGCACGCGGTGCTCAGAAGGCTTTCCCGGCAGCCTCCTGGCTCCGCCCCGTGGGCTGTGGGGTGGGGTCTGCAGGCGCGGTCTGTAGCCCCCCAGCCCGTGTCCGCTCCCGCAGAGTGCTGAGCTCGCAGTTCCTGGCCCTGTGCGCGCGGCACCGCCCCCTCGTGGTTGAGTTGGGGAAGGAGCTCCTGGAGTTCGTGGGCGGCGCAAGCGGCCTGCGCAGCGGCGGGGGCATGCTCACTGCAGTGGTAAGGCCGGACGGACCCCCATCCTCACCCCCCACCCCCAGCGGGCCTGGGCGGGGCTGAGGCACTGTCCCTGCAGGTGTGGGCCATTGGCGAGTACCTGTCCGTGTCTTGGGACCGGCGCTGCACTGTGGACCAGATCAACAAGTTCTTTGAAGCCCTAGAAGCCCTGCTGTTCGAGGTCACCCAATCCCGCCCCTCGGTCACCCTTCCCAAGTGTCCACCACAGCTCATCACCACACTCATGACCACACTGACCAAGCTGGCCTCCCGGAGCCAAGACCTGATCCCCAGGTACAGACCCCGGGGAGAGGGAACCTGCAGCTCCCCGTGGGGAAAGGAAAGTGTCCTTGGAGGTGTCCCCGTCCCAGAGACCCGGCCGTTATGGGCACGAGTAGGTGACATGGGCCATGGGCACTGCCACCTCACTTTGAGCCAAAGCCACACTGGCTGGGTGCGTCAGGTGGCGGCCCCTCCCTGAGACCCCTTGCCACAGGAAGGCTGCTTCTGCAGCTGACCAGCCGGCACCCCCTTGTCCCCAGGGTCTCTCTGTTCCTGTCGAAGATGCGGACCCTGGCCCAGCGCCCGGCCCTGGGCTGCCAGCCCTGGGGGGAGGACGCGGGAGCCATAGGGACACGGGCCACTGAGCTGCTGAACCTGCTGAAGATGCCCAGCGTGGCCCAGTTTGTGCTCACGCCCAGCATGGAAGTGTCCGAACCCCGCTATCACCGGGACAGCAACACGGCGCTGCCGCTGGCCCTGCGCACCGTCAGCCGGCTGGTGGAGAAGGAGGCAGGCCTCCTGCCCGGGTGAGGGACGGTGACCAGGCCTATGCCAGCTGCCGCCGCAGGTTAAGGGCCTCGTGGTAGGGCCAAGCCAGGGCTTCAGTGGTCAGAGGAGGCCAGAAAGGGCCCAAGCCCCTGGAGGAAGCCCAGTGGTCTTCGCCCTCGGGGCAGGTCACGGCTGTCCAGGTGTCCCCGTGTGGCTGTTTGTGTCTCTGAACCCCCTCCACCGTGACCCTGGCCCGTTGGGTGGGTGAGAGCCGCCAGAGGTGTGACTCAAATAAACCTGCTCTGACAGTTTGTGTGGACACGGCGAGGTTGTTCCCTCTCGTCCTGGGGAGACAGCCCCGCGGCTGCTTCCAAGTGCAGGCGCTGCCCCGTGCTGCTGGGAGCTGCGGCCGGGTGGGACACCGGGGCCCCTCCCGCGCAGCGCCCACGTGTGTAGGGCGAGCAGGATTCAGGCGCTGTCGCGGGTGATCCGGAATAGCAGATCGCTGGTCCATGCAGTTGGCAAGGAAACCGGCGGCTCCCACAGCGTGAGCTACCACAGGTGATGCACTTGGTCAGGGCTTTTCATTGTACCTTCTTTTCTTTAAAAAAACTGTTTCCATTTATTTGAGAGAGGGAAACATCAATGCATTATTCCACTTCGGTGTTCCCTCCAGCTGCGTGCTCGTGGATTGCTTCTTGTGCATGCCCTGGCTGGGGATTGAGCCCATGACCTCTGCGCGCCGGGACGGCACCGTCCACTGAACCACCCAACCTGGGCTCACTGCACCGTCTTAGGCTCCCGAACAACTTCAAGAGGCGCAGGCTGGGCTCTGGGGCCTCTGCTGAGGGGGCTGCAGCCTCCTGCTGTTAGGAGGGAGGGCACGCCCACCATCGGGGCTCCCACAGGTGGGGCTCCCAGTGACCCGACGGCGCAGTGATTCCAGGCTCCCTCTGATATCGCCCCGAGCGGGGAGACGCGGCGCGCTGGAAGTGGTGAGGCCGGAACGGCCCCCAGCCTCTGCGCTTCCAGGCAAGCCGTCTGTACGGCAGCCCCCGGCCAGCAGGCGGCGCTGCCGCTCCACGGGCCTGGCTGGGTCCTGACCCGCCCACAGAGGCTCCGCCCACACTGGCCGGAGGGTTCGCCCCTCGAGCCCTGAGAAACGGGGTGGGGCTCGCCGGGGAGGGGGCGCCCTCTGCTCCGCCTGGCCTCGGCCTCGGGGTGTTTCCCCAGAAACCGCGGTGGCGGCAGGCGGAGCACGCCGGTTGGACGTGGGTGGGACGAGAGGGGCACCCTGACTCCCCCAGGACGGGGCGCACCCAGCCGGCTTGGTCCTCAGGAACCCGTGGGGGCGCCCGCGTGGGGCGCAGGCCCCCGGGGAGCCACCAGTCCCTCTAAACTGGGTCCTCTCTGAACTCAGGTTGGGGCTGTGGTTTTTCTTTTCTGTTGGGATGTCACACATTTAAAATTACTTCTTTTAAAAAGATTTTGATTTTAGAGAGGAGAGAGGCGGGGCGGGCGGGGAGCATGAACCCCGCTTCTCCCGTGTGCCGTAAACAAGTGCAGTGACCAGTGACCCAGCACCTGGAAACGGTGGGAGCCGCCATCAGCCGGAGGGGTCCTGGGACCCATCCCGACCTGCAGGCGCAGCTCCCTCCCGTGCCCTCCACGGCAGAGGCCTTGCCGGGACTGGGCAGCTGACTGGCCAGAACCCTTCGTCCCCAGGGTCTCTGTTCCCATCGAAGGTGAGGACCCTGGTCCAGAGCCCGGCCGCAGGCTCCCTGTGCTCTGAGGCAGCCCTGGACCACCATCTGCTGAACCTGCTGACGATGCCAAGCTGGTGTGGAGGTGAGGACTCGGGCAGCTGTCACCCCACTACCGACATGGCTGCCCAGGGTCAGCCAGCAGTAGAGGGCCCCCGCCAGGACAGAGCAGTGGCAGGTGCAGGCAGTCTGGACCGCAGATGAAGAGCCTGGCATTAGGGCCCAGCCGTGGCTTCAGTGACCAGAGGAAACCAGGAGGGGTGAGCCCTAGAGCGGCCCAGGTACCAGGGTGGGTGAGACTCACTTCAGAACCTGGGGACTCTAGGCCCATCCCTTGGGTCTGCACTGCACGTGTGGCGGCCCGAGCCTTGTCCTGGGGGCAGGCTGCTTGTTCTGCGCTGAGCGGAGGCGGTCTTCACCGTCCTCCCGGGGTCTCTCCATGCTGGTGGGCAGGGGACTGGGTGCCCCCCCAGCAGGCCCTGGGGGGGGCCCAGGACAGCAGCCTCCCTGACTCCCACACCACTGCTCTCCAAGAATACGAAAGATATTTTATTCAATCTTTACATCTTCATTAAAATCTCCAAACATAAAAGCTCTGTAACAAACATCACAACTTAGTGTTATCTGTCATAAATAAAATATACACTAAGATGACACTATGCGTGGGGTGAGGGTGGCCAGTGCCCCGAGGTGACACACCCCTCAGGAACGGCCGCGGACTCTGGCCCTAGGGAGGGGGCGAGCGGAAGCGGATCTTCTGGGCTGTTTCCACGTCAGACTTGGCGACCAGAAACCGCACCTTCCTCCCCCCGTGTCGGATCAGGTCCACCGCCCTGAAACCAGCGAACGGGGTGAGGACGTCCTGCCCGGTTCCCCTCGAGGTGCAAGCAGAGGCGCCGGGAGGTGCCTTCCCCCAGGGGTTCCCAGTGCACGGAAGGGGCGAGGCTGCCCACCCCCAGCCCTGGGGACGGGAGTCCTGGGGGCCTGTGGCTCAGGTCAGAGGAGGGGAGTGGGGGGGAGGGGAGAGGTGGGAGGGTGGGAGGCAGAAACAGCGCTGGGCTGGGGGCTGTGCCTCCACTTCCTGTCTCTAAAGCGGGGTAAGGCCAGGACTGCTCTCTGGATCAGTGAGTGGGACTTGTCCCCCAGGGGACCTGCCCCGGGCCACCCTGGCAGCATCGCCCGGGTACCTCAGGTAGCTGACGCCCATCAGGCTGCCTCCGTTCACCTCCAGGATGCGGTCTCCCAGCGACAGCCGGCCATCGGCCGCTGCAGGGCTGCCCGGGAGCAGGGTCTGGATGTAGAGGCCGGGGGTGCCCAGGGCCGTGTGCTGCAGGGGACACGGAGGCCTCAGGGCTCTGTGGGCCCCAAGAGCAGGTGCCCTCTCAATGGCCACCTCAGCCCCGTCCTCAGCGGAGGCCCCGCCTAGCAGTCACCCATGTGTCTGCAAGCACAGCGCTGGACACTGTCACCCGTGCAGGCCCAGAATGGACACCCTGGGTCTGAGGACAGCAGGCTGGGGGTGGCTCCTGCACGCCCCATCCCTTCCCTCACCTTCCAGGGGGTGCCCTTCCAAGACCCTGGTCCCAAGTGCCCGTGGCTCCACTGGTGATCAGTGAGGCCTGGCCCGAGTCTGGTCACCAGGACGCCGTGAGGACACAAGGTGCGGGGGCCACTCACCATCCCGTCAATCAGGCCCATGCCCAGCCCAGAGGGGCCGCGCTCCAGCTCCACCAGGAAGATGTAGCAGAAGTCCTCGTTGCTGGAGCTGTGGCTAGAGGGGGCCGGAGGGGGCTCGTCCTCGGGGGTCACAGGGTCTCCTGGGGGGACAAGGGGCAGGAGTGGAGCCTGCAGCAGCCTGCACCTGTCATCCAGCCCCAGGCCCTCATGTCTCTGATGCCGAGTACATGTCACCTGAGCCGCCCCTTCCTCTACCTAGCAACTTGAGCTTCCCCGGGAGGCTGCATGTGGCCTTGCTGCCCAGTCTGCCCCTGGAGCCGTCTCCAGGCACCCGGGGTTGCAGGCTGTGCAAGCAGGAACTGAACGCCCCCGGTTCACAGCCATCAGGACCCTGAGAGGGAGTGACCCAGAGGGACCTGCAGAGACACCAGGAGGACCCGAGGCTGGAGTGCAGGTGTGAGCCGGGTGACAGGTCTCACCTTCCAGAGCTGCCCCCAGCTGGACGCCTGGTCCATTCTGCCTCCCTTCCAGAAGTGCTTTCCCACGGGGGCCACCAGGGTTGGGCCAGTCAGGGCCAGTGGGCTCCAGTGGGGTGCCGGGAGGTGTGAGCAGGCAGGAGGAGTCTGTGTGCAGGGGCCCAGCCTGGGGGCCCCCGCGGCGCCCGGAACCCAGCTGCCTTCCTGGAAGGTCCTGTGCCTGGGACGCTCCGGCGGAGGGAGCAGGGTGCGCCTGGCCCGCTTCCCGGGCTCCCCTGCCAGGGTCCCTGGGTGCCAAGGGGCAGCTCTGGCTCTCGAGGTGCGCCTCGGGGGTGGGGAGGTGCGAGCCCTGGAGGAGAGAGAGCGCTCAGGTTCCGGGGGGCCCCCAGCTCTCCCGCCCGCTCCCTCCCCGGGCCAGGGGCAGCTTGCTCAGCAGTACCTGGAGGGTCTGGGGCGGGGGCGTCCCCGCGCTGGGACTGGGCTTGCTCTGCAGGCCCCACAGGAAGTGGCGCAAGTAGAGAAGGTGCTGGTAGATGCCGTCATCCGGGCAGTCTGCCTCCAAGTCCACCTGGAAGCCCTCACTCGGGAGAACGATGGGTGGGGGGTTCTCATAGGACTCCAGAATGTCCTCTGTGGGCGGGGCAAGGCCTGCTTGACCACTTGGCTGGAGGAGGCCGCCCCCCCCAAACCAGGGACCAGGTAACAAGCAGACTGACCTGCCAAGTATGGGGGGGGGCAGGCCAGAGTGACCAGCCCACACTGCACTCTGGTCCCTCCTGGACCCGAGGGACCACCCAGGATAGGGACCACCCAGGATACAGACAAGGCCCTGCCGTCTGGAGCTCCAGCCTTACTGACTCCCTCCCGGAACCGAGCGCTCAGCCCGGAAGGGGACAGCCCTGCGCTGACCCGCCTGCTCCTGTGCGCCCCCCCCCACACACACAGCACGGGGATCAGGGGGCCATGTGTGCGCTGGTACTCGGACGTGAGCGCCCTCCAGTCGGCAGGAAGGCTCTGCCCCCAGCACAGGCCTCAGCAGCGGGCTGGACATGGGAGGGCAGACACGGTCCAGTGAGCCTGCAGCCCTGCCCCCTGCCCCCTGCCCCCTGCCCAGAGCCAGTCTCTCCGGTCCCAGCCGAGACCCCAGGTGAGCAGGTGAGGGGGCAGTGCCTGCAACTCTGCTGTATACGTCTCCTCTGTGTCCTTTAATTCCATTTTGTGTGTATCACACATAATGCTAATGGAGAGATGCTGTCTCATCAGTACAAAGTGCACATCTGTGTGGGCCCCGTCCCTGTGGGCCGTGTCATCAGTACAAAGTGCACATCTGTGTGGGCCCCGTCCCTGTGGACAGTGTGAGGGAACAGTCTTGGGCCGTGCTCAGGACCGTTTCCCACGGACAGCAGTGGGCCCAGCGTGCTGACTGCTCTCTTCCTGGTGGGCTGTGCGCTGGCTGAGGCCCCGTCCTCAGGCTCCATGACCTGAGCCCAGAGCTTAGAACCTGGCCGTGGATTCTAGCTCCTTCACCCCCCAGTTGTGGTTGTCCCGGGGAGGAGGAAGATGGCTCAGGGCAGAGGTAGGAGGTGTTCTGCAGGCTCCCCGGGAGGCCCCCCTGACCCAGCATGCTCGGTCGTGCCCGAGGAGGGGGCTTACCTGCCGTGAGGGTGTCGGGACCGTCCGGGGCCCCCGGCTCCCAGGCACTCATGGGGCCCATGGCCGAGGCCAGCTGGTACTGGGTCAGGAGCCGGTGCAGCTGTGCGGGGCTCAAGGCAGGGAACGCGGCCCGCAGGTGAGCCCAGCTCATCTGGGTGACAAGAGACGCTCGTGTCAAAGCCCCTGACGGCAGAGGCGGAGGGCCAGGACAGCAGCCACCACTGGTCACTGTCCATGTGGGACAGTGAGGTCAGGGAGGCAGTCAGAGGGAGGTGCAGCGGGATCTCCCCCAGCGGGCAGCTCACCCTGGCTGCCTCGTGGGCATCCACAGTGAGAGCTGGGTGGGCAGCTGTCCCCTGGTGAGGCCAGTGCCTGGTCCTCGGAATGCGCCCTCACATCACAAGACAACTGGGACTCGGGAAGATGGAACGGTCCCTGCCTCTCCCCACATCACAAAGGCAAGCAGGTGGAACAGGCAGGAGGCCCAGCACTGTCCTCAGGTGACACGAGACCAGCTCTGTGAGCTCAGGAGCGGGGGGAGCTCCCTTGGACCCCAGCGCGGTCCTGAGCACGTCACTAAGCCAGCCCACGGGTCAGTCAGCCTGCACCCGGCCCCACCGTCTGGGAAAAGAAAGCCCTTTCCCTCTCCAAGCGGCCTCTGTTTCCAAGACCATCTCGAGCAGCTCCTGAAAAGGCGGCCTTGGGGGGTCGGCTCGGTGTCCCTCTCCTGCCACCTGCACATGAGGCGTGGGGCGTGGGACTGCCCCCAGGTCTGACTTCAGGCCCCCGTGCTGGGACCCCACGGCTCCTCGCGTTCCAGCCTCCCACATGGCTGGCAAGACGCGGGAGCTGTTCTGATGGCCTGGCTTCAGGTATGTCACTTCTGTTCCTCTCCGAAGCTCGCAGGCTCTCTGTCCACTCTCCCGGCTCCACGTGCTGGGTCCAGGGGCAGCGCTGCCCCGGCTGCTGGGCCTTTGCGTCCACTGGCTGCACTTCCAGCCCAGGGGTCGGCTCGGTTGGTCTTGACTGCCTGGCCCCCGTTCTGTCTGCGCCTCTGCACTCCAGCTGTTTACATGCTGGGCCTCACACACTGGTCTGTTAGTTTCTTTTTTCCTCACCCTGTTTCTCTCTCGCTTGATTTCACTGCCAACATCAAGAGGCCCAGGCTGTGGTCATCCAGTGTCCGCACTAAAAAGCCAATCAATAGCCTCAGGCTATGAGGGGCGGGACCAGGGCAGACCCTGGGGGAAGTCCTCTTGCAAACAGCCCAGCCCACACGCCCCCCCCCCACACACAGACACACCAGCTTGACTGGAGGTGGCTTTTGTTGGTCTTGCAGGTCCGGGAAGCCACGCCCCTCACACAGGAGAGATCCTGGGGCTTCTCCAGGGCTGGTGGTGCGGGGACATGTCCAAGGGGGCCGAGTGCCATAACGTTTCCCGCTTACTGTCGCTGCTTTCTGGGTGGTTCCTTCACTTCATCTTCCAGCTCTGCTGTTAAAATTTTCACCACTGCTGCTGTAACTTTAACTTCCAAGAATTCTTTTTATTCTTTTATTTATAGAATCCTGTTCTTAATTTTATAGATACTTATTTTTATGAGGATGTAAGTGGCTTTTTTAAGTTTCTTCTCCCAGAACAGTCTTCCAAAAGGTGGAAACGATGGCCTAAGGCCTGTTTTTGTACAGCCCTCAAACTAAGAATTGCTTTCACATTTTTAAAGAGCTTAAAAAAAAAAAACAAAAAAACAACTTTGGACTTAGATGTTTGTTGCCGTGGGAGCCCCTAGGGCCGCGTGCCAGGCCCTGACCTGTCTCTGCGCTTTCTCTGTCCTTGGCTCAGGCCATTGGAGAGCATTGCTTTGCTTTTGTTAGTGGTATCTTAGGAGAGAACACACTAAATTCAAGTGTTTAATCTGTGATCTTATACTTAGATGTTCCCATTTTCTGAATGTGCTCAAGTGAATCTATGCTTCACTTGTATACTAAAAAAATAACTTAAAAAAAGACACTTGAGTAGGACACACAGATCCTGACATGTGGTTGGTTTTCAGTGTCTGCTGAACGACAGTGGTTCCCAGGGACTCGGCTCCATGGTGCACTGGCTTGTGCCCTCAGCTTGGCCGCCATGAAGCAGAGGTCACGGCTGGGCGTCCCACAGTGGCATGCAGTGAGGCTGAGGTGACAGGCAGGTGCAGAGCCGTCTACACTGAGGGCTCAGCGCGCAGCAGCGGTGCAGAACCCTAACAGCCGTGCTGGGTCACACCAGGCTTCCTGGTACCCTAACAGCCGTGCTGGGTCATAGGAGGCTTTCTGGTACCCTAACAGCCGTGCTGGGTCACAGGAGGCTTTCTGGTACCCTAACAGCCGTGCTGGGTCACAGGAGGCTTTCTGGGGCTCGACCCTTGGGTAGAGGTGGAGTGCTCCATTTTTTACAGCAGACTGAAAGCCCCACTGTCCCTTCACGACATGGTGCTATGCTGGCCATGCTGGGTCAGTTCGGGCCCTGCCTGGAGATGGCAAAGCCCACTGGGTTCAAACACTTCCCTCCCAGAGCGCCCTGTGAACACTCAGTCATTCCCAGGCACGTGTGGGTGCATGCCAGGCAGGAAGGGACCACTCTTGGTCTGGATTCACTGATCTGTGATGACTGTCAGGCACCAGGTGAGGGAGGAAGGTGAGGGGTGCTTAGCTTTACCGCGGTGACTGAGGACCACGCACGGCCACTCGAGCGGCAGGCGTGCACCCGTCCAGTCTGGGCGCCTCTCTGGGCGGAAGTCCAGGTGGCAGGGCCGGGCCCCTCTCCTAGTTCACCTGGGTTGTCAGAACTTGGCTCCTGATAGGCGTAGGGCCGAGGTCACCACTTCTGTGCTGGCCTGCGGCTGAGGGCCGCTCCCAGCTCGGGGAGGCCGCGCTGTCCTTGGCCTGTGGCCCCTTCCTCCCTCTGCTGAGCGGCAGGAGCAGGTCGGGCCCCTCTTTCTCCTTCTGTCCCGTCTCTCTGGTCCTCATACGCGTGGAAGGACTTGTGATTAAGCTGAGCCCATGGGCTGACCCTGGGTGGTCTCCCCACTGCAGGGTCTTTTCATCCCCCCTGCAGAGCCCGCAGCACTTGTGGGGGTCACACACTCAGCTGCAGGTCAGGGTCTAGACAGACATTGTGTGGCATCTCCCTGCTCACAGGCAGCAGCCGCGGAGTGGAGACAACTCTGCCAGTGCCCCGAGGCCGGACGGCCAGGTCTGCCCCCGCCCCCTGGCCTGGTGGGTAAGGCTGGTGACTCTGGAGGGACAGCACGGCCCCACCCACCCGCACTGACTCTGCACCCCTCCTACCTGGATGAGCTGGGCGCGGGGAGTGGCCAGCAGGTTGAGGGTGCAGGAAAGCTTCCGGAAGAAGCGCTCCCCGGCTTCCCCAAAGCCAGCGCTCCAGGTCCACTCCAGCAGCTGCTGCAGGCGCACACAGGCCTGGACGCCTCGGGGCCAGTGGAAGCAGCTCAGAGAAGGGCCTGGGGGGGCGGGGGGTGAGGCCCAGGCTGCCCCTCAGAGAGCAGGTGTGCTGCCCGCCCACCCCGGGGGAGCCAGGCCGCAGACCAGCCGTGCCTGTACGCACCCACTCGAGTCCTCAGAGGATGGGGTGAGACACCTCACATCAGGCCTAAGGCAGGAGGAACCTGCCCGCGGCCTTCTCTGGGGGAGGGGGGCACAGGAGGCTAGGTGAAGACGGCAGGGAGGGGCTGTGACTGCCACCGAGTCCCACGTGCAAAGGGATGTGGTCCGAGACTCCAGCCAAGCCCCTCTGCCCCCACCCTGATCCCGCCCCGTGGACCCTGCCCAGCCTGGGACTGAGGAGCCCTGTGCAGACACTGGCGGGATCCTGCCCCTCCAGGGGCCCGTCCACAACCTTCCCGCCCCCTCCGGGGGCCCGTCCGCGGCCTTCCCGCCCCCTCCCCGCAGGCGGCCGGCCCTCACCCTTGTCCAGCAGCTGGTTGAAGAGCAGAGTGCCAGAGAAGAAGCAGAGGTAGGCCAGCACCTGGGCAGCGATCTCGGGGTGCACCTGGGTCTGCCGCAGGAGGTCCAGCGTGGCCTGGTAGACGGACACGACACGGCGCAGCTCCTCGGGCAGCTGGGGGGCCGGGCACCAGCTCTCCCGGGGCTCAGACGGGAACGGCGGGCACTCCAGCAGGGCCGGGAGGCAGACGTACAGGGACTGAGGGAGAGAAGATGGCGCGGTGGGCGGGCCTGGGCACCGGCCACGGGGCGGAGTGAACATGGTGACCCGTGGGGCTCTACCCGCTTCTGTGAAGGTGCAGGTTGCACGGGGGGGCACAGGGGACCCCGCAAAGGGCCCACAGACACGCTGAGCGAGGACAGAAGCCCAGGATCCTTGGGGGACAGCGGGAGTGTGTGGCTCCTTCTGGGCCCCCCAGAGGACCGGGGGGCAGGGGCCCGGGCGCACCTTTGAGACGTAGTACACGCACTGCTGGAAGGCGTACAGGATGACCTCCTCCAGCTCCGCCATGGCCTCCTCGCTGGCCGACAGTGCGCAGGAGAACAGGGACTCCCTCGAGCCTGAGGGGACACGGTGCCATGGGGTTACCGAGGGGACAGCTGGGCTCTGGGAGCAGGTTGAGGACACGTCTGCCCGCTCGTCTGCCGTGGCCTCTGACGGACAGGCAGCGTGGGCCCGTCAGGGAGCTCCGCTCTGCTCAGGGCGGGAGGGCTGCACCGGGCTGCCGGGCCCCGGGCACTCGGTGGCACAGGCCCGGCCACCCTGCTGGCCAGCAGCAGAGGGCGGAGGTGTGCAGGCCTGAGGCCCTGCCTCTGCAGCGTCTGGGCTGATGCAGTCACGCTGCCTGCCCTGCTGTTCCTGACGCTTCCCCTCGGAGAGCTCGGTCTCTCCTGCCCTTCAGCCCGGAGGGCTCACTCCTCAGGAAGCCGGGCCTGCCTGACCCCAGGGGGCTTCCCCAGAGCCTGGCCTTCAGGGTCTCAGTGGGACCCTGATGGGGTCTGGACGCTGCCTGCAGCGTCACCAGGCAGCGGGAGGGGCCTCAGATCTGCGGGAACAAGAGGCTGTCAACAGGCTGCCGGCTGCAACACTCCCTTCTTCCAGGAGGCTCCAGGCCACAGAGCACCAAGGCTGGCCCACTGCTGCCGGAGCACAGGCGGACCAGACGGATCTCACAGCCACTTGAGCCAGTGGGGACTTGGCCAAGAAACCCAGCTCAAACCCTCTCCCTGCAGCCGGCTGGGTGTGGGCTGGGGCACCGCCCTGCAGGCCGCCTGCACCTGGCAGCGTGTTTAAAAGCAGACGCCCTCCTGGGGGCCGGGGACTCTGGGGGGAGGAGGAGATGCAGAAGGGGCAAAGAGAGGGGCAGCAGGTCCACTGCGCACCACACAGCAGGCTCCAAGCATGGGCCACCCAGGCCCTTTGGCCATCATTTAAAACCACCTGGAAACCCCCCTGCGCTGGGGCCTGTGGGACTTCCGGCCGCGCTGACGCTCTTTCTGAGGGCTGGCAGCCTGCCACCCGCCAGAGCCCCTGAGGACCCCTGGCTCTGTGGGTGCTGAAGCAGAGCCTCAGAGACTTACAGGAAGGTTTTAAATGGGCAAAACAAACACCCCCTTCCACGGGCTAAGCTCTCAGCTGCCGTGTGAACACCTCTCCTGGGTAAGAGCTTCAGACAAAAAGACTGTTTGGAGAACGAAAGGCTATTTTTCCAGCTTTCAGGACGTGACATCTCCATTTTCAGAATTCTTCCCACAGAGATTTCCTGCTGAAGGTCAGGAGGCCGAGCGCCGGCCCTAACCTTCCTCTGCCGTCGGGTTGACGCTGTTTTTCCTCTGAGCTCTCCAGCGTCTGCACCGCATGGGACGTTGTCTCTGGGCCGCTGGGGTCCTGCTCGGCTCTCCTGCTGGCCAGCGTGGTCCCTGGGGCAGCACAGAGCGGACTCTCTCCCAGCATCCACTGGCCTACATGCTATCCGGCCTCCCCGCCCAAAAATAACTTCCTCCGAAGACTGGAGGCAGCGGCTGGGCGAGCAGTGGCCCGTCATCCCAAGCAGCTTTCCGGGACGACCACTGGACATGGGTCCCTGTGCAGCTCGCTCGCCCAGCCTGTGCAAGGCCGGCTCAGAGCGGCCCCCAGAGCTGCAGCCTCTCGGTAAGGCAACCCTCCCATGGACACTGTGCCTAAAAGTCACGGGGGTCTCCCATCCGACTCAGCCAGAGCCAGAATCAATGGGGCTCCCTGAGAGCACGCCCACCTCCTGACATCACATGGACAGCATGCACTTGGGGAGAGGCCAGAGGCCAGGTGCGTGCTGGCCATGGCCAAGTCCAGCAAAGCCCCCCACTCAGGTCCCCCTGCAGCAGCACCGGTCCCGGTAGCTGGAGGCCCCCGAGGACTCGAGCAGGGAAGGTGGGGCTGGGCGCAGGGCAGGCCCGGCTGCGAGGGGAGGGAGCACCCTGGCTCTGAAAACCTCAGCAGGGCAGGTGTGCACGGCACAGGCATGGCAGCCAGTACACAGGCTGGTTTCAGACGCAGGCCTTGTGGACAGAGGACTGTGGCCCGTCCTGGGAGGCCTAACGCCTCTCATAGTGGCCACCCGTGGGGCACAAGGGACAGAGGCAGCAGGCCAGTAAGCTATTTTTTCAGGTTCTTTCCTCCCGGGAGACACAGCTGAGCACACGCAGGTGCTGTGCAGCCTCCGACTGACCCCGCCTACAGGGAGCCCAGCTGAACCCCATCCCGCCCACTGGCTTCCCTCCCAGCCTCAAGGGCACCTCGTGGCTGCAGCCTGGGCCCCCAGAGACAGAGCCGCATCTACTCGGCCCCCTGCAGCTTGTGGTGCGGGCCAGGGTCCCCCAAACAGGAGGGGTGGGTGCGAGTGGCTTTGTTTATGCCATGGCCGAGCAAGAGGCTGTGTGGGCAAAACCAGGTGGGCCCGCGTGAGGCTGTGGCCCAGCCCCTGGGAGCCCGGCTGTCACATCCTGTCCCGCCACAGGACGGTCCTGCTGCTGCTGCTGGCTTTGTCCCAGGACCCACACACTCCTCCAGGCCCCCCAGAGTCCTTGTCAGACACATGCCAGCTGAAATCCCACAGGGGCCTCAGGCGCAGCCAAACGCCACCTTCCTCAGGAAGCCCTCCCAGCTGCCCTGTCAGTCTCTCACTGAGGGTTTTCAGCACTGCACACAAGTCGTAAGATGCACACTGCCCCACGCTTTATCTCAAACTGACATGCACCCTACAGCTCTACAGCTCTCCTTAGCAACTTGCCTCCTCTCTGAAACGGTGGAGCGTCTCGTCTCGGAAGGGAGGACGGCCTAGGGCCGGCGCACTGTGCTCCCTCCACTGGTGCCGAGTGAGGGACCTGTGTCCCCCAGGCCGCTCGGGCCACACACAGTGGGACAGCCCACAAAATGACAGGGACAGTGCCAGCGCACCATGGACAACAGGCCAGGTGAGGTCAGGCAGGGGAAGCCCCGACACACCGTCCCTGTTCCAAGACGGCAGGTGGCCCCACGCCAAGCACCCTGCCCGCCCGCCACCAGCACAGGCCGCACCTGTGACATCCGGCTCCTGCTCCAGGCTCTGCATGTAGAGGGGGCACTTCTGCTGGATGAAGTACAGCAGCTCAATGGCGTTGGCCATCCAGAACAGGATGTGCTGCAGGTCCGGCAGCAGGCTGGCCAGGGTGAAGCTGGCCGAGGAGAGGGGCTCCTGCCTGCCGAGACAGAGACAGGCCAGTTACGCTGGGCCCACCGCGCCACAGAGGACGAGTTTCAGCGGAACATGAACAAGAACCACAGCTTGTCAACCTTCTGAGGTGAGCTGGGGAGTGAGGAGAAGACACATAACCTGCCACCACCACCAGCCAGGGACAGAGCTAGACCTCAGCAGGAAGAGCCGCCAGCAACCACGGCCACTGGTCGAGGCCTCGGGTCAGTAAGCCATCTGCCTGTCTGTGACTGTTAGTTACAGTGTGTGCAGGTGTGTGCGTGTGCACACGGTAGGGTGGGGTCTTTAGTCCTGCCTGCAATGCCCGGGGCAGGGACTCTCGTCTCAGTGACCCGGGGTCCTAGAGAATGAGGCCCGTGAGGAAGTGTCCAGGGAGGGCTGGGCCTGGTCATCCTCCAGGTCTGTCCCTGCTGAGCAGCTGCGTGGGCCAAGGGGGAGCTCGGGCTCCCTTCCCCACACGCTCCTTGTGCGGCAGTTTCGTGTTCTGACGTATATTCACCTCTGTCCACGGGGGACGTCTCTCCCCTCTCCTGGACAGGGAGGGACTGGCCTCAGGCCACTCTTCTCGCTGTGGCCGCTGGCTCTGCCCGCAGAGGCCCACGCCCCTACGTCCCCTCCCCACACTGCTTCAATGACACGCATACACTCACAGGCAGAGAGTTATGTCATTAAAAAAGGATTAACTTGGCCCTTCAGAGTCTAATTCCATTTTGTTTTCAACAGTATTTCCCGTCTCAGTTTCCCCAGAACTCAAAGGCACAGACAGGCCTCCGCTGAAAACTAGACCACCAGGCAACGCCAGCTGGAGCGCTGGGGTTTCGGGTCGACCGGCAAGGTCGGCATCGAGCGCACGCCACCTGGCAGCCCCGGCCACACGCCGTGGGGCAGGCCAGGCACAGAGGGCCTCCCACCCCTTCAGGTGAGCACGAGTGGGGACAGTGACTTCATGGATATGATGACACCAAAGGTAAAGGCAACAAAAGCAAAAGTGGTCCGCGGGTCTGCTTTACCCTGAGAGCCTGTGCTCAGCAAAGGGAGGCCCCTTACAGAGGGCGAGGCGGCCGGGCGCAAAAGAGCATCTGCAAGCCACACCTCAGAGGGGGGTTAACTTCCAAAATATAAGGAACTCCTGCAACTCAGAATCAAAGAAACTAATCCAATTAAAATGAGCAGAGGATCTAAATAGACATGTCTCCCAAGAAGATACGCAGATGGCCAACAGGGACATGAAAAGGTGCCCAGTGTCCCTAATTGTCAGGGAAATGCAAACCAAAACCACAAGGAGACATCACCTCACACCTGTCAGAATGGCTGTCATCAAAAAGCCCCAGAAATAACCAGTGTTGGAGAGGTCGTGGAGAGAAGGGGACCCTGTGCACTGTTGGTGGGAATGTAAATTGGTGCAGACAGTGTGGAGAACTGTGTGTTCCTCAGAAATTGAAAATAGCACCACTTAAAACCCAGCAGTCCCACTTCTGGGTATTTATCCAAGAGAACTGAACCCAGGACCTCGAAGAGATGTTAGCCCCTGATGTTCAGTGCACTGCTCTTCACAGTAGCCAGCATGTGGAATCAACAGGTGAACGGATGAAGAAAACCTGGCACGTGATACAATGGAATATTATTCCTCCATAAACAAAGCAGGAAATCCCACAATATTCAACAACAGGAACACATCCTGAAGACATGATGGCAAGTGAAATAAGCCCATCAGGGAGGGCAGGTACTGCGTGATTCCACTTCCATGAGACATCTAAACAGCCAAGTCCTGGAGTCAGGGAGCGGATACAGCTCCTGGGCCGGCCGGGCGGGGCTGGGGGTGGGGGAGAAGTGGGGAATTGCTAATCAATGGAGTGTCAAGTCTCTGTCATGCGAGCAAGTCAGTTCCAGAGCTCTGCTGCACAACCTTTTGCCTCGAGCTAACACTGCGTCATGCCCTGAACACGGAAGGTAAGTGTTCGCACTACGGTGAGATAAAGATAAACCAAGTCACATTAATGTGCGCTGGTATAAAAAATAAGTTGATTTGGGAAGTGTATAGAAATTATTACTAAAAACAAAATTAGATGCAGTTTTGCTTATAAAAATTAAATGAAAATTTAAAAACTCAGAAAACATTGAAAATGATTAATGAATCAGAAAAGAAATCACAATAGGAATTAAACAAGAATTAAGAAAATAAAGAGAACAATGACATAAAAAAAAAGTAAACAATAAATTTGGTTCTTTTTTAAACAGAAAATAACAGACAAATATCTGGAAAGATCAAAAGAGGGAGAGGAGAGGAAAGCTGTAAGCCAGTGGTGGTCAACCCGGTCCCTACCGCCCCCTAGTGGTGGTCAACCTGGTCCCTGCCACCCACTAGTGGGTGTTCCGGCTTTCATGGTGGGCGGTACCAGAGCAACCAAAGTATAAATAAAAAGATAGACTTAACTATAGTAAGTTGTTTTATAAAGATTTATTCTGCCAAACTTAGCGAAAATCTGACATAAAGTACTTGGTAAGTAATTATTATTCTATGCTTTAACTTGCTGTAACTCTGCTTTATATATTTTATAAAGTAAAGTTACTTCCCTACTTTATAAATCACCATTACTGTGGAACCGGTGGGTGGTTAGAAAATTTTACTACTAACAGAGATACAAAAGTGGCGGTAGGTATAAAAAGGTTGACTACCCCTGCTGTAAACACTTTAGGAATTAAATAAAGGGATAGTACCACAAATATATTACAGATGAAAAAAGTCATAAGAGAATATAACAGTTATTTATTCCAATAACTTTGAAAAACATATGCAATAGATAATTCCCTAGGAAAGTAAAAATCACCAAAATCAACACAGGAAGAAACAGAAAACTAAATAAACCAGTAATCATTAAAGAAACGGCATCAGCAAACACAAGTGCCACCCCAGCGGGCAGTGCTGTGACATGTGTGATGTGTGACTGTGACAGCCGCTTATGGGACCCTCAGGCCCAGGGTCCTGACCTCTGCAAACTGATTCCAGGAAATGCTCAGTTCATTTTCTGTGAGCCTTCCCATTAAATTCAGACAAGGACTATATAAAAATAATAAATTCATAGACCAATTTTACCTAGGAGTTCAGATAGGAAAATCCTAATTCAAATGTCAACCAACCGTATCTCGCCATGCTAAAAAGGTCAGAAGTCACGAGGGCTTTAGTCCCCGAACTCGACAGTGGGACTCGTCAGGAGTCCCACTGACGCAGCGCCCACATTCACGGATTCCAAGAAAAACCTTGTGACAATCACAGATGCAGGAAAAGCACATATTAAGTCCAACAGTCACTCACCATTTAACAAGGAGCACACGATGCAAAGATCAGAAGAAAGTGGGGCAAAATATTTATAACGTTAAATTCAGGTGTGGTCTTAATGGGAACCAATACATTCTGTACTTTTCTGTATTTTGAAAGTGATTCTCTGGGAAGGGACACAGGACCCTGACGATAGGAGTTGTTGGAAACAGAGTGTGAGATGCTGAAGGGAAGGCCTGGTCCCTGCTGTCCCCCGGCGCCTGCGGGAGCGTGCACTCGGGGATGAGGAGGGGGTCCTACAGCCTGGCCCCTCACCTGCACAACCCCCAGCCCAGGCCCCGTGGCCCACTCCCTCGGCACCCCCCCCCCAGAAACCCTAAACCACATGGCCTCCAGCAAGCAGGCTGCCTCCATACCACACGCTGTCCATCACCCTGAGGCCACTGCCACCCTCGCCGGCCTGGTGGGGACTGAGTGCCCACTGCTGTCACACTGCAGCAGAACCTCGGGGACTGAGTGACAACTTCACCAACTGTAGCCTAGGTGGGGACACGGGGTGACGCCAAGGCTTTGGTATCTATGCCTTGGGACCCGATCTTTGAGAGGAAAGGCGATGATACTTTCTCCTGTCCCCTCCCAGGACCGAGGAGGGTACAGGAGCGAGCCTGTGTCCAGCCAGGTGCTCTCCACATGGGCCGTCTTCAGGTGCGGCAGACACCAGAATGAAGCCAGTGCACACAGACTGGGGCTGGACCAAGGCCCCGCAAGCCCGTCCGTCACGGTGGCAGTGGCCGCCACCTGCTGCCTGGTCCTCTTTGGGGAGTTCACACCGCTGCATGCACCTCAGTGGACAGCTCAGCACGCAGGGCTGCATGTCTGTGTGTAATCACAGGAGGGACACTTTTCTGGAAGCTTGTTTCTCGGTGTCGCTTTTTGGTTCCCCTGTGCAGCTGAGGCCCAGAGCTGGAGTTCCCCACTTCCACTGTTCCCAGGTGTCCTCTGCATGTCTGCCCCTGGGCACATGGGATGCTTACAACTTTTTTTTTTTTTTTTTGTATTTTTCTGAAGCTGGAAACGGGGAGAGACAGTCAGACAGACTCCCGCATGCGCCCGACCGGGATCCACCCGGCACGCCCACCAGGGGTGATGCTCTGCCCCTCCGGGGCGTTGCTCTGCCGCTACCAGAGCCACTCTAGTGCCTGGGGCAGAGGCCAAGGAGCCATCCCCAGCGCCCGGGCCATCTTTGCTCTAATGGAGCCTTGGCTGCGGGAGGGGAAGAGAGAGACAGAGAGGAAGGAGGGGGGGTAGAGAAGCAAATGGGTGCTTCTCCTATGTGCCCTGGCCGGGAATCGAACCTGGGTCCCCCACACGCCAGGCCGACGCTCTACCGCTGAGCCAACCGGCCAGGGCCTGCTTACAACTTTTGTGCTCACAAATAAGGCCTCGGGCAGGTCCCCTGCCCCTCCGTGTGGAGGCGTTTCTCAGTGTCCCCTCTAGGTAGGGACTGCTGGGTCTTTTTGTTAATGACCATTTCCCACTCCGAGCAGCATGTGAGTGTAGAAGTAGTGCTTTCTGTGAAAACGGACGGGGACTGGAGCGGCACCGCCCGCTCACGGTTGGCCGTCCCGTCCCTGAGAGGTCCGTCCTCCCTGGTAAGAGCGAGGGCACGCCAGGGGAGAAGGCTTCGGAGAGGGTGCAGCCCGTCCCTCCCTGGACAGTGCTCAGAAGTCTCCCAAACACAGCACTTCCTCTCAGAGACGGGAGGACAGTATGGTGGGCTGGCTGCTGACCCAGAGGCCTCTGCAGCTGCCTGGGTGCTGGGAGGGAGCGGTCTTCCCGGGAACTAGCTGCAAAGGGCTGCGTACACGGATGGGAATACTTACAGGTGCGCCTGCTTCTCCGCTAGTTCTTTGGTTTTCTCCTACAATTATAAAGGACAAAAAAAGCAAACATGAGAAAAACAGGAAGCCACAGGGTACGATCAGTGTGACACCATCTCCATGAAAACATGGCACCGCGCTCCGGACTGCCACACCGCGGGCCAAGTCCGTCAGCTGTGTCCACCGGCTTCCACATCCTCCCATTCCGCTCCTGAGCGTGCGTGCGTATTTCCTGCCGTAGAGTACTGCACAGCCGTCAGCTTACGTAACAGCTGGCCACTTCAGACATGGTCAAGATCGGCCGAACATTTCACAAATGCCAGAAGGTTGGTTCTACCAAGACTTATTGTAAACGTCAGCCACGGTGGAAATGAGTCGGTGAATATGTGCCTGCGGACTTGCAAGTGTACTTGCACACGCTGACGGCCCCAGGGCCAGCCCCCACCTGGGAGAGCTGTGACGTGGGAGGGGCCGGGATGCTCGACACCCGGCCGTGTTCAGGGCCGGGTCTAGGGATCTGGTTGTGGAGGGAAGGCTTTCCATGTACAGAGAAGTTGGCAAGTCGGTCCTGTGCGCCCACCACCAAGTTGACAGGGCTCTGTGGGGTGTGGGCGGGGGCCAGAAGCATGGGTGCCCATGCCAAGTGGCCGCTCATTGCTCCAGGCACCTTATTCCCAGGCATGGTGTGGGGCTGGGCTGGGCTGCAGGGAGGATACAGGGCCAGAGCTCAGGAAGCCCCCAGCCCCGGGAGGGTGCAGTGCCCCAGCAGTGCCACGGGGTGGAGGTGTGGAGGGCAGAGGAGGCCGGCCATGCAGGGAAGGACCCCCCTGCAGCCACAGCCCTGAGGCGCCCCCCAGACTGGCACTGACCCAGACTGTCTCGCGGATCATCTTGGCTATCTTGAGCAGGAGCTGCCCGAAGGCGCCCGGCTGCAGGCCAGTGGCCGAGTGCTGGATGCAGAGGCAGAGGAGGAAGGCGGGGGTCAGTTTGTGGTCGTCACCGCCGGGCTCGACCAGCGTCATGATGCGTTGCAGCAGCGCCTCCTCCGTGTCGGGCTCGAACTCCAGGTGCAGCTGCCGCGGCCGGGTGGCGCCCGGGGCCCGGAGCTGGGCGCCACACATCCTGCAGCTGTGTGGCAGGGCCCGGAGGCGGGCCAGGGCCGGGGCGGGCAGGGGCTGGGCCTGGGCCGGGTCCTTGAACAGCAGCAGGTAGTAGAGGCCCAGGGACAGCAGGTCCCCGTGGTGCAGCACCACCGTCCGGCCCCCCACCTCCGAGAAGTTGACGGCGACGGGCGCCCCGGGAATGGGCTCCAGGACCAGCAGGGCGCCCGCCTCTCGGCCCGCGGGCTGGTGCCGGCGCAGGGTGCAGTGCAGGGGCAGGATGTCGGGGGCCGAGAGGCTGATGCTGGGCTTGCTGGAGGGGGTCCTCTGGCCCACCGTGTGCCGCTCCCGGTTGAGCACGTACACCAGGCTGTCCTGGAAGGGGCGGGACAAGTGTCCGTGTCCCTGTCCATGGTACCTAAATATGTGACCCAGGACTGCTGTCCCCGGCCCTCCCTGTCCTGGAACACCCTCTTCCTAACTGCCTGCCTACACAGGGCACCCACTCTGACCCAGGAAGGGGCTTCTCCAGGGCAGCCTTGGGGGTCTGCCCGGAAACCCAGGGAGGACCGGACCCCAGCATGAGGCTGAGGCCAGCCAAGGGCCAACCTGGACACACTGATTTAGACAGGCCGAGCTCCCTAGGTGGTCCACACAAGCGTGCGAAGCAGCCTCCGGCCGCTCCACTTGACTAGGCAGGTGCCTCCTGGGACCGGGCACCAGAAGCCCATGTCACCGAGTGCGCACTGCAGCCCACACGGGAGGGGGCTTGGTGAGGACAGGAGGGAACAAGATGGCCGGAGGGACCACAGCGTCTGCAGAGCGGCCACAGGGCGCACTG
Source organism: Saccopteryx bilineata (assembly GCF_036850765.1). Classification (NCBI taxonomy): domain Eukaryota; kingdom Metazoa; phylum Chordata; class Mammalia; order Chiroptera; family Emballonuridae; genus Saccopteryx; species Saccopteryx bilineata. The sequence goes on along the minus strand of NC_089493.1, from coordinate 196,469,176 downwards.
GCTAAGGGTCTGACCCTTCTGGCCAGAATGGCTGACAAAAGTGGTAAGAAATGCTGGCTCTGGGCTGAGGGACAGGTGGCCTTCCCTGTGCCCCTCAGAGGGGCAGCCCTGTAGCACATGAAGGCCACGTGAGCCCTTCCATGCATCGCCGCATTCTGGGAAAGACTGCAGGCCTCTTCCCTGGCCACACGCCCACCCCCAAAGCCAGGGCAGGAAGTGGCCTGAGACACAGCGTGGACAGTGGTGAGTAGTCCCCTGTGAAGAGCACCTGGCACTCACTGCACTGGGGTCAGTAGTGGGGAGCTGTGCAGTTCCCCCACAGGCCCTTCTCCCCTGGGCGGCCTCCTGGAGCCTGCACAGAGAAGGCTCTGGAAGCCGAGGATGGAAGAGCCCTCCCCAGAGGCTAGGACAGGCCAACGGGGTGGTCCCCACCCACCCCATTTCTGCAGCCCACAGTGGCCAGAGCCACAGGAGCTACTGGCAAGAGGCTTTACTCTGAGGGTGTCCCACCGCCCCTTGCTCAGGTTCCCGGGGGGCGGGAGCTCGGGGCGGTGCTCACGTGCTGCTGGCTGTAGCCCTGCAGGAGGAGCAGGTGGGGCGACTCGTAGAGGGAGTAGCGCATGGCGTCCCGGCCCGGCTCCTGTGCAGCCCCGGGGCTCAGGCTGGTCTCACTGGCTGAGCGGCGGAGTCGGGGTGCAGGGGGGCTCCGGGCGCCCCCCGAGGCCAGGGCTGGGGTTCCCTTGGCGCGGCTCCGCTGCAGCCTCCGGGCTTGGGCGTTTATCCCTGAAACAGGGCCCACAGGGTAAACGGCAGACCCATTGGAGGCCCACCTCCAGTCCCTGTGCCTCTGATCTCAGAAACCGCTTCTAACGCCGGCCATGGTGCTGCCAGCCTGTCTGGGGAGACCACAGCACCCCTCCCGCGGCCTCGTCCTGCCGGGCTGGGCACTCCAGCACCCCTCCCGCGGCCTCGTCCTGCCGGGCTGGGCACCTCCAGCCCCCTCCCGCGGCCTCGTCCTGCCGGGCTGGGCACCTCCAGCCCCCTCCCGCGGCCTCGTCCTGCCGGGCTGGGCACCTCCAGCCCCCTCCCGCGGCCTCGTCCTGCCGGGCTGGGCACCTCCAGCCCCCTCCCGCGGCCTCGTCCTGCCGGGCTGGGCACCTCCAGCCCCCTCCCGTGGCCTCGTCCTGCCGGGCTGGGCACCTCCAGCCCCCTCCCGCGGCCTCGTCCTGCCGGGCTGGGCACCTCCAGCCCCCTCTCCAGAGTCAGGCAGCCCAGCTGTCCCAGCCTGAGGCTCCTGCAGGAGCCTCATGGCATGCCCACCCTGCCCCACAGCCCTCTCCTGGGGGTGGCAAACCCACTACAGCACCAACTGTGGTCACCGTGCAGGTGCCATGCCACCCCAGAACCCTGCCCATCCACCTGTCCCATCCTGCCAGCCTACCTGTGTGTGGTGTGCGCGTGCGTGTGTGTATGTGTGTGCGTGCGTGTGTGTATGTGTGTGCGTGTGTGTGCTGCATCCCCACCGTCTTACAAGGGGGAAGCAGGCAGCTGCCACGCCCTCTGAGCCGGCTGGTCTCCTAGGGCCGCTCAGCCTCTCCCACGGTGCCCGGTCAGAGCGCACGCACACATGCACACACGCACGCACACATGCATGCACACTCACAAACCCATGCCCACACATACATGCACATACAGTTGCACACAAACACACCCGGTAAAAGGGTCTCACCTGTCCAGGAAGCACCCTTTTGCATTAATGCTGCCGGAAAGCTGAGAAGCCAGCTGAACCCACAAGCGCCCACCCCTCAGTGCCCAACCCTGCCGACCCCGTGCTTTCCCCCAGAGCCCCCCTCTGTCCCCATCTGCAGCATCCGCCCTAAAGCCACTCCAGACGAAACCAAAGCCAGGGTGCACGCGTGGGGCAGCGAGCTGCGGCCGAGGGTGCTGCCTTACCCGGAGCTGGAGCCCAGCAAGCGCGAGGCTGGACCTACCCTTCCAGAAGGAAGCCTGCCCCTCTGGGGGCCAGCTGCCGGAGGCCGGAGGCTGAGTGGAGCCGCAGTGCAAGCCTGCCAGTGCTGGTGCACGCAGCTGCTGCTCCCTGCCTGCCGCAGGGCCCAGCCGGCCAGCAACGCGGGAAGGGGGTAGGGCAGGAGGGCAGGGGGAGCGGGTGGGGACAGGGGTGGGGGCAGGGGGAGCAGGAGGGCAGGGGGAGAGGCAGGGGGAGCGGGTGGGGACAGGGGTGGGGGCAGGGGGAGGGGGAGCAGGGGGGCAGGCTCTGTCCCACTGCCACTCTCTTAAGGCTGGCAGACACTGGAGCTTCTGGCATTACTGCACAAACATGGACCCACACCAAAATGATGTTCCAGCACCCAAGCCTTTCCTCCACCTGGGACAGGCCACAGAAGATGTGCCTCAGAACCACCTTCCAACGTCCTGGGGCTCCCGGGCAGCCATACAGCCCTAGAAGGTCCCCTTTCTCCTGAGATCCCCAGGGACTCCCAGAGGCCAGATGAGGATGACCCCAGACCAGCTGATGCCAGTGTCCCCAGGGGCAGTAGCAAATAGACCCCACCCCCCAGCTGGGGTCCCACACCCCAAGACAGGTGCCCCCTCCCAGGGCCCAGGGCCAGGTCCTCTGACCCCCATGTCTAAAGCCGTGGTTCTCACCCTGCCCATGCTCAGATCCACCAGGACTTTCAGATCCCACCACTGGACCGGCTCCCAGGTCTCCATGGGTCCTGGGGCAGCGGCACGAGGACTGAGGGCCAGAGCTGAGGAGTCATAATGCCATCTACTTCATATGCAACTTTATTTATACAGTGTTTCACTTTTTATTTAGTTATTGTTGTCCCACTTATTTATGCATTCATTGCTTCTTTTTTTTATTATTTATTGGGATGACATTGGTTCACAAAACCAATGTCATCCCAACAAAGGTTAAAAAACCCATAAAGGTTTCAAGTGTACAACTCAGTACAGCACCATCTGCACACCACATCGTGCAAGCTCGGCCCCAAGCAAACCTCTTTCTGCCCCCTTCGCCCCTTTCAACCCACCTCCACCATTCCCACCCTCCCCTTTCACTCCGGCTATTGCCACCCTGGTCTCTATACACTCGTTTAATTACTTACTTATTGTTTTTTATTTTTTAAGTGAGAGGAGGGAAGATAGAATCCCACATGCACTCCAAGAGGGATCCACCCAGCAATCCCCATCTAGGGCCAATGCTTGAAGCAATCGTGCTATTTTTAGCACTTGAGGCTGACATACTCAGACCAACCAGACTATCCTCAGTACCTGGGCTGACGACGCTCAAACCAGTCGAGCCACTGGCTGTGGGAGAGGAAAAGGGATACAGGAAGAGGGAAAGAAGGAGGAGAGGAAGAGGGACAGAAGCAGATGGTCACTCCTCCTGTGTGCCCTGACTGGAAATCAAACCTGGGACGTCCATACACCTGGCTGTCACACTATCCACTGAACAAACTGACCAGGGCCTCATTTTATTTTTAAAAACTCTAAATAAACATAATAAAAAATGTCATATCTGGCAGGTAGGAACTCAGGTGTCAGTGACATTATTCTTTGTACTTTAAGGAATTAGAGTCAGTCACAGGACTGACTGCTCCTGAGCTGTTTCTGACACGGGCCTGAGGGTAAGGCCCCACCTGCAGAGGTGTGGCTGATGGGTGGGCACGGGCCTGGGTGCCGCTCACAGGGGCGGGCTCACAGGGAGGAGCTCTGAGCACCCTCCCCCCGCTCTGCTTCCTTACTACACAGAACTTGACCCTCCAAGCCGAGGCCCCAGGGCAGGAATCCAGTTCCTTTTCCACTGGGCCAGACCCTCCTGGAAGAGGTGGCGGGGGCACCCTGGGCCACGCAGCTCTTTACATACAACTCTCCCTTCTCCGTAAGAAGCTGGTGCAGACGTCCCCTCTGCTGGCCGGAGGAGAGGTCTCTGTGTGTGGCAGGAGTGGCAGAGTTCATTCTGAGAACAGCTGGTGGCTGTCCCCAGAGCTCCGCCATGGGTTCTGTGCTGGCCTCGGAACAGCACTGGAAAGAAAAACAGCTCCTTTCCTGGACGTCAACGAGTTCAGGACAATAAATTCAATCTGTGAGGTTTAGCTCCAGGCCCTGTCCGCTCTACTGTCCCTGGACTGAAGGTTTTGAAACCATTTCTACAACTCGGAAAGGTTTCTGCTGCTTACACCAACTTCTGGGAGGGAAGACGCCTCCGAGATGTGATTATGGTTCATGACTGATGGGGCAGTGCATCATCCCTGCTTTCCCTCCTGGACCCTGACGGACGCTGTCATCGCCCTAAGAACGTCTGTCTCCTCTAGAGAACGCAAGACCAGCTGCATGTACCCTGGGGGAGAATCGTGAAACCGAAAGGGAACAAGCTCCCCCCACTGTTACCTCATCTATAATAACATCATGCTTCTTAAGCTGGGTCACGGCACACAAACAGTTGATTAGATTAGTCTGTTTCTACTTTTGGTGCTTGAACTATTTCAGAATAAAGAAGCGGAGAGACAGGCACAGAATGAGAAATATAAAACTGCCCAACCTCACCAGCACTACAGGAAACACAAGTGAAAACTGAGCTACGTGTCTGCCCGTCAAATCAGCGGAGATTTTTAATGACAGTCATGTGACCCCCGGGATAGGGAGAGGCGGACAGTCTCAGAAACTGCGGGTGGGACAGAAGCTGGCCGCGGTCTCCCCCAAAGTTTTAAAAACAGCTATCAGGATACTGCCAACTACATCACTATTCACAGATATAAATACATCCACATCTAAAAATGTCTCCACCCTTCCACAGGGGAGTTCCACTTTGAAGATGCTGTCCCGCAGAAGGAATCAAACATTTCTGTACAAAAATGTTTGAATAATTAACATAATTTATAAATAGAGAAAAACAGAAAATAGTCTAAAAAGCCAATAGGGATGTGTTTAAGTACACAACATTAATTGGCATTACAAATGCTGTTCACGGTATGAGGAAATAAACACACATTAAGTGAAAAAAAAAACAAAAAACAAAAAAAAACAGGATAGGGAGTATGAACACAGGTGGGTTTAAATGATGTAAGGAAATAAATGCAATACTAAGAAAAAACTGCGATTAAAGGCATCAGAATGCTGAGCGTGAGTCTCTCTGAGAGGTGACCATACAGGCGATCCTTACTCTTTGGCTCTAACTATGTAACCTGGGGAAAGCTACATGTTACAGTACTGAGGAGCCTTGTTTCCATGGTAAAACTTGGAACTTCTCACACTAGTTCTAGTGTCTTAATCGGGGAATAACATCCCCTCTCTAGAAGGAACTAATAACCTAATTAAGACACTGTAAACTGAGGAGATAAAATGCTTAAGCCATTTGTTAGTCGCCCGAGCGGGGCGGGAGCTGCAGCCGGCACAGCCAGCAGTTTTCTTTAGCTGAAACCGAAGGCCTGTCTGATCCCTGAGATGATGCTGAACGCTTTCTGACAGAGGGTCATGGGACAGAGTGGCAGCTCAGAGCCCTAGCACCGCCTCCTGCAAACACCGCAGCCTCAGCACAGCACCGCCCATCCCTGGCGCCCCGGCCGTGCGCGCCCTGGACCTTCCACGGCCAGCCCTTTGGGCCCAGAGCTCCCCGGTTTTCCACCTTCCCTGAGTGTCCTGGCTCCGCGCCCCCAGAGACCGGCCCCCACTGTCCTGAGACGAACTCCTCGTGTTCATTTCAGGTTGGAAGAGAGAGTTGAGGAAATAACCCTGAAAGTAGAGCAAAAAGACAAAGAGGAGAAACTAAGAGAGAGAAACTCAGAAAAACACATGTCAGTCCAGGAGGTCCGGAGTCTGAGGAACAGAAGAGCTGGAAGAAACCATCAGGGGTACGACAACAGTTCTTCAGAACTAGGGACACGGGTTTCAGGTTAAAATGCCCATTAAAAGTCTGACACACCTTAGCGGTTAAAAATGCACAGAGGGCCCTGGCCAGTTGGCTCAGTGGTAGAGCGTCGGCCTGGCGTGCGGAAGTCCCGGGTTCGATTCCCGGCCAGGGCACACAGGAGAAGCGCCCATCTGCTTCTCCACCCCTCCCCCTCTCCTTCCTCTCTGTCTCTCTCTTCCCCTCCCGCAGCCGAGGCTCCATTGGAGCAAAAGATGGCCCGGGCGCTGGGGATGGCTCCTTGGCCTCTGCCCCAGGCGCTAGAGTGGCTCTGGTCACAACACGCCCCCTGGTGGGCGTACCGGGTGGATCCCGGTCCGGCGCATGCGGGAGTCTGACTGCCTCCCCATTTCCAGCTTCAGAAAAATACAAAAAAATAAAATAAAATAAAAATGCACAGAGGGTGCAAACATGCAACCGGACGTGTTTTAATGAGATGACATAAATATGATACTGGATACAAGCATAGTTTTTTACAGTAAAGAAGTAAAAGCCTAGCACTGCGCTGAGAGCACACCAAGACACACAGTGTGAGTTTTCAGAACGAGGCTGGGGGCACCAGAGGGAGGACCTGAACGTGTCCGGTAGGGCGGGCGGAGTGCGCGGCCACTTCTCACAGGCGCACGGGGAGTGAGAAGGAATGGGCCCAGTCCTCAGAATTCTAGGAAAGAAAATTATTTTCATTCTAAAACTCTATACCCAGCTAAACTATTAACCAAGTATTAAAGTAGAATACAGATCTTTTTTAGACATGCACAGTTTTAAACAATTTTAACTCCCATGTACACTTTCTCAGGAAGCCACTGGAGGAGACACTCCACCAAAACGAGGCGTGGTCTCTAGCACGGGGTCGAAGGCGGTCTAGGACGGGGGCGGGGCGGTCTATCTAGGACGGGGGCGGGGGCGGTCTATCTAGGACGGGGGCGGAGGCGGTCTATCTAGGACGGGGGCGGGGGCGGTCTATCTAGGACGGGGGGCAGAGGCGGTCTAGCGCGGGGGCGGTCTAGCACGGGGGGCGGGGGCGGTCTAGGACGGGGGCAGAGGCGGTCTAGGACGGGGGGGGGGCGGGGGCGGTCTAGCACAGGGGCAGGGGCGGTCTAGGACAGGGGGTGTGGGGGCGGTCTACCTAGGACGGGGGCGGGGGCGGTCTAGCACGGGGGCGGGGGCGGTCTAGGACGGGGGGGGGGCGGGGGCGGTCTAGCACGGGGGCGGAGGCGGTCTATCTAGGACGGGGGCGGAGGCGGTCTAGCACGGGGGTGGGGGCGGTCTAGCACGGGGGCGGGAGCGGTCTAGCACGGGGGCGGGGGCGGTCTTGCACGGGGGCGGAGGCGGTCTATCTAGGACGGGGTCGGTCTACCTAGGACGGGGGGCGGAGGTGGTCTAGCACGGGGGCGGGGGCGGTCTAGCACGGGGGCGGAGGCGGTCTATCTAGGACGGGGGCGGGGGCGGTCTAGCACGGGGGCGGGGGCGGTCTTGCACGGGGGCGGAGGCGGTCTATCTAGGACGGGGGCGGTCTACCTAGGACGGGGGGCAGGGGCGGTCTATCTAGGACGGAGGCGGGGGCGGTCTATCTAGGACGGGGGCGGGGGCGGTCTATCTAGGACGGGGGCGGGGCGGTCTATCTAGGACGGGGGGCGGAGGCGGTCTAGCACGGGGGCAGGGGCGGTCTAGGACGGGGGCGGGGGCGGTCTATCTAGGACAGGGGGCGGAGGCGGTCTAGCGCGGGGGTGGTCTAGCACGGGGGGGGGGGCGGGGGCGGTCTAGGACAGGGGGGGCGGGGGCGGTCTAGCACAGGGGCGGAGGCGATCTAGGACGGGGGGGGGGCGGGGGCGGTCTAGCACGAGGGCAGGGGCGGTCTAGGACGGGAGTGGGGGCGGTCTAGCACGGGGGCGGGGGCGGTCTAGCACGGGGGCGGAGGCGGTCTAGCACGGGGGCGGAGGCGGTCTAGCACGGGGGGCGGAGGCGGTCTAGCACGGGGGCGGGGGCGGTCTAGCACGGGGGCGGGAGCGGTCTAGGACGGGAGTGGGGGCGGTCTAGCACGGGGGCGGGGGCGGTCTAGCACGGGGGCGGGGGCGGTCTAGCACGGGGGCGGAGGCGGTCTAGCACGGGGGGCGGAGGCGGTCTAGCACGGGGGGGGGGGGGCGGGGGCGGTCTAGCACGAGGGCAGGGGCGGTCTAGGACGGGAGTGGGGGCGGTCTAGCACGGGGGCGGGGGCGGTCTAGCACGGGGGGCGGAGGCGATCTAGGACGGGGGGGGGCGGGGGCGGTCTAGCACGAGGGCAGGGGCGGTCTAGGACGGGAGTGGGGGCGGTCTAGCACGGGGGCGGGGGCGGTCTAGCACGGGGGCGGGGGCGGTCTAGCACGGGGGCGGAGGCGGTCTAGCACGGGGGGCGGAGGCGGTCTAGCACGGGGGCGGGGGCGGTCTAGCACGGGGGCGGAGGCGGTCTTGCACGGGGGGCGGAGGCGGTCTATCTAGGACGGGGTCGGTCTACCTAGGACGGGGGGCGGAGGCGGTCTAGCACGGGGGCGGGGGCGGTATATCTAGGACGGGGGCGGGGGCAGTCTATCTAGGACGGGGGCGGTCTACCTAGGACGGGGGGCGGAGGCGGTCTATCTAGCACGGGGGCGGGGGCGGTCTATCTAGCACGGGGGCGGGGGCGGTCTATCTAGGACGGGGGCGGGGGCAGTCTATCTAGGACGGGGGGGGGGGCGGAGGCGGTCTAGCAAGGGGGCGGGGGCGGTCTATCTAGGACGGGGGCGGTCTATCTAGGACGGGGGCGGTCTAGCACGGGGGCGGGGGCGGTCTACCTAGGACGGGGGCGGGGGCGGTCTAGCACGGGGGCGGGGGCGGTCTAGCACGGGGCCGGGGCGGTCTAGGACAGGGGGGGGCGGGGGCAGTCTAGCACGGGGGCGGAGGCGGTCTAGCACGGGGGCGGGGGCGGTCTTGCACGGGGGGGGGGGGGGGGCGGAGGCGGTCTATCTAGGACGGGGGCGGTCTATCTAGGACGGGGGCGGGGGTGGTCTATCTAGGACGGGGGCGGGGGTGGTCTATCTAGGACGGGGGCCGGGGCGGTCTAGCACGGGGGCGGGGGCGGTCTAGGACAGGGGGGGCGGGGGCGGTCTAGCACGGGGGCAGGGGCGGTCTATCTAGGACGGGGGGCGGAGGCGGTCTAGCGCGGGGGCAGGGGCGGTCTAGCACGGGGGCGGAGGCGGTCTAGGACAGGGGGGGGCGGGGGCGGTCTAGGATAGGGGGGCGGGGGCGGTCTAGGACAGGGGGGGCGGGGGCGGTCTAGCACGGGGGCGGAGGCGGTCTATCTAGGACGGGGGCGGAGGCGGTCTAGCACGGGGGCGGGGGCGGTCTATCTAGGACGGGGGCGGTCTACCTAGGACGGGGGGGGGGGGGGGCGGAGGCGGTCTATCTAGGACGGGGGCGGTCTATCTAGGACGGGGGCGGTCTAGCACGGGGCGGGGGCGGTCTAGCACGGGGGCGGAGGTGGTCTAGGTCGGGGGCGGAAAGAGCAGAGGACAGGGGCCTCTGAGAGCAGCAGCTGGACTGAAGCAGGTAGAATGCTCCAGAACACTGAAACTGATACAATTCACCACACATCTGTCTGAGCATCGTGAAAACAGGGAAGATAATTGGCAGAGACTTGGGGAATAATGAATTAGTGAAAAGTACCAAGAAAAAGCAAACAAATCAACAACGGTGGCAACACCTAATTTCAAAGAAACTAAAAGTTAGACAAGAAGAAAAAGTAATCTTTGTGCATACCAATCTTCAGGCGAAACTATCCCTGGTCATAAAAATGTGAACCCCGAGTACTGATCTAACCAAAATCACGATGAGGACAGGACAATGGGGTCTGGGCGTTTAAAGGACAGTGGTGAGAAGAGCTGCAGCCTCGTCTTCCCTGCAGGAAGTCACCAGGTAACACCTGAAATTCAGAAAACCAAGTAAAGTAAGCTTTGGGACTTGAACTTCAACTGACCCTCGATGGGAGAGTACTCTAACAGGGAACCTTGGGAGCGGGAGGCATGTGAGTCACTGGGGGTCAGAGGCCAGAACTGAGATGACCCCCGGCCCCGTCCTTGTGTGATCCCCTCCTAGGAGTGTGCGTGGGACCTTTGAATGTATGAGCCATCACAGTGTGATCTGCTCTTCAGCCAAAGAGGTTTTTGCAGATGTGATTAATTTTACTAATCAGCCCACTCTGGGTTGGCCATTGCCCAGGTGGGCTAGCTTAAACACAGAGCCTTTAAAAGCAGAGCAGTCGCACAAGGGTGTGGTGGTCAGGGGAGCGGAGTACCGGAGACAACAGCCAGCAGAGGGACGGGAACCCACGTCCTGTGACACCGGGAACCGAGTTCTGCCAACAGGAAGAGCGCCTCCTGATCAGGACGTGGCCTGAGAGGTAGGAGTGTTTTGGGCACTTTTGTCCTGAAAACACTGGCCAGTTTCAAAGGAAAATAGGGGTGTTGACAGAAATCAAAGCCTTGGGCACCCACACTGGAGACCGGCTGCACGGAGCTGAGAGGTGACCTGTGTGAGGAGTGCACATACCCTCACAGGGAGAAAGCAGGCGCCATCACCAGTCAGGACTCTGGCGGCTCTGGGAGGCAGGGGCGGCTGAACAGGGCTCTGCGCTGCGGCTCTGCTGGTTCTGGGCCAGTGGGCATGACTCGGTGGTTTGCTTTATCAGTATTTGTCCAACTGTCCATATACATCTGTCTCATACCCTTTTCTGTACAAGGGGAAACAGTTTGTGGTATTCCAGTGGATACTGGGATTTCAGTGACCTTTTCTCTCTCTAGTTTTATGTGTGGTTGGTTCACACTCTCTAAGATGAACAAATGTTGCTATATAATCAGGAGAGAGGGTGACAACACTATTCCCACTGGATGGCAGGCCTCTCCCCAGCTTCCCCGCACAGTGGGTTCTTCCCAATGGCACCCCAACACGCTCTGGTGTCCCCAGCCCTGCCTGGAACCTGCCCCATGAGGGATACCCCCCTCCCTGGTCAGCCAGAATCCCGCCAACAGCTGTCTCCCCACATGCTTCTGATCTCGTCTCCTCCTCACCCCGCTGTAGAGTTACGAGACACTCCAGGCACACACAAGTGTTTGAATCAGACAACATATGAACCAGGCTGAGGAAATAAGAAAACTGTAGACATGGGTGTGCGTCCTCTCTCCTACCCAGAAGTAACAGCAGTGCTGTTCGGGGGCATAATCCCTATATATGCTTTCTATTTAATCATATATTATGACTAACATATGAAGAATCTCTGAAAAATATATTGTTTCATTCTTTAAAACTTTGATGAAGTGGTCCCACCTGGTGTGTATCCTTATCCAACTTGCTTTTTCAACCAGCATCATGTCAGTGATGTCAGGGACCCATTCGCTGTGGGCTTCTCCAGTTCCTTCCATTTCGGTGCTGTATGGAATTCCATTGTAATGTATGAAATGAACCCACTTTCCGTGTCGGTCAGTGAGGAATTCAGTCTCTAAGATGTCCCCTAATCCCTCCGCCTGGTGCTGAAGCCCTCTGAGTAGAGCTGTTCAACCAGAAAAACACTGGGCACGGCAGTGTGTGAGTGACTCCCATCGTTAGGTCCCGGAAGACACTGCCACTGGCACTGTACTCGCTCAGAACACGCGTGCTGAGGTAAGTCACCACCATGTCGTGAGAACACTTTATCAGCCAAGGAGAAGAGGTGGAGCCTCTTGCCAAATAGCCAGAACCACCGTGCCAGCCAGCATTTCAGGTGTTAAATCATCCACACATTCCAGAGAGCCATCAACCTGGTCCTGATGTGTTTTCTACACATTTCTGGCTTGGGTTTTGGTTTTCATAGTCACATTTGTAAGTGAATTTGGCCGATAACTCTTCTTTATGATACTTCCCTGCTCTGGTTTTGGTATGAAGATTATACAGCGGAGGGCAAAAGTAGATTTACAGTTGTAACGAACAGGGTTTATCCTTGTACTATTATTTATTAATTATTGTATTATGCCTGTTTCCACGCGAACAACTGTAAACCTATTTTTGCCCATCCCGTATTTGACTCCTATACTGTTTCTTCTCTTTCTGTTCTCTGGAACAGTGTGAGGTATAATACTGGAATAACCCTGTCCTTGAATATTAGAAAGAATTGGCCTGCATGACCTTCTGGTGTTACGTTTTTGTGGTTTGACTTTGGTTTTGGTGGGTACATTTTCAAATGACTCATGCAATTTCTTTCAAGGTTATAAGTCTATTCTTGTTTTCCTCTCTTGAGTGACTTTTGGTAAGTTCTTTTCCTAGGATATTGTCCACCTCATCTAAGTTTTCACATTTACTAACATCAAGCTATCTGTAAGATCCTTAAAGAGAACCTGCACCAGGTGTGCAGCTATGTCCCCTATTACGTTCCTAAGCTTGTTTAGGTACTGTCTTCATTTTTCCTCATCAACCTTTCCAGTTCTGACTATTTTATCAGTCTCCTCAAAGAACCTACTCTTGGCCCTGGCCGGTTGGCTCAGTGGTAGAGCGTCAGCCTGGCATGCAGGAGTCCCGGGTTCAATTCCTGGCCAGGGCACACAGGAGAAGCGCCCATCTGCTTCTCCACCCCTCCCCTTCTCCTTCCTCTCTCTCTCTCTTCCCCTCCCGCAGCCAAGGCTCCATTGGAGCAAAGTTGGCCCGGGTGCTGAGGATGGCTCCATGGCCTCTGCCTCAGGCGCTATAATGACTCTGGTTGCAAGAGCGACGCCCCAGATGGGCAGAGCATCGTCCCCTGGTGGGCATGCCGGGGGTGGATCCTGGTCTGGCGCATGCGGGAGTCTGACTGCCTCCCCGTTTCCAACTTCAGAAAAAATACAAAAAAAAAAAAAAAGAACCTACTCTTCACTTCACGGATCCTCTCCACTGCATGCTTACTTTCTATGTCTTTACTTTCTGCTCTATATTATTTCCTTTCTTCACTCACTAGATTTACTGTGTTCCCCTTTTACCTAATAATGTAGGCAGGCAGCTCATCCTTTTAGAGTGTGTGCACTTGCAGCTATGGCCCTCCTCCCAGTACCACACTCGCTGCACCCTCGGCTGCGTTTCCGTCGCTGTCCAGGCCTGAGTCCCGTCGTTAAAGTCTGCATTAGTTGGACGTGCTTGAACATCTAAACCTGAGTGCTGTGTAGGACATTGCGATCACCGCCTCTGGGACCCATCCTGTCCTCCGTCCCAACAGCATGACGGTGAGGAACGATGAAAGCATGTACCCAGCGGGTAGACACAGCCACGCGACTAAGGTCCAGTCAGGGAAAGATGAGGGGATGTCCCTCTTGGGAGTTCTGGGAAAGCCCATGGAAGGAGGACAGTTTGCAGGACACCTTTGTCCATGCCCCTTCCTTCCTCCTTCCTGCCTTAAATGACAGTGTCGGCAGTGGCCCCACGATCATCCGGCACCTGGAGGTGACCCTGAGGGTGGAAGGCGTGAACTACAAAGACGGTGCTAAGAGAGGGAGAAGCCGGCCCCCGGGGACCAGGAAAGACCTCTGTCAGTCCCGCCCTACTCCATCCGTGTGAGAGAGTCAGCCTGCAGCCGCTCAGCTGCTGTCAGCGGGCCAGGTGCGACTCTGAACCAATCAAGAGGTTTTTAAGATATCCCCTCGGTGCTGGGTTTTAGTTTTCATTATAAAATATTTCACACAGGAGAGCATTTGTGACTCAGACCACGGATAAACGAATACCGTCTCACCCACCACACCCTGGGAAAGTGGGACCCGTGCAGTCTCGCTGTGTGCTCCAGCTGCACCCGGCCCTCCCCACCCCACCCCACCCCCAAAGGGAGCTGCTGTTCGGGATTCTGTGTTTCACATCCCCTTGTATTTCATTTATATCAATAGTTACACTACACGTTTTTATGACCTTCAATTCTACTGCCCTGTTTTGCCTGTTTTTAAACCACATATAAATTATATCACAGTGTGGTTTTTTGCAATTTTCTTTTTCCCTCAACATTAGGAGCAGAATCTGTGTTGGTGCACGCAGCTACGGTCCGTTTCATCTCACAGTTTTACATTATTTACTGCATGACTATACCACAGCGTAGCCATCCCCCGTTTATGGATATGGGGTTCATTCAAGCTTCTGACTTACAGAACGCTGCAGAAACACTCCCATGACCTACAGGGCGGTTTCTCCCCGACCTTTCTGACACCATGACATATACTGAGAATTGTGATATTTACATGGCACGTTGGAGGGTGTGTCAAGTTCTGGACACAGCCGCAGAGGGGCCCACAGACTCTGCCACCTCGAGCAATAAAGGGACCAGTTAGATGAGGCACATCAGTGCCCCACAGCTGGTGACGGCGAACCTCTTGTGGAGTCCGCGAAGCACAAGGTGTGGCATGTCGACAGCACCAGACTGTCTCCCAAAGGGACGCAAACACGCAAACAGTGCGCACTCTCGTCATTCAGGGTCAGTGTCCCCACGGCTCCTCATCCTCACCAAGGCCGATTCCTTTATTTCTGTCCTAATTCTAGTTTCCTTACTACTAACCAAGTTGAACCTCTTTTCCTGTTTATTGTCCATCCCTAGTTCCTCGTCTAAAAGGCACTTCTTTTATCCATTTTTATTTTCAGAGAGAGAGAGGGATAGACAGGGACAGACAGACAGGAATGGAGAGAGATGAGAAGCAATCATCAGCCCTTCATTGCGCGTTGCAACACCCTAGTTGTCCACTGATTGCTCTCTCACACGTGCCTTGACTGCGGGCCCCCAGCAGACCGAGCAACCCCCTGCTGGAGCCAGCAACCCTGGGTCCAAGCTGGTGGGCTCCCTGCTCAAACCAGATGAGCCCGCGCTCAATCCGGCGACCTCGGGATCTCGAACCTGGGCCCTCTGCATCCCAGTCCAACGCTCTATCCACTGCGCCACCACCTGGTCAGGCTCTTTTATCCATTTTTATTGGGCGTTTAGTCTTTTTAAACAGCTTCTCCCCCATAGTTAATATAATCTGGGCCCTGGCTGGATAGCTCAGTTGGTTAGAGTGTTGTCCCAATATGCCAAGGTTGCAAGTTCCACTCCCAGTGAAGGTACATACAAGAATCAATCAGGGAATACATAAATAAGTAAAACAACAAATCCATCTTTCTGACTCTCTCTCTCCCTTCCTCTCTAAAATTAATAAAAAATTATTTTATATAATCTGGATAGTAATCATGTCGATTTTATGCATTATGAAATCCTCTCCACTACGACCTGTTTTTCCTTTCCACTATTCGTTATTTGGTACAATAAAGAGATTCTGAGCATCAATCTCTTTCTCTGCGGTCTGAGCTTTTTGTGTCTTCTTCCGGAAATTCTCTCTGCCCTTTATTACTGATTTCTAACTTACTCTTCTATAATCAGAGAACATGGTCTATGACTCTGACACTTTGAAAGATGTTGTCTTACTTTCTGATCTAGCATGAAGTTAATTTTTATACCTGTCCAATGCTTATTTGAGAATATGCACTTCCAGTTGTTGGATGGAGGGTTCTAGAATAAATGTCCAATAGATAAGGGATGCAAACAAGAGCTGGTGGGGAGGGGAGACAAATCCAGCCCTGGGCATCTGTCTACGTGTTGTCCAGGGCTACCTTCACCCCACAAAGGCAATTCAGTATTGAGAGCCAGACCGTACTGCCTCACAGAGCAGAAAGCATTACTATCTGGCCCACTACGGAAAACGTTTCCCAGCTCCCGCTGGGCTCCCAACCGTTTCCCTTTTCCATATCGTTCATGAAAGAGCTGCCTAAATCTTCTATGGCAATGACAGTTGGGCAATTTCTGTTCATCTTTGCTTTGTTACTTTATGTTGAGGCTAATTGGGTGCAAACCAGTTTTAAATTGTTCCATTTTCCTGCTGTGTTATTTCTTCTTTCATTGATGTATTTTGTCCCTAGCAATTATTTTTGCTTTGAAATCTGTTTGGATGATATTGTTACCTAACAGCTTCTTTTCATTAGCATTTCTTTTCCATTCTTTTATGTCTTACATTTTGGGTGTGTTTCTTGTAAATAAAATAGCTTGCAGCTGGGCTTAGTTTTTCCATGGAATCTGACAATCTCTGTCCTTTAGTCAGGAAGTTTGGTCCATTTATCACACACAGTGGCAGATATATTTGGTTTCATTTCCACCATCTTAGATTATGTTTTCTTTTTATACTATTTTTTTCTATGTACTGCCCCACCCCCAATTCCTTTCCTTCCTTTCCTGCCTTCTTTTGGAATAATACTTCTTAAACTCCATTTTTTTACATTTACTGATGTGAAGTTTTAGCCTTTTCATAATTTCCCCTAACATGGTAACATGAATTCTAGATTTAATAAAGAGTTATCAGTGTCTTTGCCTCCGTCGGAGCAATGTAAGAACATCGGAACTGTTTGTGTCAGATTTAGGTCCCCTTTCCTAACTTCGTTGCTCTTTATTTTTATTTCTTTTAATGGAGAAATACATGATCTGCTTCAAAATTGTGCTTGAAAAATACGAGTACAAGTACTATAAGACAAAGCAAACTCCAGTCATGAGACAATAAATACATATACCATATGGGGGGAAAAAAAGTCTGATATTCAGGTATTGAAAAATAGAATTAAACAGGTCCAAGTTTCCAGCTGAGTAAAATAATGTAAATACAATGACAAGACAAAATCTGTGCCTGACAATTTCAACCCGACACCGTAGCTGCTGAAAGTCCACAGGCGCTGTGCACACTCCACCTGACTCGTGATGGCGGGGGAGGGCCGGGCGGCGGCGCAGGGACAAGCTGTGGGAACGGACCACCACATGTCAGGCAGCAGAGAGGAACGCCGAAAAGGAAGTCTCCATTACTGCACAGCCCGAGAGGAAAGAAATTATATTCTAATTTGGAAAAATTAATCCAGGGGATAAAAGAAGGGTGTAAGATACTGCAGTTTGATGTGACAATGCACTGTGGTAGAAAGGAATGCAGTGGGGGGAGGGGTCAGAACCAGGCTAACTGGGAAAACTGTTAGGGGTGCTGTCTCCTGATGAAGAAAGACTGCTTTCCTTCATCTAAGCCACTGTCACTCATGTTTCCTAAACGTGGATGTTCTGTGGCTTACTCATGTGGTTTTTAAAAAATATCGTAACAAAAGGACTTTCTAATATTTATAGGATAAAACAAAAGAGGAGAAACTGACTAGATGTCCAGTGTTTGTTAGAAATTTTTTTCTAGATATAAAATTTACTGATGAATTTTAGTAAGTCATTTAAAAACAAGAGCTGGCACCCTAGCCGGTTAGTTCAGTCCATTAGAGCAGTGGCCCCAACCTTTTTTAGGCCACGGACCAGTTTAATGTCAGAAAATATTTTCACGGACCAGCCTTTAGGGTGGGATGGATAAATGTATCACGTGACCGAGACAAGCGTCAAGAGTGAGTCTTAGACGGATGTAACAGAGAGAATCTGGTCATTTTTTAAAAATAAAACATCGTTCAGACTTAAATAGAAATAAAACGAAAGTAATGTAAGTTATTTATTCTTTCTCTGTGGACAGGTACCAGTCCACAGCCCAGGGGTTGGGGACCGCTGCGTTAGAGCGTTGTCCCAAAACACCAACGCTGTGGGTTTGATCCTAGGTCGGGGCATACACAGGAAGCAACCAATGAAGACATAACTAAGTGGAACAACAAATAAATGCTTCTCTCTCTCTCTCTCTCTCTCTCTCTAAAAATCAATCAATAAAAACAAAAATTGGCATAACATTCTTAGGGGAAAGATCTTTCTACTTACCTGTTTAAATTGGACGTTTTTATAAACAGATATTCTATGGAGTACATAAAATTTCTCATGTGTGGAGATCAAATGGCCATCCAAGACTGTTAACATATTTCACAGGCATTCTAGTCAAGTCTTACTAAAATATTAGCCAAGGATCCAAAATTTAGTGTTTCATGCCACATGGTCACAGGATTACTGATTTCTTATCATGGTTAAGAAAATACTAGCATTTTTTTTTTTGTATTTTTCTGAAGCTGGAAACGGGGAGAGACAGACAGACTCCCGCATGCACCCGACCGGGATCCACCTGGCACGCCCACCAGGGTGCGATGCTCTGCCCCTCCAGGGCGTCGCTCTGCCACGACCAGAGCCACTCTAGCGCCTGGGGCAGAGGCCAAGAAGCCATCCCCAGCGCCCGGGCCATCTTTGCTCCAATGGAGCCTTGGCTGCAGGAGGGGAAGAGAAAGACAGAGAGGAAGGAGGGGGTGGGGGTGGAGAAGCAAATGGGCACTTCTCCTATGTGCCCTGGCCGGGAATCGAACCCGGGTCCCACGCACGCCAGGCCAACGCTCTACCACTGAGCCAACCAGCCAGAGCTACTAGCATTTTTTAATTTTATTTCTTTATTTTTATTTTTGTATTTTTCTGAAGCTGGAAACGGGGAGAGACAGTCAGACAGACTCCCGCATGCGCCCGACCGGGATCCACCTGGCACGCCCACCAGGGGCGAAGCTCTGCCCTCCAGGGGGCGATGCTCTGCCCCTCTGGAGCGTCGCTCTGCCGCGACCAGAGCCACTCTAGCACCTGGGGCAAAGGCCAAGGAGCCATCCCCAGCGCCTGGGCCATCTTTGCTCCAATGGAGCCTCGGCTGCAGGAGGAGAAAAGAGAGACAGAGAGGAAGGAAGGGCGGGGGTGGAGAAGCAAATGGGCGCTTCTCCTATGTGCCCTGGCCGGGAATTGAACCCGGGTCCCCCGCATGCCAGGCCGACGCTCTACCCCTGAGCCAACCGGCCAGGGCCTAGCATTTTTTTAAATGAAATAACACACAAATATACCATGTGTATACAGGCAAAGCAAAGAGGTGGGGAGACAAAAGGCTATTTTGTTTTAGGACAAATAATTAAGGACAAGAGAACATGGAGCTTTGTGAGCTCCAAGACAGTGTTTGCTGTTGGATCACTGAGCGTATGCACTATAAAACAATTCTACAAAAAACCCCAACAACCCAATATATCATTTCTTGACCATGTCCTATCAAAACCAAAGAATTACTAATTACTGTTTCAATGTCAAATATATACCCTTAGAGTTGACATTTCATGTTCAAGGGTTACAGCTACCTCCCAGGGACTGACTAGGGACTCTCATGCTCTTTAGGAAGTGTAGTATACCACTGCACAACGGTATCCAACCTGGACACTGATAATGAAGAAAACACTTCAGGAAAAAACTAAAATTCATCAAGCTGAAAAATATAAAATTAATTCTACTTTCTAATAATAAATAATACACATAAAGTCCATCAGTATAATGAAATCTGATACCAATGTGTATTGCAGTTCTCCCCAACAATGTAACAAGCCTAACTCCAGTCCTGAGGTTGGTCACAGGTACAAGGGTATCTGGAGGATGTTTCTCTAGTGTTCTCTTTAAGGGAAGTAGTCCTTTGAAATAGTTAATGGAACTGTTGCTGACACATTAATAATCTACACATCAATAACAGTACTTCTAGCCTGGTGTACTAACCCGGACTTCTGACCAAGATTAGCCCAGCAGAGGAAATTACCAAATAAGCCTAAACCTATTTTGAGTCTTATCTAGTTCAGCGCCCTTCATTCTCCTCCTTTAGCATTTGAAGACTACAGATCAAGTTGGCAGATATTATTTATGAACCTTTGAGGTTGTTTTTGTCAGTTCATCTGTTTTATTGAATTCTTGATAACAGGAATAGGATTTGCAAGGAGAGCGAGGATACTGGAAAGAGCTACACTGGATGTTCCCTGCAGGCCAACCGAGAGGATGCTGCTGTCTGAATAGTTCCTAATTCAGTTGTACTGTCTCTTGACAAGATTGTTCCTCTTCCATTTTGGCTTCATTGGTCCTTTCTTTATGAGGTGAGAATGTCCTCTAGACTCCTACTATAGGATTAGCTATGTTTGCTGCTGCACTCCCTGAAGGCCTGGGTAGACGGTTTACCAAAAGTGTTGAAGAAACAACTCGAGTGATCGTGGGCTTTGGTGGTGGAGAAATGGCTGATTGTAAGGCCGTCTGAGGAGTGCTTTCACTCGATGCACCCCCTGAGCTCTCACTGGGATTCACTTGCTGCAAGGAAACTTCAGGAACCTGTACGTCGGTCACAGACCCCGCCATTCCAGCCAGAGTAGGACTGTTTCTGCCCTGAGAGGTGCCAGTCACTGGGCCAGCCTTCACAGCACTTGTAGGTGAAGGCACAGGCATGCTGTTTTCACTGTCATCAGACAAGTCATTCAAAGCTGTCAACCTGACATCTGTTGAATGTGTTTTCTTTTTCTGAAGCACGTGATTAGGTAGTAGCTGATGAAGTTCCCTTTTTCTTAAGTGCGTTGCATCAATTTTCATATCCATCTCAAACATCTTACTATTTATTGCTTGCCTATAAACTGTATCTGTGAAAGACTGGATGTCATAGGTGAGATCAATACTGAGAACTTCAGAATTTTCTGGTTTCTTTAACACTAACCCAATCACCCACATTGTACAAAATTCTTCCTTGTCAGTGTTTTCTCTGGGTGCTGGAAATGACGTGGGATTCACATGTGCCAATGTAATAAACTCATTCTTCTCCAGGCTTCCAACCAGGATTCGGATTTTTGATTCCACCAAGCCCACCCATTCAAGATGCTGTTTTTCTGTTGGTGCACTTGCGAGAAGTACAATATAATGCTTGTACTTCTGAAAGAAGCTTGGAGCATCAAAAAGTTTGGACCACTCTGCCTTACTCAGCAAAATCTCATGTGTGATAGCAAGCCCTTGTTTAAACTCCTCAATCATGACCATCCTTGTTGAAACTGACACATTGTAGGTGGAGTTCTGCTGTGGGTAGGCTGGTGTAATTATAGGCATAAGATGGTACCTATCACTGGGATTTACTCTTGGGTCCCATACAGGCAAATTAAGATTTTGCTCCTCAGGCTCTTTCAGTAGCACTGGATTTGGCCACTCCCATTCAGAAAATACCAAGAAGAATTTACGTACAAGAGTTGCTGCTACTGCATTTGGATAAAGTTGGCAAGTTCTGGCTACTAGCATGGCCCAGGAAACACCTCCTAGGAAACCTAATATATTGGAATAGATATTGTGGCATTTAGCCCACAATTTGATAGCTCTGAGAGTTAGCCTGAAATTGTCAATATTTGGCACTAGATGTAAGATTTCATCGGTTACCCGGCAACCATTAAGGCTTCTTATGCATCTAATATCTAAATTTTTAAGCAGACTATCATCTCTTAGGTCCAAATCTTCTGGAATAGTCTGCAGGGCTAATCTTGCAAACAAAATATCAATCTCTATCCCATCAAAACACAGTCTGATAACTGGTACAAATGCCTCCTCAACAGCCCTTAAATCTTTTACTTCTTCATGTAGTTTCAATTTCTCATAAAAGGAGGTGAAAAAGTCACTTCGGTCAACATGTCTGGGTGCAACACACAATGCATCTATGTCAGCACCTTTTGTGTGCACGCCTAATCTGTAAGAGCCGAACGTAAAGATTTTGCCTCCAACATTTTCAATTATAGCTGGTGGAAGGCTTTTGCTTTCGCTGATTTCTCGTATCCATTCCTTTACTAGATTATTTAATTTTTCCAAAATTAAAATCCTGCGCTGCAGTTCCTCTTCCTCTTCCAAAACCCCAAAGGGTTTCAGGGTTTCTATTAATTTCTGGGTAAGTATGCAGTCTGTCTCCTGCGGGGCGGCTAAACTGATGGGGGAGGAGATGCCATAGAGCGTGGGTGGCGGCGGGGTCTGTTGAGATCCTGCGGTTGTCACCGGAAACGGCTTCATCTCTAGCGCTGGCCCAGCCACGCCACGTCCCCCGCCACCACGACCTCCGTGGCCGCTGAGTGGATCATGATCTGCAGAGGCAGGAGGGGCGGGGCTCCTACCAGCCCATGTCCAACCCGCTCCCGCTCCGCTCCCGCCGCTTCAAGCGTCTGTCCGCGGTCCCCTGGGCCGCAACATGGCGCCCGGATCCTCAACGCTGTTCTAGAACTGCACGCACACCGCGCACACTATGGCGCATGCGTGCCGCGCAGAGCCTTACGGGAGTTGTAGTTTCTACGAGTCTATCGCGAGATTCGGGCTTCAAGCTTGGGGTGATGAGTGGGCAAGGGTGACCCTTGGCTTTTGGGTTTTTTACTGTTTTCTACGTTTACCTTGACTTACCAACTATTTATTTGCTCGCTATTTCCTTTTACACCTCAAATCTATTTCCTCTCCGAGGGCATCTTCAGGTAGCCTTCTGCCTAAGAACCATCCTTTATAAATCCCTTTACAGTGAGGGTCTGCTGGTGGAGCACCCCCCCACCCCCGGTTGAGTCCTCTGTGGCTGGTGCCTGGAAAACTTACCCAGGCCTGAAACTCCAACTGGGTCGTTCTCTCCTTGCTATGAAAGTCCGAACTGCTGTCCACTGGTTTCCACAGTTCCTGTTGTGAAGTCTGCAATCAGGCTAACCTACTGCTCACCTGTCTTTTCTTTTTTGGCAGCTGTAAAAACATTCTGTCTTTAGTGTCATGTGGAAAAATGAATTTATTCGGGTTGGCAGAGGAATTATAATTCCGGACATGCAACCTATGGCAAACCATAGGCAAGTCTGAAGAACAAAGGAGGGGAACTTTAAGAGAGAAAAAGGAGGTTTGGGAGGGACTATTACAAACAAAAATGTCCATTGGAGGAAATCAGGAGTGGGAGTTGGAAGTGTAGTGGCTTCCTATTGGCTCAGACATGGGTTTCTCATCACCTAGGTCTATTGTTAAGCAAGGAGCAAATCATCCTTTCTTCTCCTGGAGTAGAATAAGCTTCTTGCTGACCCAATGTGTAAGGACAGCTCCCTCCTATCAGAGTCTGCAAAGTTAGGAAGTGGTAATGCAGGAGAACTCCCCTCCCACCACCACCACAGGCTTCCCAGCTCCATTTTAAATGCGGTTTCCTTTATTTATTTTCACACCTGCAATACGATCAGTAGGTGTCAAGGGGGAAATTTCTTTTTATTTATCTTACAGAGGGTACACTGTGATGCCTGAATGTCATGCTTTTCATTTCATGACCTCTGTAAGACTCTCAGGCATGCCCTTGGAATATGTTCTGCCCATCTTTCTCTTGATTCTCTTCATGCAGGCATGTGATAGACCCTCATTCTGTTCTCCATCTCTTAATCCATGTGTTGTTCAGGGTGATGGCAGAGCTGCCCCTCAGATCTCTAACTCTCTCTTCAGTGGTATTTAGTCTGCTGTTGGAGCCATCAGTGAAATATCCATTTAAATGCTTATATTTGTATTACTAGAAGGATTATCTTGTTCTTTTCCAAATCTTCCCTTTCTTTTAGATGACATTCATTCTTACCTGTTTTCTTTCAGCCTCTTCTTTAAATATTTTTAACACGTTTATTGACTCAATATTATATAATGTTCTTGAGAATCTGATTCTCTAGCTTGTTGTTTCCTACTGACTCATTTGGAGTAGCACCACTTCATGTGTCTTGTAATTTTGGATTATGAGCTCATCTCTGGCAAGGCTTGGGATGCCTGTGTGAAGGGTGTGTCCTTGCAACGAGGCTTTGCTTTGTTAATTCAGATGTCCTTGTACACTATCAAATTATGTGCTCTATAATTTATTATCCAAAGATTATTCAGACTACATTAGTGCAATTTTAAACCCAGACACATGTGAGAGGAAGAGTGGTTTTCAATTCTAAGGAAGAGTCTTTAGTTTCCCCACCTGGAGCCACGTTAAGAAAGATAAGTCTTTGTCATCTCCTTTCACCAGGTAGATTCTTATTCCATCTTTTCATTCCATGTGCTACCCTTCAAGGGTTCCAACTATATTTGGGGGGTACAATTCCAACTCCCACCTCTTTAGGTCCAAGGCTCTATAGCTCTTTCTTGCTATTAAACAAGTTTCTTGGTTACAAAGACCAGAAAATAAATGCATCCAGCGATGACCTCCCAACATGTTTTCTGTGGTAAGCACTCAGTATTGCCCTCGAAGGCTCATCAGATACCGTGGCCAGAAGTGCCCCAGCCAGGCACAGGGGGCGCCACCCACCTCGGAAGAACAAGCTGTTAAGCCCCCTTCTGACACTGGGTGTCAATCGAAACTAAAGTCTACTATTTTTTTTTTTAACAAATCTAAGCAGTGAATCAAAGGATGAAACTGGCTATGAGCAACTAACCAGTTAACTTTGTCTTCATTGAATTTGAAATCCTCAAAAATGTTAAGATCAATTACTTTTCTAGTTTTAGACTGCTGAAAAAAGTTGGGAATTGTTTTGCTTTTTACCTAACTATATAAAAGAAACACTCTTCACAATGATTCTATCATTGAAAATATGCTGAAAGGAAGTCTTACTCAGTACTCGGGAGGCAGTTACTCCTAAATAAAAGGAGAAAAGAACCGAAATCGCCTCCCCCGTCCTGAGGTAGGAGTTATTAAAAATCAGATCCATGCCTGACCTGTGGGGGCGCAGTGGCTAAAGCATTGACCTTCAACACTGAGATCACTTGTCTGAAACTCCGGGCTTGCCTGGGCAAGGCACATAAGAGAAGCAGCTGCTACGAACCGCTGCCTCCCACTCCTCCCCCGCTTTCTCTCTCCCTTTTCCCTCTCTAAAAAATCAATAAATCTTTTTTAAAATCAAATGCATAGTGAAGACGAAAATGTCAAAAGTAAATGACCACAGCAAAGTTGGGAGACGGGTGAGGTCAAGATTCGTGGCACCCCGTGAGCAGATGAAGCCTGAACATCCTCATGTCAGCAGGGGTTCAGGTCCCATCTGCCCATCTGGGGATGGCAAGGTAGAAGAACACACACCAAAAGTTGGGTACTCAGAGATGACACACCTGGCACCGCCAGCCCAGAAGAGAGGGAGGCTGGCAGGTCGCACTGTCAGGGGCCAGAACAGTGCATTTCTGGTCACTGAAGCCACAACTTGCACAAGTGGACAGCCATGGCATCCATACAGCACCTTCCCCTGTCCCTGATTCCCTCACAAAGAAAACATACTCCAGCCTGACTGGCGGTGGCGCCATGAATAGAGCATTGACCTGGGATGCTGAAGTCCTAGGTTCAAACCCCGAGATCACCAACTTGGGCGCAGGCTCATCCAGCTTGAGCGTGACCCCATGGTCACTGGCTTGAGCCCAAAAATTGCTGGCTTGAGCCCCCTGGTCAAGGCACTTATGAGAAGCAATCAATCAACAACTAAGAGGTGCTTCTCCTCTCTCTCCCGTCCTCCCTCTCTCCCTACCCCTTCTTGCTTAAAAAGAAATATTCAAGCTTTGGAGTCCTGGATGCCCAGGGAAGCCAATAGGATCTTCCTCTTCTACTCTGCATCAGTCCTTCAGGCAATTAATGAGCACCGACTGTATGCCCGACACCACACAGACATTTGAAAGTCAGTGAGTCACAGCCCTGCAGTGGCTAGTGCAGAGATGTCCCTGCAACTGTGTGAACCTCAAATTGCAGTGGCTCTTGAAACACCGTAGGCTGACCTTTCTTCAAAGAGGGTACCCAAAGCAAAGCAGGCCCTGCCTCCCAGGAACTGGCCAACACGACGCCTCTGAAGCCCAGGGAGGCCACATAGAAAGGCATCCACCAGCACAAAAGGAGCCGCGTATGACCCTTCTCAAGACACTGGGCTTTCACAGCCTCCTGAGAGCGCCGCAGGAGGGCAGCATGGCCTGGTGCACACAGGGGCACATGGATGTTGGCCCCAAAGGTGAGGCACTACATGTGGCTGAAACTGAGCTCATCCAAACTGAGTCCAGGCTGCTAGGTCCAAACCCATGGTCCCCAATCCAGGACAAATTGGTTGCCACAATTGGTAGAGATGCAACCAGCCTCTAAGGGTAGAAGTAGAGGGGAGGCCCCGCTATGGGGCTGGGAGGGAGTGTGGCTAAATGTCCTACAGGGCCAGACGGTCCCACAGCAAAGAATTGTCAGCCCAAACTTGTCAGTGGAGCTGAGGTTGAGAATGCAGTCTAAATCCACTCTTCTATCCTGGAAACACAAATAAACCCTTCTCTCACCGTTCGTTCCCAAGCCGCTGACAGAAACCACATGGCCTGCCGGCATCCCTCCCCAAGGAGCTTATCACCTTTATCCCAGTGACAGGCCCCAGAGCCCTCTCTGCGTGGCACGGGTCCTGAACACCCGCCTCCAGGAAAATGCTGGGAGAGCCGCTCTGCAGCCCCGCCCACCCCGGCCTCCTCTCTCCCAGATGGATACACAATATTTTGTTCTGGAGATCAGGAAGTGGCAGCTGTGAAAAGGCAACATTTATGCAAAACAAATGCCAAAGTGCCCGAGTGTGTGACAATGGCCCACCGAGTACGTTACAACCGCCCAAATGGTGAAGGGACAGGCTGGCTTCTGCTCCCAGTGCCCCGGAAGCATCGGCACACCCACTCTCACACTCTCGACTGCTGGGGAATCCCTGTCCGTGCGCAGGAGACAGGCTGTGGGGAGCGCCCGGCGCCCACACCCATCTGCTCCTCGGAAGTGCACCATGGGCTCCCGCTCACGGCGGACAGAAGCCAGCACAACCCGTGAGCCCCACGCACTAACGAGCAGTGAGTTGCTTGCTGTGGGGACAGTATCTGGAATAATGAAAACCACTGAGACGGAGTTCAGGAACCTGAAGCCTGGGAAGGCCGGCATTAATGCACATGCACTCGTGCGCGCACACAGGCAGGTAATGCACATGCACTCATGTGCACACACACAGGCAGGTAATGCGCTCGCACTCGTGTGTGCACACAGACAGGTAATACACACGCTCTCGTGTGCACACACAGGCAGGTAGTGCACACGCAATCGTGTACACACACAGACAGGTAGTGCACACGCACTTGTGTGCGCACACACAGACAGGTAATGCACACGCACTTGTGCACACACACAGACAGGTAATGCACATCCACTCATGCACACACACAGGTGATGCACACGCACTTGTGCGCACACACACAGTCAGGTAATGCACATGCACTCGTGCACACACACAGACAGGTAATGCACACGCACTCGTGTGCACACACACAGACAGGTAGTCCCTTCCCTTTCCCACCACTATCTGCTCACTGGGGAGCACAGCACAGGTGTTAGGAGCCAGGACGCAGGCCCCTTCCAGGGCGGACGGAGGAGCCCCAGACCTTTTCTCATCACACTGGATCGACACCCCCTTCACCGCTTGCCTCTTGACCTTGAGTCTCTCCATGGATCCCACTGTTGGTGAGGACGGCAGGGGGCACCCTGAGCCACATGTCTGCCACAGAGCAGGTCTCAGGAAGGGGGAGGGTGGTGGCTTAGCGCCCTCAGGGCCGGCCTCTGAGAGGTGGTGAGGAGATCTCAGAGGTGTGGTCGAGGGCTGCATGGCAGCCACCTGTGACTCCACAGAAGCTGCAGCATGTTCTCTGCACAGGGAACAGTTCAGAGTGTGTATGCCATGTGTCCACACTTTATGGGTGTGCACACACACTTCTGAGTCCACATATCCATGCATCACCAAAATAACCAAACAAAAACGCTAACTCAAAGTCTCCGGATTCTGGCTGAGCTGTGGAGTGGCGCTCCGAGCCTTGCGGGTCTGTCCCCAGGCCGTCCCCAGCTGGCTCATCCATGTTTCTAATGACAGAAGCAAGCATGCCTGCCCTGGGACACCATCTTGATCACCACACGATCTTTACTGTCACCAGCGAGGGAGGCAGCGAGGTCAGGAGGCACAGACTGCCCCAGACCACACCCAGGTGGAAGGCCAGCAAGGAAGGCCACCTCCCTCGGGTCTGGGAGGCCTGCGACAGGCAGGTAACACAACCCGCTTCCGCCAGAGAAGTGTGTCAGTGAGACCAGACTGGCTCAATGGACTCTTTATCTGACGAGTTTTGCAAAACCATCATCAAGTTGAATAGACTGTGAGCAACTGGCCTTCTCTTGCCTCGGCTGCTGTTAAAGGAACAGGTCTAAAAGGGGTCAGTGAGCAGAAGACCAAGTCCCACTTCCCACACTACCCCTTGGGGGGGGTGCCTGGCCCCTAGGGTCCCCTTCCAGGAGTCAGCTGTGTGACACAGAGCAGGTGTTCCAAGGCCCTCCCCAGCTACCCAGGCCATGACCTTCAGGACAGGCGGACTGGCCCTGGCCTAGGTATTGTGTGTGAGACAGAGTCAGAGACAGGAAGGAAGAGAGATGAGAAGCATCAACTCTTCATTGCAGCTCCTTAGTTGTTCATTGATTGCTTTGTCACATGTTCCTTGACCGTGGGCCTTCAGCAGACTGAGTAACCCCTTGCTCAAGCCAGCGACCTTGGGTCCAAGCTGGTGAGCTTTGCTCAAACCAGATGAGCGCGCTCAAGCTGGCAACCTCGGGGTCTCGAACCTGGGTCCTCCACATCCCAGTCCGATGCTCTGTCCACTGCACCACCGCCTGGTCAGGCCCAGCTCATGTACTCTTTGCAGGAGAGAAAACACAGGGCAGCACAATGGCCTTGAGTGGAACACCAGCCCCTTTACCCACACGACACAGCCTGGCTTCACAACGTCT
Organism: Saccopteryx bilineata; assembly: GCF_036850765.1. NCBI lineage: Eukaryota > Metazoa > Chordata > Mammalia > Chiroptera > Emballonuridae > Saccopteryx > Saccopteryx bilineata. The sequence continues at coordinate 196,440,682 of NC_089493.1, read as the reverse complement.
TCTAGAACAAGAGGATGAAACACCAAGCCTATGCCACCTGGACCCATGGGGTGCGGGAGTCTAGTCTGTAGAGACTTAAAAACAAAAATGTCCTACAGCTGGCCTGGTTCTATTAACCCGTGTGCCAGAACCGTGACGCCACCAGTGATAAAATCCTGCTCCCTGTCAGCACCCCGCCCCACTCAGTCCTGGGCACCCCGCCGGGAAGGCACAGAGCGCCCTGCTCACACGTGCAAGAAGTGTGATGACACCACCACACAGGAGAGGTTTCCTGAGCGCCACGCAAAGTGCTGTGCTAAGTGCTCTGCATACATCACTTCATGCACCCTGTTCTCCACATCAGGAAACCGAAGCCCAAAGAGGCAAAGCAACCTGCCCAAAGTAACAGAGGGCCACTGCAGCAGGGGTCTGGCGTCTCTGTTACATGGCGGCTCCAGCCACGCCCGAAGGAGACCGCCCCGGGAGTCCCGCCCCCCCAGCACCATCGTCACACGCCAGTGATGCAAGGTGGGGGGCTCCACGTTCACCCAGGAGCAAACTAGAGGAAAGAGCATCCGTAACACCCTGGGATAGGCACAGCTCGGGGACACGCACAACTCATCGCAGAGGCTAAAAGGCCCTTTTCCATCCTGGAGTGTCACAAAATTGAGTGTCAATACTAAAGCCATTTAACGTCCTTCCACTCTGGGCCACGTAGACACACCGGGACAGGCACAGCTCGGGGACACGCACAACTCATTGCAGAGGCTAAAAGGCCCTTTTCCACCCTAGAGTATCACAAAATTGAGTGTCAATTCTAAAGCCATTTAACGTCCTTCCACTCTGGGCCACATAGGACAAGTCCACTTGCTAATGTAAAGCCACCCTTTTGTACAGGACACTAGAAAATGTCAAATATGATCTGAGATACACTTAAGAGTCTTTTAATATTTGAAAGAGTTGCTTTTGTTTCACTTACCTATTAAGACAATCAATTCTTTTCACCAACTGAATAACAGCCGGACACAGAGCAGAGACCTCAGGCCACTCCTGCCCCAGGGCAGGGCTCAGAGCTGCCATGGCTACCTGAGGACTTCAGATGGACAATGACCACCTGCTTTAAAGCAGGGCCTCCCTCCAGCACAGCCCCACTGCCTGGCCCCCAAGACCTGCACAAACCAAATGCAACCCGCAGCCCTGGAGAAACACCCCTAAGAGTCACCAGGGCCTTAGGCATGGATGGGACTTTCTGTAATGCACCTGCACTGACATGGTGTCTCTGCACCTAATGACAGGACTGCCAGGGATGGGGACACCAATCCCGACATAGAAGGAAGAGGCTGCCTACAATAACTACCTCTGACTGCACCGGAGCCACCGAGCACACCAGCAGGCGCCTTGCAGTGCAGACCGCTGTCGTCTCCAGATGGCCACCGTGAAAGTAGTGAGTTTAAGAGGAAGTCCTCAAACACGCGACAGAGGTCCTGACCGCCCTCGTCAGAGCAAACACGACTCTGCTGCCCCCGGCCCTCCCCTGACCAGCTCCGGCCATTCCCGGGTCTCCTCTGGAGCCACCCACCTGCTGTCACGGTGTCCACGTCCTTGGCCGTCAGCTCCTCCACGTCTGACCTCTTCCTCAGCTCAAACCGCCGGGACAAGCCTTCTCGGGGTTTCCATAATTCCTGGATCAGGAGGGGCTTCTCATTGTCCCCAAACACCCGAAAACATTCAGCCTGCCACTGGCGCCCGCAGTCACCCGCCTGGCCCACCACATCACACAGCACGTACTGGCTGGCGCGCTCGGGGCTCAGGGCATAGCGCTCCAGGGCCTCTTTCACCAGCTCCTGGGCGCTGGATGTGCCGGTGGCCAGGACGCTCTTGTAATGGGTGCCCGTGCAGACGCTGTCCCCAAACACTTTCAGGACCCCAGGGGCTGAGAGCTGGGTAGAGAGCTCTGCGGGGTCATCGCTGGCACCCAGGCTGGCAAAGGTGGTGTCCAGGTCACGGTACTTGTAGCTCAGCGTCCGGGACAGCACACTGGACAACAGCTGGCTCTGCCTCTTCAGCTTGCTCTTGGTGGGTGGAGACATGATGAAGTGGGTCCCATAGAACATGGTGGGCCAGTCTTCATGGGCAAAGACTGTGGGCTCAGCCGGAGGCAGAGAAGTGGCCGTGTCCTGGGAGGAGACACAAGCACTGACCATCAGAAGCACCGAAAGCAGATGAGGCTCATGTGAACTGTAACAGACTTCACAGAAGAGGCCATCAGGTTGGTACCAACACAGCAGCAAACATACCACCCTCAGCTGAGTCCCCGCCGTGGTGGGGGCACCACAGGGGACAGTGCAGGGGACAGGGCAGGTGTGAATGGGCTCAGTGCCTGCCCTTCAAGGAAAGCCACTATGAGGAGGCATGATGATGTCACCAAAAGGAAGACACACCCTACTGTACGATTCTGACGGCTGGAAAGTGCTGGGCTCACACACACCTCATTGGACAGCCAGGCAGCAGCGGTGGCCATGGCCGTGGCCGTGGCCGTGGGCTGTACTCGCAGGGTGGGATCCTGGCAGGACAGCCCCATCTCCCCCTAGCAGCCCAGCACCTACTACATCACACCCAAAGAGAAGTCGTAAACAACGGAGAGTACAGATGCCTGGTCTCCCTAAACCCAGCATCTCCTACACCACAGCCTGGAGCAGAAGACTCATCGGAAAGCGGGCCATGACTGGTCCTGGTTTAAAGAAGTCACGTCCCTGGGGTGACAGCACCAGAATGTCCACCGACCACAATGGACACAAAAGGGCTCTTCCAGAAGCAGGGGAGGCATGACTGGAATGTGTGCATTCCACCCACCCCGTCCAGACTGGTCTTCGGGCCCTGTCCAGGCCACAGATGCTGTCCTGGCCGGGAAACTAGGAAACAGCTCCTGGATACTCTGGGTGTCATAGTCATCATTCTAGTGTACTTAGTGCTCCAAGGGCCTCGATTCTAAAGTGACAGTTTACCAGGCTCCCCTGGATCTGTGCTGGAGCAGAGGTGTGGCAGAGACAGCTGTCTGCTGCATTAACACGCAAGCTCAGCCCCGAGTCGGAGGACTGAAAACCACACACACCGCGGGACCGGGGTACCCACTTCCATGTCCTCACCAGACACAAGAGCAGACAGACCAAATAAGAAAAGCCCGTTTTCTGGAAGCCTCTAGAAACAGTGTCCAGGTCCCAGTGAGGACCTGGCAGCACTGGGCACCTTCCACTGTGACAGGTGTCAAGACTAAACTCGGCTAAAGTCAACACCCTCAGTCCCGACTCCCTCGTAGCTCCACAGGCACTGGACAAGGCTTTGAGGGCTTGGGGTGAAGATGCCCCCCTGTTCAACAGCCTCTGCCTCACGCTTGGCCACAGCAAAGCTTTTCTTGTGAGCCGGCTTCCTGAAGACTTGACCTTGCTGAAAGCAGTCAAGTGTCCTGAGCAGAACCAGCACACGAGGTCTCTGTGGCCTCGAGTGAGTGAGGCTGTAAAGGAATAAGTATGTCAGAGGCTTCATTTCTCCTCCCCTGAGGAATGTGACAAGTCCCTTCATCAAATCCTAGAGAGGCCAGAGCTGGCAACGGCCTCCCCACATGGGCCTGTCAAAGGCTTCGATTTGATTACAGCAAAGCATCTCAGAGAGCACGCATCCAAGTGCACGGCTTCGCACAGCGCACCAGCACCTCCAGGGCCGCCTCCTGAAAGGCGCAGGCCTGCCTCCGAAGCTGCCAGCACCTGCCTCCCAGACACCCCTCGCTCAGAGCACCTGAGCCCTCCACAGACCCGCCCCTTACCTGGCCGCCGCCTCCAAGCAGAGCCCCAGGGTCCCAACCCAAACCCAAAGTGGCAGCAGCTTGTGGCTCAGAAGCTTCTGCCTTTCCAGATGGTGTCTGAATAAAAACTTAAATCCGATGCCCCAAACTGCAGATACCGTGTCTAAACCCAAAAAGCCCATGTCACAGAAAAGCTATGAAGTAAACAGACGTTTACAAAGCCTCGGATACAATGGAAAGGTGAATTGTGATTTTGCACCACAGTGGATCTAGAGTCTGTACATCTAAAGCTAATACAAGCCTGACCTGTGGTGGCGCAGTGGATAAAAGCGTCAACCTGGAAATGCTGAGGTCGCCGGTTCGAAACCCTGGGCTTGCCTGGTCAAGGCACATATGGGAGTTGATGCTTCCAGCTCCTCCCCCCACTTCTCTCTCTCTCTCTCTCTCTCTCTTTCCTTTCTCTCTCTTCCTCTCCTCTCTAAAATGAATAAATAAAAAAATAAAAAAGATCATGCTAAAGCTAATACAATTCTGCCTCAATAAAAAATAAAGATTACAGATACGACTGCTAGTTCCCTCTCCAGGGCCTTGGAAGCGAACACCCCTCCCTCATTTTGGGCCCTCCCTAGCACTGATTCTGAGGCCAAGTTAGCCGTATTGAGGAAAAGAGGGCAGAAAACGTGGCGGCCTGCGTGATCCGTGATCCGTCCCTCTTCAGGAACTCCTTCCAAAGCCCCGGGGGTTCCAGTAAACACAGACCCTGGTCTTTTTTTATCAGGAAGCTTTATTTTCCTCGTGGTCATTCTCTCTGTGGCCGTTTTCAGAGAGTAACCACAGACGGTCACTTGTCCACTGGCCACCACCTTCACAATCACCGAATGCAGAGTATATAGCCTGTTTGTCAAAATGGGACGGACTCGTTTTTAGGACAAGAGTGCAGGAGCGGGCACGCCCGAGATACCGGATCTGGTTTGGGGAGGGACACCTGCCTTTCCCCTTTTCTGACCAGTTCTCTCGTCTTTCACACTAATACTTGGGGGGAACACTGGGCCCGAGGGTGTAGGACGCTGGCTGCTACTTCTCTTAGAGAATGTTTTTCTCTCGGTCTCAGGGAAGAGTCCCAAGTTCTGATGAAAAAACAAGCTCCAGTCACACCAGCGGGTGCAGTGCGCGAGGTCAGTGTGAGGCTGACGAAATGGGTGGAGGACGCGGCCGGTCCAGCACCGCAATGTGGAATCCATTAGCGTTTCCACCAGGGCAGGAAAGGAAGCGGGTGGGCTTGCAGGCTCTGCTTTTATCCCCACCGTCCATAAATCCTATCCTGACAGCTCCAGCCAGAGCGATGCTTTCCAATACAAAATAATTTAATCAGATTTAATTCTGACATGCTCAAGCCTCTTGAGAGGGGGGGTTGATGTGTTTTTTTGTTTGTTTTTTCCGCCAATGGGACGAAGGGCTGTGCTCCTCCCTGGAATGCAGGAGAGAGGTAGCCCGCGCTAACTGGAGACACCTGTGATCACCTGGGACTTGGAGGAAAATTCTTTTCGGCAATTCAGATTAACCAAACACTTGACGGGCGCTGGGGCCCGAGCCAGCGGGTCTGCAGCTCCGGGGGGTGGGGTGGGGTGGAGGTGGGGGGTGGGGGGGGCACCAGCCGGCTCCCCGATGGGCAGTAAGCTGGTTCCTTCCGCGGGGGGCCCCCCTGGAGCTCCAGCTCAGCATCTGTTTTCTTAGATGCAGTATTTGTCGAAGGGCTGGAAATGGTACAGAAACAGCTGGGAGACGGTGCTTGCAGTGGGCACACGAGTGGGGGGGGGGGGGGCGCGCTGCTGTGCGAACAGGAAAACCAGGACGGGCTGCGGGTGGGTATGGGGGTCATGGAGGGTGTGGACCCCGTGCCCGGCTTCCCCGCGGCGCCCGCGCTTCCAGACCCTCCTCCAAGGGGACCATCAGAGAGACTTAAGGCCCCCCCCCCGAGAGCCTCTAGGTTGGAGGGGCCAAGGTCCAGAGGTCGCAGGGGGCAATGGCCACAGCCGACCCCCCTAGAATCCAAAGGCTGGGGGCCACCCTCACCCGTGTAAGCCAGACTTCAGGTCTCGACCCCCCAAGGCCATACTAGGCCCCAAGAGCCGGCTGGTTTCCATGGCAATAGGACAAGCCTAGCCTAGGTGGCCCGCCAGGGAGAGATGCCCGGTGAGGGCCCCACTGGCCGAGTCCCGCAGCCTCCCGGCTCAGCCTTTTGCGCCCCAGAGCCCAGACCGCGGTGCAGCAGCCCCGCGGCCGCTGCCTCTCCTCGCGCACCCCGCACTCACCTCCAGCCCAGCCCGCCGCCGCCTCCGCGTTCCCGCGTGGCTCCCACACCCGCCGTTAGCCTGAGCCCGTGAGGTGACCAGCTCGAGGCGCCTCCTGCCGGCCGCTCAACGGATGGGGCGGGGCCTCGAGGGGGCAGGGCTTCGGCGGGCGGGGCCTATTGGAGGCAGGGCCAGGAACTAGAAGAGGAGGTCAGGGTGACGGCTCCTCCTGCAGGCCACCCAATGGACGGGGCCAAGCCCTCGAGGGGGCGGGGCTTAAGGGGAAGGGCGGAGCTGGTGAGGAGTTGGTCTGGGCACTGGCGCCACTGAACAGCCAATTAGGTCTGGGGGCGTGGCCTAAAGTCATGGGCGGGCCTCTTGAACAGGGGCGGGGCTAGTGCCAGAGGGGCGGGGCTGTGCCATGCTCCCTCTTCTATCATGGAAGGGACTGGACCGTGGCAGGAGGGGCGGAGTCCCAACTAATCTTGGGTGTCCAGTGCTAACGTCAGGCTCTGGGGAACAAGTGGTCTGTGTTTTGTCCCACCTATTAGTCCTGCAGTGGACGGGGCCAAGTAAAGAAGAGAACAGGCTTAAAGCAAGCGTTTACCAGAAGCAGGCGGCCCACATCTAAGACATGAAAGAGGGGATGAGAGTGGCTGGTTCTGTCTCCCCTGCAATCTGTCTCCCACCCAGCAGCCAGAGTGTTAAATGACAAATCAGATCATGGCACTCTTCTGCTTACAACGATGCAAAACCGGGCCAGGTCAGCTCCGGGGATCTGGCCCAACCACCCTCCTTGGGTAACCGTGTTTTAAAAGAAACTCGTGTCCTCAGAGCTCACTTTGGCACCAGCCCTATGGCTGGGGTTTCACCTTGGAGAACGGCTTCTCGCAGACAGGTCCCTTTGTACCACGAGGTTCAGTCTAGAGCTGGGAGCATCATGTAGCCTCGGATATAAAGATGCAGAATTCTGACCCTGGGAGTGAACTTTTGAGTTGGCAGCTGTTGCAAAATGAACCCCATATTTGCCAAGGGAAAGTGGGAAGAGGGAACAGGCATTTATTGATCACCTACTGTATGCCAGGCCCTACACTAGGGGCTTTCCCTAGATAGGTCATCTCATTTACAGCTCGCATCAACCCTTGTGGGACAGAACCCTGGTTGTTACTCCAACTTAACAGATGAGAAAACAGGCTCAGAGAGGTCAGACAGCTAGAGATAAATCCAAGAGTTGGGACTGTGTGATTAAATAGTTCCCTGCATAGGACTGCCCACATGCACACAGAAACCTTTACAGGGCTCCCCATCACCTACACAACTTCCCTCACCCAGACCCTGAAGAAACAGATATGAGAGCTGGAAGGAGAGCCTGGGTTCAGGCCTGGGTTTTCCGTGTAAGCTGTTTCTCACCATGGTCCAAGCGCATCCGCCCTTCCCTGCCTCATACCCCCTCTTTGGCAGAGGTTGGCAAACTATGGCCCCGACGGGCCAAACCTGAGCCACTGTTTTTATCAAGTTTTATTGGAGCACAGCTATGTCCGTTTGTCTACATGTGGTCTATAAATGTTTTCATGCAACAGACTTGACAGGCCAAACAGCTTAAAATATTTACTTTCTGGCCCTTTACAGTAAACATTTGTGTGTGTGTGTGTGTCCCCCACTCCGCTTAGGACCCAGGAAGGCAACCAGTGTTTCACACCTCTACCTCTTTGCTCAAGTCATATCCTCAACCTGGAAATGCCTTTCCCAACTGTATTAGTCAGCAATGCTTGCCATAGCAACATACCACAGACTGGGGGGGGGGGTGTGTCTTAAACAGCAACTTGATTGTTTCATTGTCCTGGAGTCTAGAAGTTCAATACCAAGGTGCCAGCAGGGTTGGTTTCTCCTGAGGCTTCTCTCCTTGGCGTGTAGATGACTATCTTCCCCCCCCCCCCGGGGTTGTTCCTCTATGTGTGTCTGCATCCTATCTATTGGATTAGGACCTATTATTCTCCTGACCTCCATTGAACTTAATCCTCTCTTTAAAATACTGCATCTCCAAATACAGTCACATTCTGAGGTATTGAGAGCTTAAGACTTCAACATAGGAATTTTACGGGGGGGGGGGGGGCATAGTTCAGTCCACTGCAACAACTTCATCACCTGGCCAATTTCTAGTCATTACAACTCAGATGAGGTGTTATATGGTAAGCCAACCTCCAAGATGGTCCCCATGATTCATACCTTCTGGTTTCCATGCCCCTGTGGGGTCCCTTGCCTTGTTAACTAGGGCTGACCTATGTAACCCAATAAGATGTTGATAAAATGGCAGGGTGACTTCTGGAGCTAAACTATATATAAAAGATATAGCTGCTGAGCCTTGCTCTCTCTCTCGGATCACTCGCTTTGGGGGAAAACCCCTGCCCTAGAGAGAAACTCAGATCTCCTGCAAACAGCAGCACCAACTCACTCTCCGCGTGAGCGAGCCATCTCGAATACAGGTCCTCCGGCTCCAGGAGATGTCAGATGAATGCAGCCCTGACCGCCATCCTGAATGCATCTAGTGAAGGACCCTGTGCCAGAACCATCCAGCAAAGCTGCCCCCAAATTCCCAACCCTCCAAAACTTCATGGAAGGACAATTTGTTCATTACTGACCTATGTCACTGTGCCACTCTCTTTGGGGGCAGTTTGTTGTGCAACAACAGATAACTAACATGCCATGTTCGGGAAAAGGTCTCCCCAACTCGATGGGGTTCCATGCCCCCCCCCTCCCGGCTGCCACAGCCTTTTTCCTTTTATTGTTGTACTGGACCGAGTCCACATTGTATCAAACTACATTCCTTAAATACAAACTGGATGTTGTCACACCTCACCTGTAATCCTCTATAATTGCACTTAGACTAAAGTAGGGCTGGCACAACCCCACCCCAAGTAGTCCCTGTCTGTCGACCGCTCCAACTGCTCTCTGCTTCTGCCATGGAGCTCCAGCCCCCAGACTTCTGTCTTCAAACACTAAGCTCATAGCCTCCTCTGGAAGATTTCCCCTGGCTGCCTGCTCTCCCGAAAATGCTCTTCTTGTTGTCATGTCTGCATACTGGCACCGTCCTCTTGTTAAAACTCAGCGCCACGACTGTTTCCTGACCATCAATCACCCTGCGGTCATTCTCTAGCTCATTGCCTCTTTTACTTAATCATAGGACTTTGTTACTATTTGTGTATTCAACATGCACCACGGTGATGTGTCCCATAATGGCAGGCGACTCATCCGTCTTTTTCATTGCTATACTTGGCACCGAGTAGGTGCTCAGTAAATATTTTTGTTAAATGAGTCAACAAAGGTTTGAATAGATTTCCGCCGTCTCACCTCTCACCTTCTGCCTCAACGAGGTGCTTCCCAAGGGTGAGAACTGGCTTTTATTCAACTCTGGATCCAGCCCTGGGCCCTGGGGCAGGTGAGCAGAACGAGTTTTTGAACTTAAAGGGTGAAATATCTTTGGAAATTCACTGAACGAAAATGAAGTCTTTAAAGTTCCCTGTATGGCCAACAGAGGGCGGCAGAGTCCGGGGACTTTTTTCACGGAAAGGACCAAACGAGCCCAAAGGAAAAACATCTGGTTAAGGTCAGAGGGCAGGTTCCCAGGGATGGAGGGTCCAGGGGCAGAGGAGGGGGGGGGGGGGTTGGGAGGGAAGACCAGAAAAAGGAAGGGTAGGGCCCAGCAGGCACCGGCACAGCTGTAAATCCCAGCTTTCTTTCAGAGACTGTTACGGCCCCTATCACTGGAGGGGGTTGGCAAAACAAGTGATTTCATCCCGGATTCCATTCTGGAAGAACTCAGCCCCAAAACCTATAAATAGCAGTGCTCTGGGTTTGGTCAGTCCCTGTGGACTGGTCAGCCAAAACCAGCAATCTTTTTTTTTTTAATTTAATTTTAGTTTTTTTCTATTATTAATTGAATGTATTGGGATGACATTGGTTTGCAAAACCACACAGGTTTCAAGCGCACAGCTTATAAGTAAAACACCATCTGTGCACCTCATCCGAGCAAAGCTCTGTCCGCCACATTCCCCTCCCTCTTTGCCCACCTCCACCCGTCCCCAGCGCCCTTTCCCTCTGGCTGTCACCACCCTGTTGTCTGTGTCTACGTGTTATATATATATTTTGGGGGGGCTAATTCCTTCACCTTCTTTCATCCAGGCCCCCCTTCCCCTCCCCTCGGACCACTGTCCGTCTGTTCTATGTGCCCATGTCTCTGTTTCTATTTTGTTCATCACTTGATGCTGTTCACTAGACCCCACATATAAGTGAAATCATATGGTACTCGTCTTTCTCTGACTGGCTCATATCACCTGGCATAATCATCTCCAGGTCTATATCCATGCCGTCGCAAAAAAAATAAGGTTTCCTTCTTTTCTATGGCTGCCTAGTATTCTACTGTGTATATATGTACCACTGCTTTTTTTTTTTTCATTTTTTTTTTTTTTCATTTTTCTGAAGCTGGAAACAGGGAGAGACAGTCAGACAGACTCCCGCATGTGCCTGACCGGGATCCACCCGGCACGCCCACCAGGGGCTACGCTCTGCCCACCAGGGGGCGATGCTCTGCCCATCCTGGGCGTCGCCATATTGCGACCAGAGCCACTCTAGCGCCTGAGGCAGAGGCCACAGAGCCATGCCCAGCGCCCGGGCCATCTTTGCTCCAATGGAGCCTTGGCTGCGGGAGGGGAAGAGAGAGACAGAGAGGAAAGCGCGGCGGAGGGGTGGAGAAGCAAATGGACGCTTCTCCTGTGTGCCCTGGCCGGGAATCGAACCCAGGTCCTCCACACACTAGGCCGACGCTCTACCGCTGAGCCAACCGGCCAGGGCCTGTACCACTGCTTTTTTTTTTTTTTTTTTTTTTTTTTTTTTTCATTTTTCTGAAGCTGGAAACAGGGAGAGACAGTCAGACAGACTCCCGCATGCGCCCGACCGGGATCCACCCGGCACGCCCACCAGGGGCGACGCTCTGCCCACCAGGGGGCGATGCTCTGCCCATCCTGGGCGTCGCCATGTTGCGACCAGAGCCACTCTAGCGCCTGAGGCAGAGGCCACAGAGCCATCCCCAGAGCCCGGGCCATCTTTGCTCCAATGGAGCCTCGGCTGCGGGAGGGGAGGAGAGAGACAGAGAGGAAAGCGCAGCGGAGGGGTGGAGAAGCAAATGGGCGCTTCTCCTGTGTGCCCTGGCCGGAATCGAACCCGGGTCCTCCGCACACTAGGCCGACGCTCTACCGCTGAGCCAACCGGCCAGGGCCCACTGCTTTTTTTATTCACTCATCGACTGATGGCCACTTGGACTGTTTCCAGATCTTGGCTATTGTAAATAACCTTGCAATGAACACAGGGGTATAGGTAGTCTTTTGAATTCGTGTTTGGGATTCTTAGGGTGTATTCCCAATAGTGAGATCCCTGGGTCAAAGGGCAGATCATTTTTAATTTGCTGAGGTAACTCCATACTCTTTTCCACAGTGGCTACAACAATCTACATTCCCGACAGTGCACAAGGGTTCCTTTTCTCCACACCCTCACCAGCACTCGTTTGTTGATTTATTGATGAGAGCTACTCTGGCAGGTGTGAGGTGATATCTCATTGTGGTTTTAATTTGCATCTCTCTTAAGATTAGTGATGCTGAGAATTTTTTTATATGTCTATTGACCATCTGTATGTCCTCTTTGGAGGAGTGTCTGTTCAGGTCCTTGGCCCATTTTTTTATTGGATTGTTTGTCTTCCTTGTGTTGAATTTTATAAGTTCTTTATAAATTTTGGATATTAACCCCTTATCGGATGTATTGAAGAATATGTTCTCCCATTCAGTGGGTTGTGTTTTCATTTTGTTGATGGTTTCTTTTGCTATGCAAAAGCTTTTTATTAATAGTTTGGCGTGGTCCCATTTATTTATTTTTTCCCTGGTTTCCTTTGCCCAAGGAAATATATTGGCAAAAATATTGCTAGGAGAGATGTCTGAGATCATATTGCCTGAGTTTTCTTCTAGGAATTTTATGGTTTCATGACTTACATTTAAGTCTTTAAACCATTTTGAGTTTGTTCTTGTGTATGGTATAAATTAGGGGTCTGGGTTTGGTTTTTTGTTTCGTTTTGTTTTTGCCTGTATCTGTCCAATTTTCCCAACATCATTCATTCATTTACTGAAGAGACTGTCTTTACTCCACTGTATGCTCTTGCCTCCTTTGTCAAATATTAGTTGACCATAGTGTCGTGGGTTTATTTCTGGGCTCTCTGTTCTGTTCTTGTGCCACACCAGGCTGCTTTAATTAAAATGGCCTTACAGCAGTCTTTGTAGGTCGTGTGATGCCTACAACGCTGTTCTTCTTTCTCAAGACTGCTGAGGCTATTCAGGGTCGCTTTTGGTTCCATATAACTCTTTGGAATATTTGTTCTACATCTGTGACATATGCCATTGGTATTTTAATAGGAACTGTGTTACATCCATAGATTAGACTGCTTTGGGTACTGCGGGCATTTTAATAATGTTAATTCTCCCGATCCATTAACAGGGTATGTGCTTCCACTTAATTGTATCTTTGTCAGTTTCTTTCTTCAATGTCCTATAATTTTCTGGGTACAGACCTTTTACCTCCTTGGTCCAGTTTATTCTGACGTACCTTATTCTTTAACAAGCGAACTTGACTCAAAGGAACTGCTAAGCTAAAGTCAGCCCAACCCTTTTTTGTTGTTGTTGCAATAGTATGTGGGATTGTTTCCTTAATTTCCCTTTCTGATAGTTCATTATTGGTGTATAAAAATGCCACTGATTTCTGAGTATTCATTTTGTATCTTGCTCCTTTGCCAAATTCTTTTATTAGCTCTAGTAGTTTTTCGGTCGAGTCTTTAGGGTTTTCTACGTACAATTATCATGTCATCAGCGAACAATGACAGTTGTTATTTCCTCCTGTCCAATTGGAATGGCTTTTATTTCTTCTTCTTCTTCTCTGAGGAAGCAATCATTATTTTTCTTCCCACATCATATACTGAGCAACTTTCAAGTTAGTACCTCCGGGCACTGGTCATTGTGTGGGGTACCAGAGGAAGCCCAGCAGGAAAACAGAGGGATGACATTTCATATGAGGCAGTGTGAAGATTAGGTGCCTGCCTTGCTGTAGACAGCCAGTAGGCAATGCGCTCTAGGAATCCGGAGCTCGGATAAGAGACATTTAACTGGGGAAAATATCGCTTTAAAGTCATTCACATGTAGGTAGGGAAGGAAGCCGGCATGGTGGGGCCGTGTTCAGTTCAAACAAACCAACCAACAAAGGTTTCGACACCGTGAATATAGGTCGTATCAAGTGACGTCATTCTTGTGCGTGTGTGACCCGTCCTAAAGAAAACTTGAACTACGTTCACTTAACTGTCAAAAATTTTAAGCTGGGTGAGACAACAAAGCATCTGCCACAGTGGTCATTAGAGTATTTATGCATAAAGCCTCCAAAGAGTCGGGTCTCATGGGACTGGAGACCATGTTGAAAAGTTGTATCTTGACCCACAGAGGAGTAAGGATCAACTTCATTAGCCAAAAATACAATCATGCTGGATGGTCGCAACATAAAAATCACAACACATTATGGAAGAAACAAATGTGCTTGGCTAAGTCTAACATTTCCATGAATCCTACTTTGTTATTTGTTTACTTGTCATCTTGGAAGCATTTGTTAGAAGGTAACCACTTGGGGTATGGTGTGTGTATAGGAAAAACCAGACTGAGAAAACATGATCTATTGACTTTATTTTTTTAACTGAGAATGGGGGAATTAGTGACCACTTTTCAAACCTGGGGTCAAAGTTAGCTTGGTCCAGCCAGAGACCTTCTTTCCGGTTCACAAGGGAAAAAAAAAATGTGAGAGAGCCTCTACCATAACTTGAGCCGAGAGCGGCTGAAGGACTTGTCTGAAACCAACTATGTTTCATTCATAACAGATCTCTTCTGTAAAAAACGTCACAACCGAAAGGCATGCTGGTAGCAAATGTTAACTGGTTATTTCTTGGCGATGGATTTTGTGGCAGATGACAATTTCCAAAGATGTCCACCTCAATCCATGTCCTATCCACTGTATTTGTCCCGTGGCCACTGAGACCCTCCTCTCTCTGATCCACATCTCCTCCCTTGACCTTGGGAAGACCTTTTTTTTTTTCCTTTGGTGACAGAGACAGAGAGAGAAACAGATAGGGATAGACAGGAAGGGAGAGAGATGAGAAGCATCAGGAAAGAGATGAGAAGCATCAATTCTTCCTTGCAGCACCTTTGTTGTTCATTGATTGCTTTCTCATATGTGCCTTGACTGGGGGGGCTACAGCAGACCGAGTGACCCCTTGCTCAAGCCAGTGACCTTGGGCTCAAGCTGGTGAGCCTTGCTCAAACCAGATGAGCCAGTGCTCAAGCTGGCGAGCTCGGAGTTTCGAACCTGGGTCCTACGCGTCCCAGTCGATGCTCTATCCACTGCGCCACCATTCAGTCAGGCAGGGAAGACATTTTTTAGCTGTGTTTAACACAGCTAAAAAATCAGAATATAGCAGAAGTCACAAAACATAACTTCTACATCTCCTGCCAGGCTAACTTCTCTTGGCACCCAGCCGCCATGGTGTAAGGAAGCCCAGACCTCACGGGGAAGTCAGTTGTGGGTGTGTGTTAAGCATGTCTTTTCTTCTAATGTTTTGTCATTGGAGGCCTTACTGAGCATGGGGAGAACTGCCCCTCCCAGGGTCAGCCAATTCCTAGAGCAGTGGTGGTCAACCCGGTCCCTACTGCCCACTAGTGGGCGTTCCAGCTTTCACGGTAGGTGGTAGCGGAGCAACCAAAGTATAAATAAAAAGATAGATTGAACTAGAGTAAGTTGTTTTATAAAGATTTATTCTGCCAAACTTAGTGAAAATCCGACATAAAGTATTTGGTAAGTAATTATTATTATTTACTTCAACTTGCTGTAACTCTGCTTTATAAATTTTATAAAGTAAAGTGACTTCCCTACTTTATCAATCACCATGACTGTGGAACTGGTGGGCGGTTAGAAAATTTTACTACTAACAGAGATACAAAAGTGGGCGGTAGGTATAAAAAGGTTGACTACTGGCCCTGGCCGGTTGGCTCAGTGGTAGAGCGTCAGCCCGGCGTGCAGGAGTCCCGGGTTCGATTCCGGGCCAGGGCACACAAGAGAAGTGCCCATCTGCTTCTCCACCCCTCCCCCTCTCCCTCCTCTCTGTCTCTCTCTTCCCCTCCCGCAGCCAAGGCTCCATTGGAGCAAGGATGGCCCGGGCGCTGGGAATGGCTCCATGGCCTCTGCCTCAGGCGCTAGACTGGCTCTGGTCCCAACAGAGCGACACCCCGGATGAGCAGAGCATCACCCCCTGGTGGGCGTGCTGGGTGGATCCCGGTCGGGCGCATGCAGGAGTCTGTCTGAATGCCTCCGTTTCCAGCTTCAGGAAAAAAATATATATAGAAAAAAAAAGGTTGACTACCCCTGCCCTAGAGGTTATAAACAATTCACCTGTGAGCTCATCTTTCCTATGCAAGCAAACCAATCTGAAGACCATTCCTCCTCACGTCCTCTATCGGGCTCTTAGACTCCAGGTCACTATCGCCCTGCCCTCACCTCCCCAGGACCAAGGACCACAGAACTAGGAACTACCCCCGTCCCTCAGAGACCTGGACGTTATCCAAGCCAGCCAGTTCCTAAGTCCGCTCACCTTGCCCCACCTGGCTCCTCCCCACTGAGACCACAGTAAAGGCTCTTGTCCACGCCTCTTCCTCTGGCTTTCTCTGCCTCCTGATGGACCCTGGTGCTTCCCCGAGTGGCCCTGCGTGGCGGCCTGTTCCCCTTCTCTTGGGAAGTGTAAGTCACAAACCATCTTTTCAGTGGGGGTCATCTCCTACTCTGTTGGCCTCGCCCTAACCTGTGGGGCAATAAAAACTACATTTCAAAACAAGGTGTTTGGCCAGCTTCCCCAGCACGGGTCCTCCTAGCCAGCTGCCAGCATCAGCCACCAGACACGAGAGTGGACAAGCCTCCACTTCCTCCAGCGGAGACCCAGACTCTTGAAGTCCTGACTGGCAGAAGCCATGAGAGAGGCTGGTGATGATAGCTGTTGGATGGCACTTTGTTTTAGACGAATGTGTTATATGGGCAAGAGACAGTTATCCCAGCGTTCTTCACTTAACCTGTGCTTTCCTACAGAGTCCAGGTTCTCTACAATGGACAGAGAATGCTTTTCTGAAAAATAACTGAAGACTGTTGTTTTTATAGAGATAACTGGGCGAGCCTGACCTGTGGTGGCACAGTGGATAAAGCATCCAACTGGAATGCTGAGGTTGCCGGTTCGAAACCCTGGGCTTGCCCGATCAAGGCACATACGAGAAGCAAGTTGATGCTTCCTGTTACCCCACCCCCTCTTCTCTCCTCTCTCTGAAAATCAATTTAAAAAAAGAAAGAAAGAAAAGAAAAGACAATGGAGCAAGAGTGAGGCATCTTGAATTTTTTATTTCTTGAAGTTCTTTCTACTCCGCCGGAGACAGTAACATTTACTGGCGGGATTATTCTCCATACAAACGTTTATCAAATAACTGTGTTAATAATACAAAATAGCCACTTCACAAACACAGAGAGGGGTCCAATGCCAGCAGGACACTTTTGAAAACTCATGCCACAAATGCCATTGTCAAGCATTGTCGCCATGACAGGTGTATAAAAGTGAGTATGAAAGACAGTCAGAGCTCCTGTCTCCACCCCCCAAGGAAAGGCCTTCCAAGCAGCAAGGGGCCGCGCCTGCCCAGAGTGGGCGGGTTGGTGGGAAGCCTCACGGGTGTGAACAGGACTGGCAGCACACACAGACACACACACACACACACACACAAACACACACACACACCCTGCACTGCTCCCAGAGGCAAAGCAGCTCTCCCAAAGTTGGATCTACTCCTTTCTTTAAAAGGATCCACTTGCTCCCTCCTGCCTTCCCAGCCCTGCCTGAGCTGATACCCACATGTTCCGGCGTGCCACCCTCCCAGAGGGCATTCAACGTGACCACCCAGCCCCAAGGCCCTCCGGAGCATGGAGCCATCACCAGGACAAGAGACCCAAAAGCTGGTCTTGTATTCCTCGCAGTGGGGTCAGGGTTCCGAGTAACCAGGTCCTCAGTGCTCTGAATTATTTCTTTCCCCTTAGATGTCCCTGTGTGGTTTAGGACACCGGGCTCCCAAGGATGGCACCATGTTGACCCCTGCCAATCAGCAGGCACTAAGCACTTAATAACCAATGTCCACGGCTTTCTAGGAGTACGGGCAAGAGTGGTTTCTAGAACAGAGGATTCAGACCCCACCTGTGGGTCATAAAATCAATGTAGGGGCCCTGGCCAGTTGGCTCAGCGGTAGAGCGTCGGCCTAGCGTGCGGAGGACCCGGGTTCAATTCCCGGCCAGGGCACACAGGAGAAGCGCCCATCTGCTTCTCCACCCCTCCGCCGCGCTTTCCTCTCTGTCTCTCTCTTCCCCTCCCGCAGCCAAGGCTCCATTGGAGCAAAGATGGCCCGGGCGCTGGGGATGGCTCTGTGGCCTCTGCCCCAGGCGCTAGAGTGGCTCTGGTCGCAACATGGCGACGCCCAGGATGGGCAGAGCATCGCCCCCTGGTGGGCAGAGCATCGCCCCTGGTGGGCGTGCTGGGTGGATCCCAGTCGCATGCGGGAGTCTGTCTGACTGTCTCTCCCTGTTTCCAGCTTCAGAAAAAAAAATGAAAACAAAAACAAAAACAAAAACAATGTAGGGGTTGCAACCAGCAACTTGAAAAAAAAAATGCCATGGGGTAGGACAGGATGAGACTTAGACAGGACAGAGAGGGACGGTCACATCTCACCATGCAGTGCACAGTAGGTCCTACCCAAGGATAAACTGGAACCACAGCATGACGTGATGGGTAGTAATCAGAAAGGTTTGGGTGACACCGACGTCTGGGAATAAGCAGAGGACAGCCGCCCCACCACCCGGAGCCTGGTCCCACAGGATGCAATGGACAGATCCCGTGACGCACCGGTAACCCTCCTGTGCAGGCCGCCGAGCCGCGGCTGGGACACGGCCCCGCCCCTCCGAAACCACAGCCAGGGTACAAGTCGGTCTGATAGCCCATGACGAAGACAGGTGTGCCAGGACACAGGCAAGAGGAGACTCTGTGGGCAGAGAGCCCACCCAGACCCGAGGTCATCAGTCATGACTGTGCCGGCCCGGCAGGTCCCAAATCTTCACCCCAAAATGTCCCGGGAAGAAAAACAGCCACTTCTCTAGGTTCGGATCCATAGTCCTTTTAAAAAAAAATATTGCCTCATGAAGGTATTTAAATACCCCTTTATCTTAAAGATGCTGGTGGAGAAAAAGCTATCTGTCCGTAGGGATATTAACACCCTGGGGGGGGGGGGGACAGGCCTGCAGCCTTCTCCCTGTCCAGCTGGCTCAGAGCTCAAGGGCTGCCAGGCCCCACAGGAGGCTTTGGGCACAGTGTCTTTGCCCCCAAAACCTGACCAAGTTCAGGGACTCAGCTGCCGAGATGTGAGGCAGCCAACATCAGGAGCAGGAAGGCCCCAGAAGGAGGCTAAGGAGATGCTCTCACCTGCTGCCCCACCACTCAGCTCTCCGGGAGCAAGACACCCCAGTGCTGGGGAAGGAGGGAGGACATGACACCCAAGGATGGTGACTCAGATCCCAGACCCTCCCCTGCGCCTCTAGATGATGGTGAACAAGTCACTTAGCCTCTCTGAGCAGCCGGGAGAGAATGATCTGAGAACATGGATGTATGCATGCACACGCCCGTAACTGTGCAGACGCTGCCTGTGACGCGGATGAGGAGGGGCGGGCGGCTGATGAGCATCCACAGCCTGTAGGCAACGTTGTGCTAGATCTCCAAAACCAGGAAGCTCTGCTCTGTAGCCTTTGCCAATTTCCATGGTGTAAATCCTCCCATCAGGACCAGTCTCACAGGACCAGTGGTTTGATGACTAACCCAACTCCCGAATATATATATATATATATATATATATATATATATATATATATATATATATATATATATTTTTTTTTTTTTTTTTTTTTTTTTTTTTTTTTTTTTTCTGAAGCTGGAAACGGGGAGGCAGTCAGACAGACTCCTGCATGCGTCCGACCGGGATCCGCCCGGCACGCCCATCAGGGGGCGATGCTCTGCCCCTCCAGGGCGTCGCTCTGTTGCATCCAGAGCTATTCTAGCACCTGGGGCAGAGGCCAAGGAGCCATCCCCAGCGCCCGGGCCATCTTTGCTCCAATGGAGCTTTGGCTGCGGGAGGGGAAGAGAGAGACAGAGAGGAAGGAGGGGGAGGGGTGGAGAAGCAGATGGGCGCTTCTCCTGTGTGCCCTGGCCGGGAATCGAACCCGTGACTTCTGCACACCAGGCCGACGCTCTACCACTGAGCCAAACCGGGTAGGGCCCCCAACTCCCGAATATTAACGAGCAGTCTCTGGGGTGCCAGACGCATGCAGAGCACACCGATGCCCTCAACCCGAAGGGGACAGTCTCAGATGGGTGAGGTCCCATCACCACACAGGCTGACAACCACATATCCCTCTCCTCCCCCCCCCCCACCAACCAGACCACCTGCAGAGTAGGCACAAAGCCAACTCCCACCCCATAACTCCCTCTCATGCTGGGGGTCACTGTTCTGACTCTTCCAGATAAACCCCAGGGTCCCCCAGGGGTGGGGACAGGGGCCAATTATAGGGAGTGATCCATCCAATCAATGACGGCAGACGGGACGGCAGCCATGAGGGGGCTGAAGTTAAGTTTCACCTAAATTCTTCATGGGGCCTAAAAAATATATGCATGAAATCTGGGGGAGAAAGAGTTGTGTCAAAAAGTTGTCCTCCCATACAGATAAATAGAGATAGGTATCTTCTCCTGAATTGAAAGAACGGTGAGAGAAGAAACTGGGGCACATCGACTCAACGTAGACTTTTAGAATAATGCTTACAAAGAAAGAGCTTGAGATAATGAGAAAAAAAATATTTGAAAAGTGAAAAGAGGGCCCTGGCCGGTTGGCTCAGCGGTAGAGTGTCGGCCTAGCGTGTGGAGGACCCGGGTTCGATTCCCGGCCAGGGCACACAGGAGAAGCGCCCATTTGCTTCTCCACCCCTCCGCCGCGCTTTCCTCTCTGTCTCTCTCTTCCCCTCCCGCAGCCAAGGCTCCATTGGAGCAAAGATGGCCCGGGCGTTGGGCATGGCTCTGTGGCCTCTGCCTCAGGCACTAGAGTGGCTCTGGTCGCAACATGGCGACGCCCAGGATGGGCAGAGCATCGCCCCTGGTGGGCGTGCCGGGTGGATCCCGGTCGGGCGCATGCGGGAGTCTGTCTGACTGTCTCTCCCTGTTTCCAGCTTCAGAAAAATGAAAAGAAAAAAAAAAAAAAAAAAAAAAGTGAAAAGAGGAGGGAAAGGCAAATACAGCATCATGCAGGCCTTGACCGGGCAGCTTCAGGCCTTCGGGTCTCGGCCCCCTCACGGTTCCCCTGTCGGCGTTCCTGCCGCCCTGCGCTCCCCCCAGGACTCGTCCCCACCCCCCGGCCTAAGAGCAAGGCTGACGGAGAGAAGGACGGCAGTCCTGCCCCTGCCATCCACGCAGTGTCCACTCAAGGCAGAAAGGCGGCTCAGGCCCACGGCGCTGTTCTACAGCTCCCCTGGCTGAGAGGCCGCTGGCCCTTGGGACCGCCTGAAGCGAGCTCCAACTCGCTCAGACAGTTGTCAGTGGGCTAACAAAGCCAGCTGTTGGCCCTGACCGGCTAGCTCAGAGGTAGAGCATTGGCCTGGTGTGTGGAAGTCCCAGGTTCGATTCCCGACCGGGGCACACAGGAGAAGCGCCCATCTGCTTCTCCACCACCCCCCTCTCCTTTCTCTCCGTCTCTCTCTTCCCCTCCCGCAGCCGAGGCTCCATTGGAGCAAAGTTGGCCCAGGTGCTAAGGATGGCTCCATGGCCTCCGCCTCAGGTGTTAGAATGGCTCCGGCCGCAATGGAGTGACGCCCCAAGATGGGCAGAGCATCGCCCCCTGGTGGACATGCCGGGTGGATCCTGGTCGAGCACAGGGAGAAGTCTGTCTCTCTGCCTCCCTGCTTCTAACTTCGAAAAAAATACAAAAAAAAAAAAAAAAGCCAGCTGTCCACACCAGGCCTGTCTGCCCGCCCGGCATGCTGCGGGAGGGCAATGCCAGGGTGTAAGCCTGTTGAGTGGGCCTCTGCCCTCCCCCCGGGCCCCCACCATCATCTTGAACCCTTCTCATCTGCCCCCACCTCCCAGCCGCCCCAGCAATGCCCGCTTAACTCAGGAGCGATCACCAGAGTGCCCGGAATGTCAACTGCCGCCCCCTGCCCCACTCTGGCTCCTTGGGGCATGACAGCCACTTGGCTGGAATGCCCTAGAATGTGACAACCTCAAAGATGGACAGGAAGAGGGAACCAGCATCCAGATTTGCACCCTCGAGCCCTCGCCAGCCCACACATACCCAGGACACAACCTGCAGTGCTCCTGAGCGGGGCTTAGGAGGTTGGACAAGGGCGAGCTGGGTGGATGAGGGGGTGCCCCTGTACCTCCTAGAAGGCACAGAGGGTTAAGGGGCAGCTTGAGGAAAATACAGCCAGCGCCCAGAAAAGGAGGCACAGGAGTTGCAGGTGGCAGACGAGGAGCTCAGCCAGGGCCACTAGAGAAGTCCCAGATCGGTGTCCCTGGCTCCCACCCCGGGCTCTGGTCCCCGCCATCTCGGCCTGCCATGGTGCCATGTTGAGGGAGGTCTCCTAGACATCATCCTCCCAGGACCACCCCGCCTCAGGCCTGAGGCCCAGAAGTCAAATCACACTGCTTCTGCCCCCACCTGGGCTTGCCTTCCCCAACCTCTGACCCTGACCCCACATGACGGGGAATACGGGGAGCTCTGCGGGAAAGGCACACGGAGTGCAGGCAGCTTCCAGGGGCTGGGAGTGCCGGTCTGGCCACACGCACACGCACATGCACATGCACATGCACACACACACACACACACACGGGTAAGAAGACAAAGCTTATCCCCCAAGCCTCTGCCTGCTCCGGACCCACCTGTCCGTGAACCATGCCAGGTGACTCAATACTGGCTGGACACATGGGACCCAGAGGCCAGAACCCTGAAATACCCTGGAATGTACCAGAACTAAGCATAAGGCATCCTGTCTTTGCCTGCCCGACCCTCGTGGGGACTCGTAGACTGAGGTTCCTCTGACCTGACACAGACCCTTGATCCAGAGATTCTGAGGTCCCAGGTCAGACCCTGGAGCCAGCCCTGGGTCCTTCCCCACCCCTGTCTGTGTGGCAGGCACAGAGGGGCTGGCTCTGCCAGGCTACTAGAGGCTCCAGAGGTCGGGGTGGGTATTGCAGACACCCTACCCCAGTCCCGTGAAGCGAGTGAGGCCTTCCCCTAGGGCTCCTGGGAGGGAGGAGCCTGTCAGGGTCACTGGTTGGCACCGAGCGAGAATCTCAATGTCAGCATCGTAAACCCTCAACCCAGGACAGGCTCCCGGGACGCGCTTGCCCTCTGATGAGTGGCTCTCGGCTTTCCCTGGATGTCTCGGCGTGAGAAGAAACGGTCAAGTAACAGCTTCTCGTCCCCGGCTTCTCCCTCCTCTGCGTCGAGGACCAGCACAGGTCAGGGGCTGCTCGGGGTATGCGCCCGGTGTCCCTATATGGCCCCTCTCTGCCCACTCCAGCCAGGACCTTCCCAAAAAGGGACAAGAGGGAGCGGAGATAAACACCGTCCCTAACACGGAGACATGAGACTGGCCCGGTCACGTTCCCACCCCAGGGCACACCAGCAGGCAAGACAAAGAGGTGTCATCACGAGTCCCACGCTGACTGGTCGTGGGTGCCCAGAGCACCGGCCTGAGAATGCTGACCCCACTCACGCTGTGTGGTTGACTGGCGATGTCTGCGGTGCTCACAGATCTCCACCGTCCCTGCTCTACAAACTGGTGACCTTCCCTGAACAGGGGGACATTCCGCAGCCAGGACTTTGGTAGCAGAAAAGGAGGCCCTGGCCACCGAGTACAAACACCCACCTAGGCTCCTTGCTCGGTTTCTCGGGACCGTGACAAGCACGTGTTAGCCCAGCACTGCCCAAGCAGCAGGACAGTGTCCACTCCCTTTCCTGAAGATGTTAATTAATGTCCACTGTATTAGGAGACACTTGTCTAGAGTAGAAGTGCACTACAGGGTTAATTTCTCCTCTGTGACAATGACTAAGTGCTTTCTTTCTCACCCTGGGACCCAAGAGAGATGGTGCGGCCATCACCAGAAGTAACCTTGGACCCATCGAAAGCTCTACCTGTGGGAGAGCAGACAGACCCGGGTGCTGCGCTCTGGGCTCGATCGTCGCAAAAACGCTTCCCATGATGCTCTCTGCTCATAAAGCCCAAATGTCCTGTGCAGTCTGGACCACCTCATTTGGACACCTTGGCCTGCAGGGTGCTGGGCAGATAGAGGTACCTCCAGATGGCGTAGTAGTGGGTACCAGCACCAAATGCCACAAAGAGATGCCAGATGGCGTGGGCAAAGGGGATCCTCCCGTCACTCTTGAAGAACACCGTTCCCAGGCAGTAGAAAGCCCCTCCGGTCACCAGCTCCCAGATGCCCTCCGTGTTGGGCTGTTGGCAAGAACAAGGAGGGGTCACAGGTCAGAGGAGTGCCCGGCGAGGTCGGGAGCCCCCGGCCACTCCCCCACCACCCAACAGGAAAGACCTGCAGCCGCCCTGAGCCGGCCCAGGTTCCTAGATGGGGCGTCTCAGCCCTGGGAGGTCACCACTTGCAAACGACTTCTCACCATGTACTGCAATTCTATCAAAGTCTCAAGGACTATTTTTTTTTTATAGCTATTCATCTTATCTAAGAAAGTAATACATCTGGCTCTATATCCCAAAAGAAGGGAAGGCAGGGAGTGAAACAAAGACAACATCCAGGTTCGCAGCATTATTCGCCACAGCCCCAAGGTGGAAGCAGGCCTAGCGTCCGTCAGTGGATGAATGGATGGACGAGATGCTATTCATGTTATTTCAGACGATGGAATGTTATTCAGCCTTCCAGGAAGAACATTCTGGTACAGGCTACATAAGACCCTTGAGGACATTGTGCTCAGTGAAGTAAGTCACTAAAGGACCAATACTGGATGATTCCACTCCTATGAAGTCCCTAGAGTAGAGCCAAATTCATAGAGACAGGAAGTAGAAGAGAGATTACCGGAGGCTGGGGGAGGCAGGGGAGAAGGGTTGGGGGCAAATGTTTCATGGGCGACAGAGTCTCAGTCTGGGCAGGTAAAAAAAAGTCTGGAGATGGACGCTGGTGATGGTCATACAACAGTGTGAATGTGCTTCATGCCACTCGAACTGGACACCTAAAAATGGTCACAATCAGAAATTTTTTTTTTTTTTTTTTACAGAGGCAGAGATAGACAGGGACAGACAGACAGGAACAGAGAGAGATGAGAAGCATCAATCATCAGTTTCTCGTTGCGCGTTGCGACTTCTTAGTTGTCCATTGATTGCTTTCTCACATGTGCCTTGACCGCGGGCCTTCAGCAGACTGAGTAACCCCTTGCTGGAGCCAGCGACCTTGGGTCTAAGCTGGTGAGCTCTTTGCTCAAGCCAGATGAGCCCGCGCTCAAGCTGGCGACCTCGGGGTCTCGAACCTGGGTCCTTCTGCATCCCAGTCCGACACTCTATCCACTGCGCCACCACCTGGTCAGGCAAGAAATTTTTATATATCTTATCCAGATCGTTGAAAAGTCATACACGGCAAAAAAAAAAAAAAATTTTTTTTCAAGAAAACAAAAGATAGTAAGTGAAAGGAAGTGGTCCTGCTCCTCAGAGATCAGCACCGTTGACACCTGAGTTGCTGCTGGTTCAAAAGGACTCAAAAAGAATGGGGAGAGAGGGCTGAGGGGTGGGGAGAGAGGGCTGAGGGGTGGGAACCCACCAACCCGCCCAGCTGGCGCCCAGCCCCTGGGGTTACCCCGTATGGGTAACCACCATGAGTAGCATATGCAGGATCCTTCTAGACCAGTGGTCCCCAACACCCGGGGCCATGGACTGGTACCGGTCCGTGGGCCATTTGGTACTGGTCCACAGAGAAAGAATAAATAACTTACATTATTTCTGTTTTATTTATATTTAAGTCTGAACGGTGTTGTTTTTTTTTTTCATTTTTCTGAAGCTGGAAACAGGGAGAGACAGTCAGACAGACTCCCGCATGCACCCGACCGGGATCCACCCGGCACGCCCACCAGGGGCAACGCTCTGCCCACCAGGGGGCGATGCTCTGCCCATCCTGGGCGTCGCCATGTTGCGACCAGAGCCACTCTAGCGCCTGAGGCAGAGGCCACAGAGCCATCCCCAGCGCCCGGGCCATTTTTGCTCCAATGGAGCCTTGGCTGCGGGAGGGGAAGAGAGAGACAGAGAGGAAAGCACGGCGGAGAGGTGGAGAAGCAAATGGGCGCTTCTCCTGTGTGCCCTGGCCAGGAATCGAACCCGGGTCCTCCGCACGCTAGGCCGACACTCTACCGCTGAGCCAACCGGCCAGGGCTTTTTATTTTTTTTAAATGACCATATTCCCTCTGTTACATCCATCTAAGACTCACTCTTGATGCTTGTCTCGGTCACGTGATACATTTATCCGTCCCACCCTAAAGGCCGGTCCGTGAAAATATTTTCTGACATTAAACCGGTCCATGGCCCAAAAAAGATTGGGGACCACTGTTTTAGACGCTGCCTCTCCACCTACAACAGACAGCACGCCCGTCATAGACACGCACGTCTTACAGGAACGCAGCACCGTACACCAGTAGACTGTCCCGCCTTCTGCAAATTCACCTGCCACTGACTGGTCTGAGGGAGCTTGGCCTACATGCCCACCGGGACAGTCACCTAGGTCCTCGGAACAGCTAGCTGCACAGCGCTTCCCTGCACAGACGTGCCAGACCTGAGTCACACTCAGTCCTTGAGACTGCTGTACTTGAATCTGAGTCACACAGCGAGATAAAGTTAATGACCCCTAACACTTCTTAGCGCTCCCTGCCTCGGTGCCAGCCATGGCACTGCACTGCCCTGCCCTGTGGGCCTGCCAAGGCATCACCGCATGCCACCCTCACGACAACCTCGCCAGGCAGGTGTTCCTGGGTGGGATGTTCCCAGACACCCCCCCCACAGCATCGTGCAAAAATGAGAAAAGCACGCTGCCGAATGGTACGTAACGGTGTGAGCTCACGTTTGTAACACAAAAAAACCAGTAAGGCCCTGGCTGGTTGGGTTGGCTCAGTGGTAGAGCGTCGGCCTGGCGTGCAGAAGTCTCGGGTTCGATTCCCGGCCAGGGCACACAGGAGAAGCGCCCATCTGCTTCTCCACCCCTCCCCCTCTCCTTCCTCTCTGTCTCTCTCTTCCCCTCCCGCAGCCAAGGCTCCATTGGAGCAAAGATGGCCCGGGCGCTGGGGATGGCTCCTTGGCCTCTGCCCTAGGTGCTAGAGTGGCTCTGGTCGCAACAGAGCAATGCCCCGGAGGGGCAGAGCATCGCCCCCTGGTGGGCAGAGCGTTGCCCCCTGGTGGGCGTGCCGGGTGGATCCCGGTCGGGCACATGCGGGAGTCTGTCTGACTGTCTCTCCTCATTTCCAGCTTCAGAAAAATACAAAAAAAAACCCACAAAAACCCAGTAAGTCAGTCTGTCTGCAGAGCCACACAGACATGCATATAAATGTAAAAATGGGAAAGATACACAAAACACAAATGAGGGACAGTTGTAGCCGGGGCGTCGTCACGTTGAGGAGGAAAGGGGTGGGAACTGCTGTTCTTGTATCCATTTTCAGATGGGTTTCATTCTTTGCAGTGAATATGTATTTATATGTGCATCTACTATATCTCTAAGCACATGTATGTCTTTAAATATATAGAATATTTCATTTGATGGGTATTATATAATTTAATAGATATAACTTAAATATGCATATTTAAACAAAAAACCGACCTGGCGGGGGAACGCTAACCTGTAAAAATGAACACGGATCACACGGGGAAAACGTTGAGCAGGAGAGACCAACGGGACAAGCCTTCCTTGCCAAGTATCCAAATGCAATTCAAGCTACAATAAGTAAGCCCTGGCCGGTTGGCTCAGTGGTCAAGCATCGGCCCGGCACATGGAAGTCCTGGGTTCAATTCCCGGCCAGGGCACACAGGAGAAGCGCCCATCTGCTTCTCCACCCCTCCCCCTCTCCTTCCTCTCTGTCTCTCTCTTCCCCTCCCACAGCCAAGGCTCCATTGGAGCAAAGTTGGCCCGGGTATTGAGGATGGCTCCATAGCCTCCACTTCAGGCGCTAGAATGGCTCCAGTTGCAGCGGAGCAATGCCCCAGATGGGCCGAGCATCGCCCCTGGTGGGCATGCCAGGTGGAGATCCCTATCGGGTGCATGTGGGAGTCTGTCTGACTGCCTCCCTGCTTCTCACTTCAGAAAAATACAAAAAAAGAAAAGCTACAGTAAGTAAAACAGCTTAGTGCTAGTATAAAAACAGGTGCCCATCCATGGAGAATTGGCATCTGAGAAACAGACCCACACACATCTACAAATTTAACGTATGACAGGAAGCAGCATTTTTATTTTATATTTTATATATATATATTTTTGTATTTTTCTGAAGCTGGAAATGGGGAGAGATAGTCAGACAGACTCCCGCATGCGCCCGACCGGGATCTACCCGGCACGCCCACCAGGGGGCGATGCTCTGCCCACCAGGGGACGATGCTCTGCCCCTCCAGGGCGTCGCTCTGTCGCGACCAGAGCCACTCCAGCGCCTGGGGCAGAGGCCAAGGAGCCATCCCCAGCGCCCGGGCCATCTTTGCTCCAATGGAGCCTTGGCTGCGGGAGGGGGAGAGACAGAGAAGAAGGAGAGGGGGAGGGGTGGAGAAGCAGATGGGCGCTTCTCCTGTGTGCCCTGGCCGGGAATCGAACCCGGGATTTCTGCACGCCAGGCCGATGCTCTACCACTGAGCCAACCGGCCAGGGCAGGAAGCAGCATTTTTAAATAGTAGGTAAATGGAATCACTGGCTGGTTCTCGGGGGAGGGAAAACCATATACAAGAGACACTATAGCAGAGATACAGAGTTAAAAGTGAGAAGTTAATCATAAAAGAAACAGAAGAAAATACAAGTAGATATTTATATAAACTTGGGAAAGAAAAGACCTTCCTAACCAAACACTTCAGGTAAAAGCCATAACATTAAAAAAAAAAAAAAAAAAAAAAAAAGGAAAAAGAAAAACCGGTCAGATCTATGTAAAATTTTAACATCTGCCAGTAATACTAGTTTTAAAATAATACTGTTCTCCAGCCTGGGAGGTAATGGGCAGGCAGAGTACTGTGTCCATTTGACAGATGAGGCAACTGAGGCTCGGAGAAGAGAAGCCTTCCGGGTTAACCTGCCTACTCTACCACCTCCTTAGTCGGGTCACATGGACACACTGGGCCTCCATTTCCCCTCCTCCCAGAGGAGAGGGTTCCCTTGACAATCTCGAGAAGTCAGTCCGGGCCCTGTCCAGCCTGGCGTGAGGCCGCACGCCGGGTGGGCGGGACTTACCATAGAAAGGATGACCAGGGCGGGGAAGAAGCCCATGATGATGTAGCACAGCAGCTCCACAAGCTTGTACCTGGTGGGAGGAGAAGCCACCTGGGCATCAGGACAGCTCCCCGTTCCAGGCAGGAGAAGACACCCTGACCGCAAGGGCTCAGACGTCACCCAGCGACGTCCAGCAGGTGCTGGCGGAGTTGGGTGGCCTTGGGCGCGTCTCTCTCCCTCCCTCTCTGAGACTTGGTGTCCACATCCACGAAACAGCGTGCAAGGATGGCAAACACTGGGTACAGCGAGCGCAGGGGCGCTGCCCACACTCAGGCCCCGGCAGACGTGACTATTCGATCCCAGCACCGTCGCCCACAGAGCCCCAACAGCCGTGTCCCGTGGATCTGAGTGGCAACCTCAGCTGACACCTGCTGCCGTCCCTGGAGGTTCCCAGAGTCTTGTCACTCCTTCTGCTTCCACAGCCTTGTTTATTATTCCCTCACTTAATTAGTCCCTCGCGCCACTGGGCAGGATGAAAGTCAACGGGGTCAGTCCCCTGGGTTCAGAGGTGCCCCTCACCTTATCTGCTGACACAGCTTAGGGTGAGAGGCAGGGGACACATGACACCGTTCAGCGAGTCTAGGAACCTACAGTGTCTTTTCAGAAAACCCTTCAAACTGGCGCTGTGGGCTATGGACCCGACACTGGGACACAGGGCAGAGCTGTGCCCTCATGCTTCTTGGATCATCCTGGTGCCTCCTCTCGCTAGGGGCAGGAAGGAGGCCCTGCTACAGCCCCGAGGGCCGCCCCGCCACCTGAGCCCTCCCCGCAACCCTGGCTTACCGCTCATGGAAGAAGAAGACATAGACGGTACCAACAGAGGCCATGATCCAAACCAGCCAGCGCATGTGAGAGGCCCAGGGGCCCAGCTCCCGAAGGTTCAGCCTGGGGGAGAGCCAAGGGCACAGTCTGAGGGGTGGGGGGAGTCACCAGGACCTTGTCCTCCATGGCTGGCCCGTCCCCGGAAAAGTTACCCCAGGGAAGATCTGTCTGCTGTGGCTACGTAGGTGGGGACATGGGCTCTCATGGGAAGACATGTGGAGAGGCAGAGAGAGACATTGGAACAATGAGCATTTATTAAGAGAAAAACTAGCCGAATGGATGACCCAGCAGGAAGGGGAAGGGCATGTGAAACCAGCAGGAGTCCAGACGAGGAGCCTGTGGGGACAGCCACTGGGCAGCGTCTATCAGACTCTGACGTGCACACACCCCATGACCCTGCTGGTCCCGTCTGGGGTCCA
Source organism: Saccopteryx bilineata (assembly GCF_036850765.1). NCBI lineage: Eukaryota > Metazoa > Chordata > Mammalia > Chiroptera > Emballonuridae > Saccopteryx > Saccopteryx bilineata. Next base: position 196,410,682 of record NC_089493.1, on the reverse strand, counting down.
GCCAGGGCCGCGCCGTTTTGTACCAACACAATCCATGCTCTTTCCACCATCCCAGCGCCTTTGGACCTGCTAATACACTGCCTTTCTTTTAAGTCAACATTTTATGCACGAAGCTTCTATGTAAGTCCAATCTGTCAAAAATGGAAATAGAGCCTGACCAGGCGGTGGCGCAGTGGATTGAGCGTCGGACTGGGATGCGGAGGATCCAGGTTCGAGACCCCGAGGTCGCCAGCTTGAGTGCGGGCTCATCTGGTTTGAGCAAAAGCTCACCAGCTTGGACCCAAGGTCGCTGGCTCGAGCAAGGGGTTACTCGGTCTGCTGAAGCCCCAGGTCAAGGCACATATGAGAAAGCAATCAATGAACAACTAAGGTGTCGCAATGCGCAACGAAAAACTAATGATTGATGCTTCTCATCTCTCCGTTCCTGTCTGTATCTGTCCCTGTCTCTCCCACTCTCTGACTCTCTCTCTGTCTCTGAAAAAAAAAAAAAGGCAATATAATCAAAACCAAAAAATAGGGTTTTTCTGAATGAGGCAGGCTTTGGGGGGACCTGGATGCGCCACCCCATCTGTGGTCCCCGGGGGATGGCTCCAGGGCTCTGCAGGAAACAGCTGGAGCAACAGAGCAATAGAACAGAACACAATTCGACACTGCCTGTCCCATGTCCCCTCTTCCCTATGCACACGGTGTCCAGCCAGCCAGGAAGCTGGTCACCACAGAGCACCTCTGTCTCCCTCTCATCCCCTCCATCCACTCAACCCCCAAGTTCTACTGATTCTTCCTCCTGAGCAGCTCACACACCAGGCAAATGTCCCCACCGGGGCATCGTTCTGTCCTTCATGGCCCTTTCCACAGCGGGCAGGCAGGCCGTCCCCCAGCATGGTCCCCCTGCTGAGACCCCGAATCCCATGAGGAATTATAGCAGTACCCTCAAGCCACCAGCAGGGGGCAACACAGAGCCGCTGCTTCATCATCACAGCCAGCGACCAGGAACAGAAACCCAGGTCAAGGGGCGGCTAGTGAGGATCACCCTACAAATCAATGTCACACGGTCACTGCTGCTGAGCATCAACCCTGCTGACTCTTCTCATCCACCCCCGAAAAGAGACCTGAGGTTCACCTGGCTCCTCGTGCAGGGTCTGCCCCATGAGCGCGGGGCTGAGGAGAAGCAGCCGGTGGACCCAGCTCCTCCTGTGGCCTCCCGCCTACCCACTCGCCCGGAGCCTTCTAGAAGTCTCCATCCGCCTGCCCACCTGGCATCTGATAACTCGGAGCATGACGGTTTTCTAGAGAGAGGCCAGTCCTGTCCTCTCACAAGCCCAGGCTGTCCAAGTCTGATGATGCCTCCAGGCAGGCAGGCAGACAGACAGCAGGAACAATTTCCCAGCACTCCCAAGAGTCGCTCATTTCCCGGGAAAGGCCGGCGTTTCCCGGGACCCCTGCCATTCCCTCCTGTCCCTCTGCCCCGCCTTCAGGCAGTCATGGTCCGCTCAGTTTCTACAAGTATCTTTTCCACCCACCCACCCTCTCCTGTCGACCTCCATGCCATTACGGGGGGGTGGGGGTGGGGGGGGCAGGCCACCACCATTTCTCTCCTGGGTCCTTGCTCCAGCCTCTTCCACCCCTCCCCGCTCCCAGGGCAGCCACCCAGAGTAAGACCATGTCAGTGTCCTGCTCCAAACGCCATCCTCAGTGTAGACCCAGCAGCCTCCCACCTGCACCAGAAGGTCGAGGGGTCCGTGGATCCATAACCACCCCACACTGGGAACCATGCACATGTCTGTCACGGGAGCACGGGGGGCCGGAGGCCCACTCCCCCCAGACCACTGTCCAGCGGGGAGAATGGACGGCGACTCCTGTGAAATGGCTCTGTGAGCCTCGCCAGACGTCATGTGAAAGAGGCGAGATCTGAAAGAACGATTCTGGTACCATGAAGTTCAAGGTCAGGCACAAACTTCAAGGTCAGGCACACCATGATGTGAGGGCCGATAGCAGGACTCTGGTACTATGAAGTTCAAGGTCAGGCACAAACTTCAAGGTCAGGCACACCATGATGTGAGGGCCGATAGAAGGACTCTGGTACTATGAAGTTCAAGGTCAGGCACAAACTTCAAGGTCAGGCACATGAAGGCCGATAGAAGGACTCTGGTACTATGAAGTTCAAGGTCAGGCACACCATGATGTGAGGGCCGATAGCAGGACTCTGGTACTATGAAGTTCAAGGTCAGGCACACCATGATGTGAGGGCCGATAGCAGGACTCTGGTACCATGAAGTTCAAGGTCAGGCACACCATGATGTGAGGGCCGATAGCAGGACTCTGGTACCATGAAGTTCAAGGTCAGGCACACCATGATGTGAGGGCCGATAGCAGGACTCTGGTACTATGAAGTTCAAGGTCAGGCACAAACTTCAAGGTCAGGCACACCATGATGTGAAGGCCGACAGCAGGACTGTGGTCACCCCTGGAGGGTGACGACTGGGGAGAGGGTAGCGGGGTGCAGGGGGACTGCTCTGTTTCTCCACCGGGGTGCGAGCTACGGGGTGTGAAGAGTCGCTGAGATGCACATCACTGACTGCGAGTCTCCGGGAATGGTACACTCCCTACGGCACGCTGAAAGAACAGTCGCCTTTGTACTCAGACAGAACCTGTTGATTAGCTGATGTAATGGAACAGAGAGCTTTGTATGAGATAGCCAGAAACAGAAATTTCCTGTGCAAAAACGGAACCAACCTTTCTGTGGCTTCCTACGCCTCAGAGGCACACCTCCTCCAAGCAGTCCTCCCGAGGCCCCCATGCCAGGGCAGTGCCTCCTCTGAGCTCCCACGGCTGGGTGCACACAGGCCTGTCTCACCATGCCATCACGGTCCTGACACAGACCCTTGTCCACCAACAGAACCTCAGTGTCCTGAATCCCGGCACCATCCGGCCACACAGCACACAGTCAACCAAGGTGCGTGGAAGGGTCATTCTCCCCCTGCAGAGGCTCTGAGGGCTGCCCAGGCTTTCAGATGCTGAGGCTTAGGGTTCCTTTATTCCAGAACTTTCAAAAAGCCCGAGTGACTTGCTGGGAGGATTTAACCTGACAGAATCTGTGGAAGGTGGCCCAGCAAAACAGTTCACCAAATGACCAAGGTCCACTCCCTGCCCACCCAGGAGTCTAAGTAAGTCTCGGGACTTATCCCACAAAGATCAGGCTCGACCATCTGAAGCTGCTATTTCTGCAGGGTCAGAAAATGTCACCTCTCGGCAACCACATCAGATGCAGGCTACCAGATCCACACACGCGAGCTCCATGATGCATGAACAAGGGAAGTCCCTGCGGCTGTCTTTAGGACAGGAAAGGAATGGAGCGTCCCAAGGTCATCGACAACCACCCATACGGGACGGCCAGAGAATATTATGCTGCTGTAAAAAATAAAAAAGAGCCTGACCAGGCGGTGGCGCAATGGATAGAGCAACAGACTGGGATGCAGAAGACCCAGGTTTGAGATCCCAAGATCGCCAGCTTGAGCGTGGGCTCATCTGGTTTGAGCAAAAACTGACCAGCTTGGACCCAAGGTCGCTGGCCCAAGCAAGGGGTTACTCGGTCTGCTGAAGGCCTATGGTCAAGGCACACATGAGAAAGCAATGAACAACTAAGGTGTTGCAATGCGCAACAAAAAACTAATAATTGATGCTTATCTCTCCGTTCCTGTCTGTCTGTCCCTGTCTATCCCTCACTCTGACTCTCTGTCTCTGTAAAAAAATAAAATAAAATAAATAAAAATAATTTAAAAAAATAAAAAGGAAAAAAGAACGAGAACATCTTCGGCATGCTAATGAGGAAAAGATGTCCCTGCTATGTCACTAAGAGAACGAAAGCAAACCTCAGAACCGTGGGTTTAGCATCCTTCCTGTTTGCATTCAAATGGGAGAGAAGCAACACAAACATCCACTTATACATGTAAACTACGAGGAGGCGTGTGTGTGTATGTGCATGCGTGCCTTGAATACATAGACAGTGACTGACCCATGTACCTGGTTACACACGCTCGTGCTTTCATGTATAAAAAACAACTCGGGACTAACGTGAGAAACTGCTGACCTTCACTCTTTGGTACCGAGTCAGCGGATGACCCAGTCAAATACAAAAAGAATTCAAAGACAGGAAAGGAAGCCAGCCCGTTTGTGGGACCGCAGAAGCACTCACCAGGGCGCGTAGGAGGCCGCTATGAAGAAGTAGATGACCATTCGGTCACACATGTGCAGACAGTGCTCCACCATCCTGGGGCAAAGAAGGTGGCATTACCCCTAGCCGGCCTGGGACAGCGCTGTCCCAGGGAGGGGCTGGGCGGAACTGGCCCATCTCTGTCCAGCCACCACCCCTCGGGCCTCAGACTCCCCGTCTCTAAGTGACCAGTGAAGTGGCTTTCAAACCAGACTCCCTCTAACCCCTAGGGGTAGAAGAGAGACCTCTGGGGGAGGTGTCCCACTGAGCACCTTCTCCTTTCCTCTGCATTTCTATTTTATATACTGGGCTTTTCAGAAAATTTCAAATGATGACAGATTTCTGTGGCTAAAAAAAAAGTACCAGCCCCGGCCGGTTGGCTCAGTGGTAGAGCATCGGCCCGGCGTGTGGAAGTCCTGGGTTCAATTCCTGGTCAGGGCACACAGGAGAAACGTCCATCTGCTTCTCCACACCTTCCCCTCTCGCTTCTCCCTCTCTCTCTCTCGCTTCTCTCTCTCTCTCTCTCTCTCTCTCATTTTCCTCTCCTCCTGCAGCCAAGGCTCAATTAGAGCAAGTTGGCCCCCAGCGCTGAGGATGACTCCTTGGCCTCCACCTCAGGCACTAAAAAATGTCTCTGGTTGTAAAGGAGCAACGCCCCCTGATGGGTTTGCTGTGGTTCTTGTGGGAGTCTGTCTCTGCCTCCCCTTCTCTTACTAAACAATAAAAAATAAAACAATAAAAATTAAAAAAAAATTTTAAAGTACATAAACTATTAAACTATGTGGCCCCTAAGGCCTGACCTGTGCTGGCGCAGTGGATAAAGCATCGACCTGGAATGCTGAGGTTGCCAGTTCAAAACCCTGGGCTTGCCTGGTCAAGGCACATATGGGAGTTGATGCTTCCTGCTCCTCCCCCTGTTCTCTCTCTATCTCTCCCGCTCTCTCTCTCTCTAATAAAAATGAATAAATAAATAAATAAATAAATAAAAACTATGTGGCCCCTAAAGACTCTCTAGATTCTGTCATTGTGGTTTCATGTCCAGGCTCTGGAGCCAGAAGGCCTGGGTTCGAATCCCAGCCCCAGCACTTGGGGACTATGACGCTGACCATGCGCCTCCCTTCCCTGGGCTCCGTCCCCTCCTCTGCAAACAGGGAGGCCGTGGGAGCTGCTGTGAGGACTGAGTGAGAACCAAGCAGGTGCAGGACAGGAAGTGCTCAAGAAGCATCAGCTCCGGGCGAGCATCCACGAGGCAAAACTCCGCATCCGGCCTCAGCCCTCAGCCCTCAGCCCTCAGCCCCGGTCCCCCGCGCAGCACGGCCCCGCCCTGTGGGCTGGGCGGCGGGTACCTGAGGTGGCTCTTCTTCCAGGAGATGGTGTGGAACATGGTGGACACCACGAAGAGCCCGCAGAGGCCGAGGCCGTAGATCCAGGCAGAAATGGTCTCCCAGTCGTCGTCCGACAGGAAGTAGAGGTTGGAGCTGCCGAGGATGCTGGGGATGATCCAGAGCTGGAAGCAGGGAGGGGGGACAGGGGCAGGCCGGCCTCTGTCCTGGGGTCCAGGGCAGTGCGGAGCCCGCCTCTCTCCAGACCCGCACCTTCCAACAGAACTTCCCCTCACGGTGGGGATGTCCTAACCTACGCTGTCCAGCTGGGAAGCCACTGGGTACGTGTGGCTTTGGCCACACTTGGGAAAAGTGACTCGTGCCACCAAGGAAAGGAACTTGAATGTCATTTCATTTGAGTTTATTTCAATGGCAACGTCGACAGCCACACGAGGCCAGGGGCTACCGTAGTGGACGGCGCGGCTCCAGAGAAACAGAAAGCCAAGACTCCCTGCTTCAAGGAGCAGCTCTGGCCACATTCTACGTCCCTGGATACCCCTACCTCGAGGTCCTCGGGCACACCGCGCCGCCGCGGGCCTCTGCACTGTCTCACGTGCAGCCCCCCCTGAAGACAAAGTCCCTCCACTGCATCCACCGGGAAAACTCTCCTTCCTCAAATCTTGGTTTATCCGTCCTTCCCTCCGAGAAGTCTGAGAGGTCCCCGGAGCGGAGCGGAGCGGCGTGCTCAGGACCACAGCGCGCCCGCCCTCCCCCGCCCGGAGCCACGGAAGGCTTAGGGAGCAGGCCTGTGGGGCCGTTGCAGTGGGACAGAGACTCAGAATATCTCTCCAGGGGCGAAGAGGCTTGCCTCTCCCCCCCCACTACACCCCGACCTGGAAGTGCCCCCTCCGCTTTCAGCCCCCCCCCCCCCCCCCCGCGGGGCCTGGACTCACTGCACGGACTCACAGCATGGGTGGCACAGTTAGCCGCATGTTCGTACTCTGTAGGCTGGTACCTCTTGTGGGCGGGGACCCGGTGGTTCATGAACCTGGAAGGAGAGGCAGCCCTCCTGGGAGCCCCGCCAGGAAGCCACAGAACTCCCAGGAGGCCTGAAGACCTCACACCGGCCCGGCAGGTGGGAAGGAAGGGACCCTGCGCCGCTCCGCCCCCCTCCCAACCCCTTCCCTTCTCGTCTTCTCTCTGTTACCTTTTTTTTGGTACTATCCCATCTTTTGTGCCTAATCCCCATATGGTTACAGAACTTCGCTCAATATTGGGGTGTGGCATTCCCATTTCCTATTTTTCATTTTCTTTCCTATAACTGACACACAGTATATTTGCCCAAAGGCATGGCTTGACAAATTTTTACACATGTACACGTGACCACCGCCCAGGAGCCAGACCGCATTGCCCACCCCTCAGAAAGTGCCCTTCCGCCCTTCCCCAAGGAAACGCCCCCCACCCCCCACTTTGTTGCCGTAGATTAGAGGTTCTCGAACTCCTTGTCAATGGGAACTGAGACACCAAAAAGTTTTTTTCTCCAAGATCTCAATTTTAACTATGAAGACCCACAAAATATGAGAAATGAGCGCATGGCTCAGAACAAAAGGCTCGATATAGTACAGTGCACGGAGCATCTATGGAGCACCTTCTGTATACAGGGCCCGTGCCAGTACAGTGCACGGAGCATCTATGGAGCACCTTCTGTATGCTCTCGTCACATTATATCATTGACAAAGTTTGTTGAGCATTTCTGCACCCTCTCAGGGAACGTCTGCTGAGCATCAACCATGTGCTGGGTGGTGGTGGGTGCTCTTGGAGCTCGGGGGAAGGACAGATGGAGGTGCTCCTTCTCCCACAGGGTCCGGACACAATGCAGGAGCAGATTAAACACTGGCCTTATGGTCACAGAGAAGTTGGGGGACCCACCCTTTAGAAACGGGGAGCCCAGGGAAGCACGGCCTCCCCAGGAGGCCGAAACAACAAGCCCATCGGCCCACCTTCTTCACAGGTGGCCCTGGAGGAAGTTGTCAGTGGCCACGATGGCTTACTAAACACTATGTATTGACAAGAAAAATAGTGTTACAGGTTGGATTCTGTTCTCTAAAAAGTCTGATGTTGGAGTCTGGACTCCCAGAACCCCAGACTGTGGCCTTATGTGGAAACAGTTGCTGCAGGTAAACTTTGTGAAGATGGGGTCTCACTGAAGGGGGTGGGCCCTGATCCAATAGGGTGGGGGTCCTTATAAGAAGAGAGGAGACACAGAGGCCACGTGAGGATCAAGGCAGAGACTGGAGCAATGTGTCCACAGGCCAAGGATCGCCAGGGGTGGTCGGGAGCCACCAGAAGCCGGGAGACAGGCCTGGGGCAGACGCTCCCTCTGGGCCTCAGCGAAAAAAAAACCCAGCCCTCCTCACACCTTGCTCTTTGGCCTCCAGAACTGGGAGGGAATGAATTGTTGCTTTAAAAGGCACTACGTGGGTGTCATCCTTTGTCACCACAGCTCTAGAGATAAGGGTCCATACAGTGTCAATTTTGAGATTCTGCCCCAAAGCCTCCAGGGGACTGTGCCAGTTTACACTCCTTTTCATTGGGGGGGGGGGGGGCTAGGATGGAGCTAAGGCCTTTCCTTAGAGCTAAGGCCCTTCCTTTGTTCGGAGTGGTGGGAGTGGGTCTCTCAGCACCACCAGGCACCGGCTGGCCATTCTCTCTGCTCTCTCTGCTTCTGGCCCTTTAACAAACACCATAAAAGCCACCACCCACCGTGCCAGCCACAAGGGTTGGAGGGTGATGTCATGGTTGCTGTGGGAACCCAGGATGGGCAGTTATTCATTTCTGGTCTCCACAAGACTTTCCTTGTCCCTCCCCCTCCTCCCCAACCGTATGCTGGCAGCTACTGAATGCTTGGGAGTGACAAAGGCCAGGCCAGGAGACAGGGCCTGAGGCCGGGGCAAATGCCCAAGAAATCCCGTTCCCACAACCTGCAAGAACCAAGAACTTCTCTTTAACGCCGCCGTGTTAAAGAGAAGCGTCATTTCTTTCTTCATGAAACTCCACACAGGCATTTTAAGAGGACAGCGAATTCATTTGTTTTCAAGTTTATCTTTTAATGCACCTACGGCAGTCGAATTTCTCTTTTTTTTTGCCCTAGTTTTAGGAGCCTTGCAAATGTAGAGAACCGTGTAACCAGCACCCCCGTCAAGAGAAAAAACATTTCCTCCATCCTTCCCCCAAACACCCTCATGTCCCCTGGGTCCCCAGGTCCCCCTCCCCAGCCCCAACCACCACAGCTCTGTTCTCTGTCCCCACAAACTTTGCTTTTCCCAGAAGGTCACATAGTAAATGAAGTCATACAGTAGTAGTCCGAAGCCTTTTTTTTTTTTTTTTTTTTTCACTTCTAAAGAGAACCTATTGTATCAAATCCAAGTGCCTTCTTAGGTGAGAGGGAACTGCTTTGAATGCCACACAGGGATTTTCTTATTTTTCTATTCAAAAATGTGTTGGCCAAGGTTGTGGGTTCGATCCCTGATTGGGGGGTGAGGGGAATACAGCAATCAACCAATGAATGCATAAATAAGTGGAAGAACACATTGATGTTTTCTCTCTCTCTCTCTCTCTCTCTCTCGCTCAAATCAATCAATAAGGCCCTGGCCAGTTGGCTCAGTGGTAGAGCGTCGGCCTGGCGTGCAAGGGGTCCCGGGTTCGATTCCCGGCCAGGGCACACAGGAGAAGCACCCATCTGCTTCTCCACCCCTCCCCCTCTCCTTCCTCTCTGTCTCTCTCTTCCCCTCCCGCAGCCGAGGCTCCATTGGAGCACAGATGGCCCGGGCGCTGGGGATGGCTCCTTGGCCTCTGCCCCAGGCGCTGGAGTGGTTCTGGTCGCAACAGAGCAACGCCCCGGAGGGGCAGAGCGTCGCCCCCTGGTGGGCAGAGCGTCGTCCCCTGGTGGGCGTGCCGGGTGGATCCCAGTGGGACGCATGCGGGAGTCTGTCTGACTCTCCCCGTTTCCAGCTTCGGAAAAATACAAAAAAAAAAAAAGAAGAAGAAGAAAAAAATCAATCAATAAAAAAATTATTATTTTTTTAAATAGCAGTGACAAAACACGTTCAAGACAAACTTGTTTCGGACGGTAAGAAGCCGGCCCTTCCGGAATGGAACACGACCCGTCCTGGCAATGACTCTGGACCCTCCCCTCCTCTTTTCTTCTCGTGTCTTTCTCTCTCTCTTCTGCGCTTGGCTTCTCTCACTGGGCTCACTGTGTGTGAGGTTCATCGAGCTCTCTCAGAGGCCCCCTTCCTTCTCATTGTGAGAACATGCCATTGTGCAGGGACCTATAAGGGCCCGTTTATCCGTTCCCCAGCAGGGGCACAATGCAGTCCTGTCTCCCAGCTGAAACGCACAGATAAAACTGCGAATGTGCTCAGCAGCCCCGGCAGTCAGAGAGGCAGGCAGCCTTCAAGATGGTGGGAAGTTTCTCCTAGAACAGTAGACGTCTCCAGCAGGGCCATTGCTGGTTTAAATGAAAGGTGGTGGTGGGAGAGGGGGGCGGTGAGTGGAGGGACACGGGCCTTCCTGCTTCCTCTCTGGAGAACGGACCCCCCCCTGTTCTGTGGCCGCAGCATGTGATGGGGGTGGGAGGGCGACTCCACATGGAGGGGTCCCACACTTAGGTTCCAGGGATCTGGAGGCAGGTGCTGGCAGGGAGACAAGGAAGAAGGTGAACTCCCATCCTGAACTGGAGAGGCAGGGGTTTTGGAACAAGGCCCAGCTGGGAGGGTGCACAGTGGCTTAGCCGCTGGGTGACCTATGGGAAATGACTCTACGTCTCCGGGCTGCAGCTTCCATCTTTGTACAAAGAGATACTTACGACCTTGCCTGCAGGCATCATGAAATAATAGGGCTCAAAAGCCCACACCGGGGCCCTGGCCGGTTGGCTCAGTGGTAGAGTGTCGGCCTGGCGTGCGGAGGACCCGGGTTCGATTCCCGGCCAGGGCACATAGGAGATGTGCCCATTTGCTTCTCCACCCCCCCTTCCTCTCTGTCTCTCTCTTCTCCTCCCGCAGCCAAGGCTCCATTGGAGCAAAGATGGCCCGGGCGCTGGGGATGGCTCCTTGGCCTCTGCCCCAGGCGCTAGAGTGGCTCTGGTCACGGCAGAGCGATGCCCCAGAGGGGCAGAGCATCGCCCCTGGTGGGCGTGCTGGGTGGATCCCGGTCGGGCGCATGCGGGAGTCTGTCTGACTGTCTCTCCCCATTTCCAGCTTCAGAAAAATACAAAAAAAAAAAAAAAAAAAAAAAAGGCCCTGGCCGGTTGGCTCAGCAGTAGCGCGTCGGCCTGGTGTGCGGGGGACCCGGGTTCGATTCCCGGCCAGAGCACATAGGAGAAGCGCCCATTTGCTTCTCCACCCCTCCCCCTCTCCTTCCTCTCTGTCTCTCTCTTCCCCTCCCGCAGCCGAGGCTCCATTGGAGCAGGGATGGCTCCTTGGCCTCTGCCCCAGGCGCTGGAGTGGCTCTGGTCTCCTCTGCCCCAGGCGCTAGAGTGGCTCTGGTCTCGGCGGAGCGATGCCCCGGAGGGGCAGAGCATCGCCTCCTGGTGGGCAGAGCGTCGCCCCCTTGTGGGCAGGCCGGGTGGATCCCGGTCGGGCGCATGCGGGAGTCTGTCTGACTGTCTCTCCCGGTTTCTAGCTTCAGAAAAAATAAATAAATAAATAAATAAATAAATAAAGCCCCACACCGGGGTGCCCGCCACAGGGCAGCACTCACAGGATGGGCGTTCTTTTCACCGCTGCCTAGAAAACTCCCCCAAAGAGCCCAAGCACTGAGTCCTTCACAGAGTGTCCCGTTGAAAGCCCGCACCACCCTCGCAAAGTAGACGTTATTATTCCTGATGGGAAGAGGAGGCTACAAGCGGTCAGGCCAACAGTTCTCAATCCCGGTCGCACATTAAGAATCGCCTGGAAGACAGATGGCAGATGGATGGATCGACAAAACGGGTTCTGTCCCCACATCCATACAATGGGATATTATCCACCCAGGACCTCAGGACCAAGAAACAAACACTGGGCTCAGCACGGGGGGGGGGGGGGGGGGGGCAGCAAACAGGATTCAACCCACACGGCAACTCGATGGGGCGGCCGGCCGGCCGGCCGAGGCTACCGGAAGTGCTGTGTTGCAAAGGCCTCTCGGGGAAGGAATGCCGTGATGAGCCAGCCATGTCTGTCACGGGCATGGGGCAGGCAGGAGGCTGCCGCCCCCCCCGCTGAGGGGTTCCCCAGGTGCTGTCACTGCCCTCCACCTCTCTGAACCTTGTGACAACGACGCACACGGAGTAGGGCTGGGAGTACAGTTGTCATCACACACCGCGGTTCAGAAGTTAAGCCACAAACCAGGAAGCAGGAGAGCCAGGGCCGGCACCCAAACCTTCTGACTCCTGGTTTTTATACCTGGCATCGCAGCCACGGTCCCCTTCAGCCCTGTCCATGGTTCTGATGAGAAAGGTTCTGCCGTCAGCCTTTTACACTCTAGTATAAAGTATCTGGGCATTCTCTCCAGGATGGAGGACTAGTTGTGGATCTGGAGGCAAAGGAAGGGAAGGGACAGAGCTCGATCCCAGCTCCTGAAACCATAGCCTCGGTGGCCAGGAATCAGTGTAGCCCTGACCACAATTAGCCCATAACCACAGTCCCTCTGAGCCCTGGCTTTGCCAATCCGTCCCACCTTGGAAAATCCACACCAAGACTCCCGGGTCTCGCAGGCCAAGACAAAGCCCTGGAGAACCCCAAGCAAAAGCACCTGTGCCAAGGCCAAGGACAGGACGCCAGGCAGCTTCTGCACGGGCTAAAGGTCCCTTGTTCCAGGGACTCTGCCTCTTGTTTCCCGTCCCTGACTCAGACCCTGCCCTTTCTGCTCAGCCATGGGGCACCCTCCCCGGGACCCAGTCAGCATGCCCCTACACCTTCCACACACTGTTCCTTCTGCTTAGAAGCCTCTTTCCCTCTTCCTAGCTGGAGAGCTCCTATTCAGCCTGCAGAACGCAGGTCCAAGCCTCCTTCCTCCCAAAGCTTTCCTTGACCCCTGCCCTCACCCCACCCCACCCCCCCGTGCAGACCGAGTCCGAGCTGCCTCCCCTCCCTGCCAGGCCACTGCACAAGCTCAGACTCTCTCGTCCTTTTCTCCCTACCCCCTTCCTCGCCAGAGAGCTCCTGGGCAGCATGGCTCCTGCCCTTGCCCTCCCACAAGTGCCTGGTCGACCCCTATCACGAGGCACGGGACGTGTCCTCGGGTCTTCCGGGTCTGCCGCGGGCCCCTGGACTGCACGTGAGGGGGCGGGCCCTGACTCGGCTTGTCTTCCTGGTACCCACGCAAAGCCAGGCCTGCTGCAGGCGACTCCTGGCAGGTAACCGAATGATCCGTCTTCTCGGAGTATGAATTAAGTCGTTCAGACTCAAGACAGCAGATGGAAACAGTCCAGCCTTTAACACCTCCTCGGAATTTCTGGAATCGACCGACTCCTGAGATGTAGGTTCACCCAGCCAGGACAAGCGTGTCGCCCAAGGTCACACCACCTCAGTGAGGTTGATGTGGAAAAGCGGGAGGTGTGGAAGGGAGCACCGGAGGCCAGAGGGGGTGGGGAGAAGGGAAACATGTTGTTTTTTTTTCTTTTTCTTTTTTTACAGAGACAGAGAGAGAGTCAGAGAGAGGGATAGACAGGGACAGACAGGAACAGAGAGAGATGAGAAGCATCAATCATCAGTTTTTCGTTGTGACACCTTAGTTGTTCATTGACTGCTTTCTCATATGTGAGGGCCTACAGCAGACCAAGTAACCCCTTGCTCGAGCCAGCGACCTTGGGTCCAAGCTGGTGAACTTTGCTCAAACACGATGAGCCTGTGCTCGAGCTGCGACCTTGGGGTCTCGAACCTGAGTCCTCCACATCCCAGTCCGACGCTCTATTCACTGCACCACCGCCTGGTCAGGCTATTTTTTTTTTCTTTATATTCCTTTTCTCTCTCTCTCTCTCTCTCTCTCTCTCTCTCTCTCTCTTTATATCCTGTGTTCCTTCTCCGGCTACAATATTCATTTCCACTTTAAAAATCCTTTTTAAAGTCAAATAAAACCAAAACATGTTAAATGTTTAAAATCAGTTTTCGAGACCAGACACTCTCAAACCTACCCCGTCTGAATAGGGAGAGGGGAGAGGCCGGTCCCAGAGCGTCCTGGCAGGTCCCCAGAGGCCCACGCACGGTGGCACCGTGGCACCGTGGACTGGACATGTACCCTGGACGGAGCGGACACCAGACCACAAAGGGAACAAGAGGACTCAACCATGAGCCACAACGATGGGGAAGCACTGCAGACGTTAACACCAAATGGCTGTACAGGCTTCGGGTCTATGTACAAGAACTCTGAGAACCAGCAACAGGAGGCTTTGGGGATAAAAGCCAGAACGGGGCTACCTGTAGGAGCAGGGCAGTGACTAACGGGGACGTGGAGGGGTTTCCAGGGACTGGCAACAGTGAGCGTCGTGACCTGGGTGCTGGCTCCACAAGGGTGTTGAGTTTGTGGGCTGTGATGGGAAGGCCCCGCTTTTCCTGGGGGAAGGGAGGGGGCTACACAGGTCTAAAAGGTTAGAAGCTGGAGCAGATCCAGGCCCAGCGGGCTAGGTGTGGGAGGCTCTGTGAAGGTGTCCTTTCCCCACCACTGCCCTGGGGCCTCTACAGAACCCTGCTGCTGCATCTCTGCCCCAGCAGGGGCCGGATTTGCTGACCCCACCTGACCAGGGCTTGTCCCTGCGGCCTGGGCTGAGAGCAGCACAGCTGCTCCCCCTCCTGCCACCCCACCCCCCTTCAGTCGGGAGCAGCCAGGCCCAGCCTCTGAGCCTCTGCGAGTTCTCCCTGTCCAGACCTGGGCCCGGGGCGGGGCGGGGTGGGGTGGGGCAGGGCAGGGTGGGGGGCACACCCAGAGAGAAGCTAGGCCCCAGGAAAGCACCCGCAGCCTCTCTTTCCTGGCTGGGCTGGTGCCTGGTGGCGGCAGCCCTCCATCCCCAGAACAGAAGACTTCCAGAGATCTGTCCAGAAAACAAAGGGGGCCTGTCTATCTGTCTGACAGAGGCAAGGACAGACCAGGGCCGAGCTGGCCCCACCGGTGCTCGGAGCCTCCCCCACTCCCGCCTGGCCGTAGGGGACTCTTTGTGTCCATTCATGAATTCACGGCTCCTGGAAGGCAGACAGCAGCATCTTGGCTCAGTCTCTGGGAAACAGAGTGGGAGGAAAAACAGCCCTTGGGCCGCTGCCACCCGGGAATTGAAACCAAAAACCCAGGAGAGAGGGAGCCAGAAACGGAAAGGGGAAACTGAGCAAGAGGTGGGACGGGTTACCGGGCCCGGGGAACCCTGGCACAGCCATGCCACACGTGACCCTGCATGTGAAAGGTGCCCCCTGGAGGTGTGCACCTGCAGGCACTGAGCAACTAACTCTAGGCAGGTGTCCAATCAATGGACAGGTCTGCCCACCCCTGCTCCAAGCGGCCTGCGGTCTGGCTGAGGAATGGTCAGCAAAGGGACAGGACCTGCTCGAGTACAGGGGACTTGGGACACATCGGGAAGGGCAGACTCTGTCTGGAAGGACCTGAAGGTACACTTCTGCGCTGCTGCCTGCCGAGGGCAGACTTCTGGATAAATCCCACTTCCTGTTTCTCCCGCACATCTCTCTGACCGATCCCCGGGCCTCCGGCCCCATCCCCCACCATTGACCATCACGTCATGGGCACCCCTGTGGCCAGGTCACATGCATTTCCTCACACTGTCCTCCCAACAGTCCTATGGGGGGAAAGCATCATTTTCCCCATTTCAGCCATTTCTGCACCACACACCCTCACCTGGCCACATAGTCACCTGACATCTAGGCCTGAATTAATGAACCATCAGAATACAGATTTCTATCTGGTGCAGCCAAGGGTCCATGGTGGGGGAGGGAACGTTTTCTTGGTTGACCTCTTGACCTGACAACCACAGCCCCAGCTGTGCCCACGGCTTCTCCTGCTGCAGCCGCAGCTAAAGACGTCAGCCGAAGCAGTGATTATCAAAATCGGAGCCACCGCGTTCTCCAAGCCCCATCGTGGCTTCCCATGCTCCCTCTGTCTGGTTGGTGACAGAGCTGTGGGAGGGTCCCTGAAAAGTGGGACTGGAGGGTATAGGTCCCTGTCCTGGTGTAAGGCTAAGCGGGGGGCAGGGGGGGGGCGGCAATGACTCTGCTTCATTCAGAATTCTTCACTGACTGTCCAGCCCTGGCCGGTTGGCTCAGTGGTAGAGCATCGGCCTGGCGTGCAGAAGTCCCGGGTTCGATTCCCGGCCAGGGCACACAGGAGAAGCGCCCATCTGCTTCTCCACCCCTCCCCCTCTCCTTCCTCTCTGTCTCTCTCTTCCCCTCCTGCAGCCGAGGCTCCATTGGAGCAAAGATGGCCCGGGCGCTGGGGATGGCTCCTTGGCCTCTGCCCCAGGCGCTAGAGTGGCTCTGGTCACAACAGAGCAACGCCCCGGAGGGGCAGAGCATCGCCCCCTGGTGGGCAGAGCGTCGCCCCCTGGTGGGCGTGCCGGGTGGATCCCGGTCGGGCGCATGCGGGAGTCTGTCTGACTGTCTCTCCCCGTTTCCAGCTTCAGAAAAATACAAAAAAAAAAAAAAAAAAAAAAAGAATTCTTCACTGTCCATTCCGCGACCAACCAGGCCCCTGTGGTCCAACAGGACACATTCCGCGCTCGGGTGAGTGCGTGCACCTGGGCCATCCCTCATGCAGCCATGGAGGACCCCGCGCTCAGGGAGGCTAAACGACCAGCTCCAGGGCGTCCCCCCACAGGGGCCGGGGTGGACGATAGACCGATAGACCGACACACCATCAGAGCTCTCACTGTGAGCTCTAGGCCAGACACCTGCGGTCCTCCAAAACAACTCTCCAGTGGGGGGTGTCTCTTATTCTGCGCATGTTACAGAACAGAAAACCGGAGCTCAGAGATTCAATCAACCCAGCGAGGTTAGCACTATTATTATTATTACCCATTTTCTAGAAAAGGAAATGAAAGCACAGAGAGGCCAGGTAACGTATCCAAGACCCCACACAGCCAAGGCGAGGGGTGGGGGAGCTCACGCCAACCCGGGTGGTCTGACAGCAGAGGCTACCCACGGGGCTCCTCTACTGCAAACATCTCTGTGCCCTCAACTACCAGGCCCCGCGGAGAAGACTCACCTGCTCTCTCCACGGCCTCCAGGTTCGCGGGGGACGGCCACGATGACCGTAGTTTTCGCTCCATAAGACACACTTTTTTTCCCCAAAAAAAGTGGAGGAGGAAATGCCTGTGTGTCTTATGGAGCGAATGTTCTTTTTTTTTAGCTGCTGCGGGGCCCTGCGCCGCCGGTAAACATAAGTAGAATGAGCGCCAGTGGGGGCGTAATCACACCCCGCCACGGTGGCGGTGGCACGTGGGACCCCGCCATCTGTCTGAGTTCTTAAATTCTGACGGGAGCGATGATGAGTTCCTGGGGTGCCTGGACAACTAGAAGAGTATCTGAACATTCAAGTCTCTTCTCATTTGTTAGTAACAGCGCTAACGGTTGTTCATACTGCTGTTGGGTTTACACGGTTGAAATATTGTGCTATATTTTATTAAATATGTTAACACGCCATCTGGTTCAGATTTTTTCTTCTTCTTCTTCTTTTCCTCCTTAAAACCCTAGGTGCGTCTTATGGTCAGGCGCGTCTTATGGAGCGAAAAAATATGGCACAATGCAGGATGGAGACAGAGACTAAGGAACCGTGGTGAGGAGAGCAGGAGCGGGGACCAGGGTGAGGAAGGCAGATCAGGAGCGCGAGAATGGGGCCGCCCTGCAGAGGCAAAGCCGCCAGCGCCCACCTGGCTCCAGCTCCAGGTCCCAGGGAGCCCTAAACCATCATGTTTTTTTTTATAATGGCTCCTGTTTAAAATGACATTGCATGAAGCAAGAGAGGGGACCCATGTCTCTAGAGGTATATTCGCTTGCCCAAAGCCACACAGCCAGTGTTCATCAAACAGATTCTGACCGGTACCGACGTAGATGCCAGGAGCTGTTCAGGCATGGAGGAGACAGGAGTGGACACGCACAGGTGGCTGGACTACACTTCCCAGCCTCCCTTGCAGCAAAGTGGCCGCGTGGATTAGTCTTGCACACAGGGAACGTGAGACTATGTGCTATCTGTTCAGGCACCTAGAATCCAGCTCGTTTCTCTTTCCAAGTCAAGAACTAGACAGCTGCCAGGACCCAGAAGCACCCTGTGTATCTTTCCCAATCTTGACCTCTTCCCTCCGTCTCTGAGAGGTAGCCACTGACCTGATTTTGCAACAACCATGGGCTGGCTTTTTACCTACCTGCCTCTGCATTCCTAAACCATCCAGTTGTGGTCTGCCTGTTTTTTTTTTTTTTTTTTTTTTAAGTTTATTTTATTGATTTTACAGGGAGGAAGAGGGAGAGACAGACAGAGAGACAGGAACATCAATCTGTTCTGTATGTGCCCTGACCAGGGACTGAACCGGCAACCTCTGCTCTTCGGGATGGTGCTCTTACCAGCTGAGCCATCCAGCCAGAGCGGTCTGCCTGGTTTTGAGCGTTGTACAATTGGACTTGTACTTTCTCCTGTGTTTTGCTGTCTCTTACCATTTCTGTTCAATGTCCCCGCATTGCTGGCGGGCACTGGAGTTCCCCTTCACGGCAGTGGCATCACTCCATCGTGTGACTACACGCCATTCTACCAACGACGGGACACCTGGGTCATCTCCGGGTCTTGCCTGCCGTGAACAATGCTACCGAGATCTTTGTCCACTCACCCTGGTGCTCCTGTCATCCTTTCTCTAGGGTAGACGCCCAGAAGAGAACGGCCGGCTGGGTGTGAGGATGTGCTCCTGCCCCAGTGTACAGGGTCACTTCTGTTTTCCAAAGTACTCTAATAGTATTGTCACCCTTCTTCTATACTGAGTGGTAAGACCAGTCTCTCACTGTGCCCTTATTTTGCATTTCCTTTCTTTCCAGTGATGGCACGCCTACTGCTCAGCTGTCTTCTCCCTTCTGCAAAAGAACTGCCTTTACATTTTCCATTGGATTATTTGTCTTTTCCTAACTGTAGATTATAAGTACCTGTTGGCGAAGTGTGTTGCAAATACGTCCTTCAAGGGCGGGGCTTCTCATCTCCATTCTACAAGGCATTTTTTTTAAATATTTTATTTATTGATTTTTTAGAGAGAGAGGAGTGAGAGAGAGAGACAGAGAGAGAGAAGGGGGAGGAGCCGGAAGCATCAACTCCCATATGTGCCTTGACCAGGCAAGCCCAAGGTTTCGAACCGGCGACCTCAGTGTTCCAGGTTGACACTTTATCCCACTGCACCACCACAAGGCATTTTTTTGAGGAATAGAAAGAAATTCTTAATTTTAATGCAGTCTAGTTTATCCATCTTTTCTTTTATGGTTTATTAGGGGTCCGGGAACCTATGGCTCGCGAGCCAGCTGTGGCTCTTTTGATGGCTGCATCTGGCTCACAGACAAATCTTTAATAAAAAAAATAATAATGTTAAAAATATAAAACATTCTCATGTATTACAATCCATTCATTTCCTACCGCTCATGTTCATGGTTGCGGGTGGCTGGAGCCAATCACAGCTATCCTCCGGGACAACACCAAATTTTTATTGGATAATGCCTAACGTACATGGGTACATGGGTCGTTGTATGGCTCTCACGGAATTACATTTTAAAATATGTGGCATTAATGGCTCTCTCAGCCTAAGAGGTTCCCGACTCCTGGTTTATACTTTTCGTGCCTTTGGTAATCTCTACTTATCACAAAGTCCTAAATATATTCTTTTGTGTTTTCTAAAAGTTTTCAAGGTTTGTTTTTTGGGTTTTTTGTGGGTTTTTTTTTTTTTACCTTATTTCACTTTTAATCCAGCTAGGGGAACTTACTTCTCTTGTGTGGTGTGAGGTAGGGCTCCAATTACATTGTTGCCGTCCAAATAACCAGTTGTCTCAGTAGTAATTATTCAGCAGAGCATCCTTGCCTCCACTGATCAGCAATGCCACCCCTGATGAGCGAAGCCATTGTCTTTATATGCATGAATCTCTTTCTGGTCTTTCTATTCTGTTCCATTGGTCCATTTGCTTTGCTCTGCACCCACACTACACTGTCTTTTAATTCCTTTAGCTTTATGATAAGTATGTCTCTTGAGGTACATAAACCATTTAAGGTCTCTAGGTTAGAACCTTAAAGATCACCTGGTTGAATCATCCATTGAGAAATTGAGGCTCAGAGAGGGAAAGCATTTCTTTGCAATGTCACACAACATTTAACTAGGAACATTGTTAAGGACTGTGTTCTCCCCCCCACCCCAAATTCATATGTTGAAATCTAATCCCCAGTATGATGGTATTTGAAGGTAGAACCTTTGGGATATAATTAGATTATGAGGGTCGAGCCCACGTGAATGGGATTAGTGCCCTTATAAGAAGAGGCCAGCCTGACCTGTGGTGGCACAGTGGATAAAGCGTCGACCTGGAAATGCTGAGGTCGCCGGTTTGAAACCCTGGGCTTGCCTGGTCAAGGCACATATGGGAGTTGATGCTTGCTGCTCCTCCCCCCTTCTCTCTCTCTTCTCCCTCTCTCCCTCTCTCTCTCCTTTCTAAAATGAATAAATAAAATAAAAAATAAAAAATATTAGAAGAGGCCAGAGGCTCCTTCTCTTACCACCTCTTAAGAATACAGGAAGTCGTCAGTGTGTAACCCTGAAGAGGGCCCCCACCAGAAACCAACCATGCTGGTACCCTGACCTCAGAGCTCCAGCCTCCAGAACTGTAAGAAACAACTTGCTGTTGTTTAAAAGCCACCCCGTCTGCGGAACTCAAGTTTAGCAGACGACACCCATCTCTCACCCTGAGGAATGTTCTTGTCCTGTTCAACATGGCAGCCTCTGGCCACATGTGGCTGCTGAACACTCGAAACATAGCTAGTCCAGCCTGACCAGGTGGTGACACAGTAAGTAGAGCGTCGGACTGGGATGCGGAAGGACCCAGGTTCGAGACCCTGAGGTTGCCAGCTTGAGCGCGGGCTCATTTGGCTTGAGCCAAAAAAAGCTCACCAGCTTGGACCCAAGGTCTCTGGCTTGAGCAAGGGGTTACTCGGTCTGCTGAAGGCCCGTGGTCAAGACACATATGAGAAAGCAATCAATGAACAACTAAGGAGTCCCAACGAAAAACTGATGATTGATGCTTCTCATCTCTCTCTGTTCCTGTCTGTCTGTCCCTATCTATCTCTCTCTCTGACTCTCTGTCCCTGTAAAAAAAATAATAAATAAAAAATTAAAAAAAAAAAAAAACATAGCTAGTCCAAATGCAGATGGGCTGTAACTACACAATACATGCTAGATTTTGAAGACTTGCAGTAAAAAAAAAAAAAGTAAAATAGCTCATGAATAATTTTGTTTATATTGGTTCCATGCTAAAAGGAAAAACACTGGATATAAAGGGTTAGCTGAAATACATTCTTACATTAATTTCACCTTTTTTTTTTTAACCTTTCTATGGACAATGAGGTAGAAAAGTAGCCACACAGTAACCTGAATGATACTGGAAAATTTAAAACTACATCTGTGGCTTGTACGCTATTCTATTAGACAGAACTGGGTTAAGCTATTAAATTCATGCAATCACAAAGCCTTTATGAGGGACCTGATGTGTGGACTGCACAGTAGTAAGGGCCCCACGATGCGGGGAATGGAAATAGTTCCCATCAATGCATTCCACTTCCTCACTGGAGTCATCATCCAGAGAAGCTGCATCAGCCCCAGCATGAAAGAATGAACTCAGCGTCCAGCCCCAGCCCAGCTGGGGACCTCTATTCCAGTCACCAGGGCAGGCAGCACCTGTGTCCAAATCGAAAGGTCATTTAGACCAACCCTCCTGCCTTTGCAGGATCAATCAGCTAAGGTCCAGAGAGGCTAAGACACCTACCCAAGATCACACAGCAGGTGTGGGGCAAGCAAAAGTCCCTGACAGAGGCTTCAGAGCTCCTTCCCCACCCATCTCCCCTGTAGCCTCCAGCCCTAGGCTTTCCGCTCCCCTTTGGCCAAACAATCAACTCACACCTCACAACAGCATGAAAGACCCGTGACAACTTTGAAAGTCCAAGCATCCACCATCCACACCTCAGTGGACCCCGTGGATTTGTGCTGCCTACCCCTCCCACATTCTGCCCAAGAGAAAAATCTGCTGGAACTCATTCTTACATCCTTCCTCTGTGTGGCCCCTCTCCCCACAGGACTCCCCAACTTTATGAAGGAGACACTTAGAACACACATGCCTTCCCCCCTCCTCAGAAATGGAGCGTGAGCCTGGGGGATAAGAACCGGCCCTACCTCCCACCTTCCCTGTCCCCATGTCATGCTCTGTGGGGGCCTCTGGGGTCAGCTGTGCTCAATCTGACCAGAACTTGTAGAAACTTCAATGCATCGGGGACCCTCAACAATGAGACAGTGGACATGGATATCAAAATGATACTGGCACAGCTCAAATTCACCTCCTGCCACTCTACCCAGAGGTGGAGACCTGAGGGCAAGGGTGCGAGGTGAGGGGTCAGGGCAGGATGGGGTGCCCCCCTCCCAAAACTTGCTGCCAGCAAGGAAGTGGCCAAGGCTGCACTCCCAGGCTGGACCTTCCTCCCCAGACCCCTAGGGGCTGAGGCGCAACTTCAGGAATGTGTTTTCATGCCAGCATTTGGGTAAGCCCACCCACCCCAAACTCTTAGAGGAACTTAATAACAGTGCCTGCCCCCCACCCCCACTGCTCGTTCATGAGGAACCGAAATGACAGGAGTTTGGCTTCTGCTCAGCGATCCCCTGGGACTATGTCATCACCATTTAAGGAGAAGAAAGTCAGCCTTGGGGGACCACGGACCTCACTCTGTGCAAAGGCCACCACCATGGACAGGCAGGTCTTCCCAGGTTCTCAGCCTCAGTTACACACCTGAAAAGAGCACCTATCCATTCTTCCTGATTGCTATGAGGGGGGTCAGGGGTGGGGCTGGGGTACAGGCGTGGAGGGACCCTGTCCGGCCGGGAGGGGAGGGTGGCCGGAGGGATGGGTCAGCGCCTTTTATCATGAACAACAACGCCGGATAGACTTGGAGCTAGCTATCACTCTGCTCCAGGCGCAGTGCAAGTGCTTTCCAGGGATCATCTCACTTAATCCTCGCAGGGACCCCAGGGGTGGGGGCTCTGTCATTATCCCCCGTTTTGCACACTTGGAAATTGAGGTTCAGAGCGGTGAAGCGACTCGCCTCAGGGTAGGCACCTCGCTAAGAGAGGGGCACAGGGAACCCTCGCGCACTCCAGGTCCAGGGCGCAAAGCTGGGCGCGGAGAGACGCTGACAAAGACCACGGCGTCTGGTGTCTGGTTTCTCGCGGCGAGTTAGAGTCCCTTTAGGGACTGGAATGCTCCCAGCGGCGAGGGCAGCGACAGAGCCGTGGCTGCGCCGCGCCCCGCGCCCCCGCTCACCTCGCGTACTTGGTCTTCTGGAAATCCAGGAGCCGGGGGGCGAACATCGCGGCGGTTCCATCGGCGTCCAGCCGGGGTTCCGAGGACGCGAACTTGGCGGCCTGCGGGCGCAGCAGGTAGGCGGGTGCCGGCGCGGGGCGGAGGCAGCGGGGGTGGGGGGTGGGGGTGGGTGCCGCTGGCCGGAGCCCAGCAAGAGTGCCAGGAGCCGCCGACGCAAATCCCGACCAGATGGTGGTGGGGCGGGGCGGGGGGCTCCGGGCCAATCGCCTTAAGTCCCCGCCGCCCTGGTGTCCTCCCTGTGCGGGGGGACCCCTCCAGCGCTCGCCGGTGGTAGGGAGGGAGGGAGGTGTGAGAGGGAAAGTCGGGGGGGGGGGGTCCTGAATGCAGCCCCTTCCTTCTCTCCCCGTGCCTACCCCCCCACCCCGCCCATAGATTTTTAAATCGAGAAGGCAGTGGGCCCTCAGCTGGAAGGCAGCGGACACTGCCTGCGCGCGGGTCCTTGGCCCCGGCGTGGCCGGTCCCGGAGCGGACTTGTAGCTCAGGCTGCCTGGTTGGTCCCTTAGGCAGGATGACCCCGAAGTGATCCGCTGCGAATGACTGCCGTCTCTGGGGAACCATCCCCCACCAGAGGCTGTGACGCTGGGGACCCTCAGGACCCCAAGACACGGGCACACCATCTGGTTGCCAGGACTCAGGGTACCCAGGATGTGCCCACGCCCTCTGCGTCTCCTACGAAATCCAGCTTTCTCCTTTAGGAGACCTTGGTCAGGATTCTGGCTATGAGAAGCCACCTACTGGAAGGGGTGAAACCCTTGGAGGCTGCTGGAGGCAGGAGCCTTCAGCGGGTAAGGACAAATCCCAGAATTAAAGGGCAAGCCCCTCTTTCCCACCCACACGCCTCCTCCTCCTCTCTTCCCCGCCCCTCCCCTCCCTTCCCCTCCCCTGCCTCTTGTTCCCAAGCCCCAGCTCCTTGCTACTTTTTATAACAATTCTTGATTTGAGATCTTACTACACATTCAGAAAATCATCCCACTCACACCCTCCCCCGAAGGTGCTAGAACAAGATGAAGGAGAGAGAGACTCCCTCTAACTCCTCTCTGCAGCCAAATGTGGGCACCAGTGGGCACACACACCTATTATTGGTGAGGACCAGGGCTGCAGGTTGGTGCAGTCAGAGGCCACAGCCAGGCTTGGGGAAATGAGGGGCTGTGGCTGGGGGAGGGAGGGCTGGAGGTGGGGACCAGAGAAGGGACCTAGGGATGTTCACAGGTAAAATCCACCAGACACTGTTGTTGATGGATTAGAAGTGGGGGGTGGGCCCTGGCCGGTTGGCTCAGTGGTAGAGCGTTGGCCTGGCGTGTGGAAGTCCTGGGTTTGATTCCTGGCCAGGGCACACAGGAGAAGTGACCATCTGCTTCTCCACCCTTTCCCCTCTCCTTCCTCTCTATCTCTCTCTTCCCCTCCCGCAGCCAAGGCTCCATGGGAGCAAAATTGGCCCAGGTGCTGAGGATGGTTCAGGCGCTAGAAGCAACGCCCCAGATGGGCAGAGCATCGCCCTCTAGTGGGCATGCCGGGTGGATCCCAGTCGGGCGCGTGCGGGAGTCTGTCTGTCTGCCTTCCTGTTTCTCACTTCGGAAAAATACAAAAAAAAAAAGTGGGGGGTGAAGGGGACAGGGGAGTCAGGGATGACCCCTGACCCTGCTGGGTGGGGACTGCCATGGGGAGGTGTAGGGGAGAGTGGGAAGAGACCAGAGGAGCAGCAGCAGAGCAGCGAGGGAAGGTGCCACATGAGCTTGAGGTCAGGGTTGGCATGAGTGGAAGGCCGAGGGAGAGAGTGTCGTGGGCCAGCAGTTCGGCAGGACAGGAAGTGCCCCGTCCTCCTGCAGTGGGGCTAGAAGGCTGGGCTACAAGGACCCCATGGAGCCCTGGGTTTCAAATCGCCCACCTGGACCTCCTAGAGCTGAGTCGAATACGAATACGATTGCACCAGCAGTTGTGACTTGTATGTGAAGCAAAATAAAACGCAACTTACAGTGCAGTTCCTGGGTCCCATGGGCCATGTTTCAAGTGTTCAACGGCCACCTGTGGCCGGTGGCTTCCTCATGGGACCATTTCCACAGTCGCAGAAAGTTCTGTGGGACAGTGCAGCACAAGATCATGGAGTCGGGGGCAGGAATCTTGCTTCAGTTGTTCATATACTTTTGTGTCCTGGTTGGGATGGAACCTGTATTTCTTACTGAGAGTCATGGTCAAGAATGGTGAAGCTCATGGCTGTAGTGAGCAGTGCGTCCTGTCCCCTCATATGGAGGAGGGAAAGTGAGGCTGAGAGTCCTGCACTTCATGGCCTCTTCCCTGACCTGACCTCCATCACAGCTCTGACCCCCACCCCCACCCTGGGCCTCATTGGCACCCAACCAAGACACCTCCTGGCCCCAGATGCCAGCCATACCACCTCCTCAGTCCCCTCACCCTCAATTCTCAAAAAGATCCCTGCTGGTTTTACAAAGGTAAAAGCCCCAAGAAGCCTGATCCAGTTGTTTACTGCCAGCATCCAGTTGTTATAGCAACCAAGGGAGGGAAATCATGAAAGGTCATGCACCCAGAGTCAGGGCTGGGCTGCACGGGCACCCAGGAGGAGACGAGGTCAGTGCCCAGGGCAGCAGGGGACAAGTCCTGAGCTCCTGACTAGGGGGCCTTTACGGAGCCTCACGTCTGCCCCAAGGTCCGAAGCCCACCTCTGCTCCCTGCTGATCCCCCTTGGCTTGGTGGGTGGTCCCTAAGACTTCTCCCTTTGGTGCAAGCCCACCACCTGCCAGCTCTGTGGTCTCAGGCTCTGCCCAGCCTGTTGCTAAGCCCTGCCCGCCGTGGCTGGGAATAAGTGATCATGCCTCTTCTCCAGGGGGGACCTGCAACCCTGCCATGGTGACAACTCACAGACAGAGAAGTAAGTCAGCCCTTCAACCTCTCCTGGCCAAAACCCCGCTTGCCATCTTCCCTCCTTCTCTGTTGCTCCTCCTCTTGTCTCCCCCTCCAAGGGCGGCCCCGGTACCACCCCACGGGGCCAGGCTGGACAGTGGTCGAAAGCTCCCAAAGTGGCCTTCCCAGGACTCAAGGCCTGGTTCAACTGCCACCCAGCTTTGTGCCCTATGGCCAGGGGCTTAACATGCAAATCTCTGTTTCTTCCACTTGTAAAATAGGGGTGACCGTACCTACCTTGCAGGATGGCCAGAGGAGCAAAGGTGGCCTGGGCCCGACATCATTACCCAGAGCGTGTTTCCCCTTTAATCCTCTTTAGAACTCTGCATGGCAGGCATTGCCATTGCTGATTTACAGGAGAGGAAACACTCCCAACCAGCCACACAGCCGGACTGAGAATCAAACCCTGGTCTGTCTAACCCTGAGCCCCGGAGCTCCCAGCACTACTGAGCAGATGTCCTTGATTAGGCCTTACAGAGTTCCCGGCTCTGCGGAGGGGCAGAGTGGGAGCAGATAAAACCCTCCCAGCGGCCCAGGCTCCACTCCACCTTCGCGGAGCCCTGACCACATCAGCAGCCTCCTCCCCATGGAGGCCAACCTTGGCTCTCTGTCCCTGGGACCCCAGGGAACCCTCTAACCTGGTGACTGTCTTCCCCTCCCTTTTGGTGACTTTAATCCCACTGAGCCACCCAGCCTGGAGGTGAGGGCGAGAGCTTCCCAGTGTGCCTGAGTGAATAATCTGTGAGTCCTCCATCAGCCCTTCTCGCCACTCGCCGCTGGGGATGTGGCGGCTATCTGGAATGCAAGCCTCTGAAAGCTCAGATATCCCCACTGAAATGGCCTTTTGTTCTCCTCCTTGAGGTGAGCCCAGGAAGTCTTAATACCTGCTCGGGGTGAGAACTGCCATCTAGAGTGAGTGCACTGCTGTACTCTATGGCTGACTGAAGGAATTTTAAGGATCTTTTTTTTTTTTAAGACTTTATTTGTTGATTTTACAGAGAGTGGAGGGGAGAAGGAGAGAGAAGCATGAACTCATAGTTGCTTCACTTTAGCTGTTCACTGCTTGCTTATTGTATGCACCTTGACCAGGCAAGTCCAGAGTTCCGAACCAGTGACCTCAGCGTTCCAGGTTGATGCTTTATGCACTGCGTCACCACAGATCAGGCAACAAGGGGTCGTCTTAAGCACACGTCACATTGGCCTTCTGGGTTCCCAATGAGGCACTCAACTAGATTATAGATCAGATACTAGGAGTAAGGAGAGGCTTGCTTAGAGAGGCTAGCTGACTTACTCAAGGACACCAGCTAATACAAACGAGCTGGGGTGTGAACCCAGGCCACCTGCCTCCAGAACCCAAGCTCACAGCCCCTGGGTCATGTCATCTAGCACCAGACGGGTCAAGGTTCCTGGCCCACCAACCTCAGAACCGCCACATGGGCTTCCAACAAGAATGAATCCATTCTTTCTTCATTTCAGTTACATGTTCCAGCTCTGACATTTCCACGTGGTTCTTTGGTGTGTTCCCATTTCTCGGCTGAGTCCCTTTTCCGCTCTATACTCACGTGGGTGTCTTTCTCTCAGTTCTCGGATGGATTTATAATCGCTGCTTTCAAGTCCTTGTCTGCCGATTGCAACATCTGGGCCTCTTTGCTTTGGTTTCTGTTGACCTCTTTTCCCTTTTCTTTGTAAGTCTAGCGATTTTTTTATTTTTTATTGGATATTGGCATTATAAATGGTACATTGTAGAGACTCTGGAATTTGTTATGTTCCTCTGAAGGGTGTTGTTTCTTCGATGTAGAAGGCAGTTACTTTCAGTGCCTCCTTCCCTTCTAGAATCACCCCCTCAAAAAAAACTTTCTGGCTCTTTTGTCAGTCCCTGACTTTGACCTCTGACACTCCAAACCAGAAAGGCTATGGGACTTAGGGAGTGTCCTCGGGCACAGAGCCACAAACTTGCAGATGTCACTCTCTTTCATGATTTCCCTCCCTTTTTGGTCTGCTCTTGTCACTCACCTGTACCTTCAAATAATATCTGTATCTATATAGTTACATCTTATCTATATGTATATGTGTGTATATGTACCTATAAAAATAGTTTATATATACTTATATATCACAGGTTTTATGACCAAAACATTCCAGATTCTGGTGTGGTTTTTTTTTTTGTTTTTTTTTTGTTTTTTTTGTATTTTTGTATTTTTCTGAAGCTGGAAACGGGGAGAGACAGTCAGACAGACTCCCGCATGCGCCCGACCGGGATTCACCCGGCACGCCCACCAGGGGCAACGCTCTGCCCACCAGGGGGCGATGCTCTGCCCCTCCGGGGCGTCGCTCTGCCAAGACCAGAGCCACTCTAGCGCCTGGGGCAGAGGCCAAGGAGCCATCCCCAGCGCCCGGGCCATCTTTGCTCCAATGGAGCCTTGGCTGAGGGAGGGGAAGAGAGAGACAGAGAGGAAAGAGGGGGGGGGGAAGCAAATGGGCGCTTCTCCTATGTGCCCTGGCCGGGAATTGAACCCGGGTCCCCTGCACGCCAGGCTGACGCTCTACCGCTGAGCCAACCAGCCAGGGCCTCCAGATTCTGTTTTATATGTGGGTACATACCATTGCTGGAGAGTTAGTCCAACCAGGCTTCTCTGTCCTCTGAGATCGTCACCAAGAGCTAGACTCCAACCTGGCATTCTTTGTTCAACCTCCTGTAAGCTGGGCCCTGAGTCCGATGGCACAGGCCTTGCCCCAGCACTGCCCAGCCAGGGAATCCATGAGGGGCTCTTTCTCCTTCTGGGCTCCACCCTCCCGAGCCAGCTTCAGGTCTCCCCAGAAAGGAAAGAAGCATTTCCCAGGGCCAACCAAGCTTGTCACTTGTCACAGGCTGGGTTCCCAGGAAGCGGGCTCTGAGCTCCGAGACAAGATAGATTAGCGTGAGGAGATCTATTAAGGGGCTGTTGTCCAGGTCACAGCAGGGGCAGGGGGTGGGGGGAGGCAGGAAGGGGCAGCCAGAGAAGCTGGGCTACTGGGCTCTGTTGACAGTGGCCTCAGCAGGCCCAGAGGGGGGTTCTGAAGCCGGGGAGACCCTTCAGAGGTTCCCCCAGGGTTGAGTGAGTTGAGTGTTTACATCCCCACCCATCAGTCACTGGTTCAGCTGTGGGATGGGGACAAGGGGCGGGTGAGGCAATCCCCTGAGGGGCTGAGAGCCTGGAGGGACACCCCTCACTCCTGACCAGAGCTTCCTCTGATCGGGACCTTATTGCCCTAAACTGCCCGGCAGCAGCAGAGAGGAGAGCAGGAAGCAAACCAGGTGAGGAGGTGTGTGGGGTCAGATCATGGGGCCTTTGGCTTTTGTCTCCTGAACATCTCCTCTCTGAGCCCGGGAGTTCCGGTCCAAAGTGCACGGGAGCAGAGACCGGCATTACATCTGCCTTCGCAAAGCGCCCAAGGGCACCGTTCAAATCAGAAGAGTCTCATTTTCTAGGAGGACACTGGGGCTGGAGAGACCTTAGAGCAGTGGTCCCCAACCTTTTTTGGGCCACGGACCGGTTTAATGTCAGAAAATTTTTTCACGGACCAGCCTTTAGGGTGGGACAGATAAATGTATCACGTGACTGAGACAAGCGTCAAGAGTGAGTCTTAGACGGATGTAACAGAAGGAATCTGGTCATTTTTAAAAAATAAAACATCGTTCAGACTTAAATATAAATAAAACAGAAATAATGTAAGTTATTTATTCTTTCTCTGCGGACTGGTACCAAATGGCCCATGGACTAGTACCAGTCCACGGCCCTGGGGTTGGGTACCACTGCCTTAGAGGATGAAGCCAAATTCAAATCCAGACTCTCCATTGACTTTGGGGCTTAGATTAAAACAAAACAAAACAGCCTGACCTGTGGTGGCGCAGTGGATAGAGCGTCGACCTAGAACACTGCGGTCGCCGATTCAAAATCCAGGACTTGCCTGGTCAAGGCACTATGAGAAGCAATCAATGAATAAGTAAAGTAAAGTGAAGTGACTATGATATTGTTCCCTCTCTCTGTGAAATCAATAAAATCTCTAAAAATTTTTTAGGCCCTGCCGGTTGGCTCAGCGGTAGAGTGTTGGCCCAGCGTGTGGAAGTCCTGGGTTCAATTCCCACTCAGGGCACACAAGAGAAGCGCCCATCTGCTTCTCCACCCTTCCCACTCTCCTTTCTCTCTCTCTTTCTCTTCCCCTCCCACAGCCAGGGCTCCATGGGAGCAAAATTGGCCCAGGTGCTCAGGACAGCTCCATGGCTTCCACCTCAGGCACTAGAATGGCTCTGGTTGCAACGGAACAACGCCCCATATGGGCAAAGCATCACCCCCTGGTGGGCATGCCGGGTGGATCCTGGTCAGGTGCATACGGGAGTCTGCCTGATTGCCTCCCCACTTCTAACTTAGGAAAAATACAAAAACAAACAAACAAAACAAACAGGCACATCAATAAGAATTTGAGTCGAGTCGTGCCCTGGCCGGTTGGCTCAGCGGTAGAGCGTCGGCCTAGCGTGCGGAGGACCCGGGTTCAATTCCCGGCCAGGGCACACAGGAGAAGCGCCCATTTGCTTCTCCATCCCTCCGCCGCGCTTTCCTCTCTGTCTCTCTCGTCCCCTCCCGCAGCCAAAGCTCCATTGGAGCAAAGATGGCCCGGGCGCTGGGGATGGCTCTGTGGCCTCTGCCCCAGGCGCTAGAGTGGCTCTGGTCGCAACTAGGTGACGCCCAGGATGGGCAGAGCATCGCCCCCTGGTGGGCAGAGCGTCGCCCATGGTGGGCATGCCGGGTGGATCCCGGTCGGGCGCATGCGGGAGTCTGTCTGACTGTCTCTCCCTGTTTCCAGCTTCAGAAAAATGAAAAAAAAAAAAAAAAAAAAAAAAAAAAGAATTTGAGTCGTTGCCTGACCAGCAAGTAGTGCAGTGGATAGAGCATCGGACTGGGATGCAGAGGACCCAGGTTCGAGACCCCAAGGTTGCCAGCTTGAGCGCGGGCTCATCTGGCTTGAGCAAAGCTCACCAGCTTGGACCCAAGGTTGCTGGTTTGAGCAAGGGGCTACTCGGTCTGCTGTAGTCCCACGGTCAAGGCACATATGAGAAAGCAATCAATGAACAACTAAGGTGTCACAACAAAAAACTGATCATTAATGCTTCTCATCTCTCTCCCTTCTTGTCTGTCCCTGTCTAACTCTCTGTCTCTGTAAAAAAAAAAAAAAAAAATTGAGTTGTCGTAAGAGGACTACTTGTTAAAAGATGAGGTGACTTCCCCACATTGGCAGAAATCCTCCAGATCTGTATTTATTTGTTTGTTTGTTTATTTATTTTATACATTTATTTGTTGATTTTAGCAAGAGAGGAAGGGAAAGAGAAAGACACGAACATGGATCTTCTCCTGTATGTGCCCTGATCAGGGATCCAACTGAAAACCTCTGTGCTGCAGGACGATGCTCTAACCCAGTGGTCCCCAACCTTTTCTGGGCCATGGACCGGTTTAATGTCAGAAAATATTTTCACAGACCGGCCTTTAGGGTCTCACGTGTATCACGTGACTGAGACAAGCGTCAAGAGTGAGTCTTAGACGGATGTAACAGAGGGAATCTGGTCTTTTTTTTTTTTTTCTTTTTTCTTTTTTTTTTACAGAGACAGAGAGTCAGAGAGAGGGATAGACAGGGACAGACAAACAGGAACAGAGAGAGATGAGAAGCATCAATCATTAGTTTTTTGTTGCGTATTGCGACTTCTTAGTTGTTCATTGATTGCTTTCTCATATGTGCCTTGACCACGGGCCTTCAGCAGACTGAGTAACCCCTTGCTGGAGCCAGTGACCCTGGGTCCAAGCTGATGAGTTTTTGCTCAAGCCAGATGAGTCCGCGCTCAAGCTGGCGACCTCGGGGTCTCGAACCTGGGTCCTTCCACATCCCAGTCCAATGCTCTATCCACTGTGCCACTGCCTGGTCAGGCAATCTGGTCATTTTTTAAAAATAAAACATCATTCAGACTTACATATAAATAAAATGGAAATAATTTATTTATTCTTTCTCTGTGTTCCGGTACCAAATGGCCCACGGACTGGTACTGGTCCACGGCCTGGGGGTTGGGAACCACTGCTCTAACCAACCGAGCTATCCGGCCAGGGCTCAGATCTGTATTTAAATTTTCACATAAGGCAAACAGAAATATCATGTTAAAATATTCACAAACTGATGTGATGTGATAAGTAGATACTAAAACTTTTTTTTGTTCCATGCATATAAGAAACACAAAACATAAAAGTCTATCTCGACAGGTACTGATAGATAAATTGTGCTTTTCTCAACATTTACGATCCTGAGTTTTTACCAACCCAGGGATTCATGGGGTTGGAGAAGCAAGAGGCTGAGACCTGGGCTTGGTCCAGCCTCTGACAGGTGTGTCCTCTGGGCCTCATGTTTAATTTCTAAAATGAAGGTATTCCAGCTCTAAAACTGTGACGTGAACAAAAGAACAAACTTGGCGTGGCGTGATCATACTCCGCCAGCCATGACCGTTGGCCCTTCTCTCCTGGGGTTTGCCTAACATGCCAGCCCTTTGTCCACCCCTGCCCCATCTGCCCTATTCACTCCTGGTCACTGAACACCCCTGATCCTGGGCTCCCCGCCAAGATAGGAGCCAAGCCAGGATCCAACTTTGCAGGGCACCCTTGGGGGGGGGGGGGGAACCAATGTGCTGGGCCTTGCTGCCCTCTTGTGGCAAGAAGTAGGGTTATCACACGCTAAAAAAAAATGTGACCATCCCTGTAGTTGGCTCCCATGGGGGTCGGGGTGGGGGGGTGGGGGTGGAAGAGCAGTTTTCTAATTTACAACCAAGGAGTTCCATTGAAGCCAAGACCTGACACGTGGGAAGTGGGGGTGGGGCAGGTGCTACACAGAGAGAAAGTCTTCAGGGTGGAAAAGAGAGAGCACCCCCAGGTGATGGTGCCCGGGACACTGGTGTCAAGGAAGCGTTGAAGTGGTTGGTGTCTAACTATGTTTTGGAAATAGAATCTGCACTGTCTACTGAGGGTGTGGAGATGGAATACACATGTGTACAACGGCCAGTCCACGCTCAGGATAGAACCTGCCGCCGGCAGCAACCAGCCAGCGCTCCAAACAACGACCCCTGTACCGTCATCCCCAAAGGTCGGGGCCTGATTGATAACTGGCAGCTTCCCCTGTTGTTTCATGTCCGTGTTAAGAGCAACTGGAGAAAGCCGAATAGACTCCCCTAACCACTCACAGGGGACGTCCTGCTTCTAATTAACCCACCTACAGCTTCCCCAGGCCCAAGCCGTCCACCAGGGCCCACCTGAAGCCCTCTCTACTCTCGCAATGAAGCTTCCCCTTCCTCTGCCTGCCTGAGTCTCTCCAAACACAAGTGATGGCAGGCCACTCCCTTACTGTAGCAGGTGCTGAATGAACAGCCTCCTCCGCTCGTTTCCCCTGGGTGGCTGTGTTCATACCCACAGGTGTGTGAGAGAGGAGGGGGCCGCTGACAGAGATGGGGAAGGCAAAGGGAGGAGAGGTTTTGGGGAAACCAAGGACCTGCTTGGGGGTTTTTAAGTTAGAGGTGCCGGTGAAAGTTCCATGTGGGGGCTCCGTCAGGGCAAGAGCTGGCTCCCGCCTTCTGGAGCTCAGGGGAGAGGTCTGGGCAGGAGGAATGAATCTGGAAGTCAGTCAAAAATAGGATAGCACAGGAGAAGGTACATCGCCTGAAATAGTGAGAAACACATAAACATTCTTTTTTTTTTTTTAATTTATTTATTCATTTTTAGAGAGGAGAGAGACAGAGAGAGAGAAGGGGGGAGGAGCTGGAAGCATCAACTCCCATATGTGCCTTGACCAGGCAAGTCCAGGGTTTCGAACCGGCAACCTCAGCATTTCCAGGTTGATGTTTTATCCACTGCGCCACCACAGGTCAGGCCGTAAACATTCTTGGTACCCATCAACTGGGAAATGCTGTTTAATTCTGGTAGGAGAGCAACGCAGTGGAATCCTGCGTGCCTGGTAAGGAAAAAAAATGCAACCTGAAGTGGCCTGGAAATGCCCCCAAGGGCTCGTCCTGAAGTGAAAAGGAGGAACAGTTTTCTGAAACTCTTGCCACATCGTCCTAGAAGTGCTTCCCTCCACCCATTCAATTTTCATTGCCTTCTCAGGACGTCGGTTATGTTAGCCCTTGTTATTACGAGGAAACCGATGCTCAGAGAGGTAAGGTGACTTACCTAAAAAACACAGACATACCTTGTGAGAATCTGAGCCAGGATTTGAACTTGCAATATGCCCATCTGATTTCCGCGTTGGCCATGTCCTGACCTCTCTCCTACCGCCTCACCTCCACTCCAGCCCTGGGGTCCCTCCTCCCTGCCCTCGAGTTCATCTAAGACTCTGCCTGCCGGAGGAGCGTTCGTTGCTCATCTCCGAATGATGCACGGTTAAGAATTCTTGAGGAACGTCTTGAGCGCTTGCCAAGGATGGCTCCGCCCTAACCTGACAAGGAGGAAGGGCAGCTCTCCTCTCTCTGGGATTGGCATCAGGCTAGTAGTCACCTGGAGAAATTCCGAAGTGATGATAGAAGCTCCTGCGCATTCTTCTGCACTACCTGCCATCTGGAATGTGAGCTCACGCCGTCCTCAAGGAAAGCGGGGACGAGGGGTGCATGACGGAGTCGTAGGCAGATCAAGCTCGCTCTCCAACAACCTGTGTCCATGGTTCCCCATCAGACGCAGCTAATAAAGCCGTGGAACAGAAACTGAGTGGGCAGAAGCCCTCAGCTCCCGCCCCTTCTGGCCATCAAGACCAGAGGCCCAGAGTTCACTTCTTCGGGCACGTAGTTCACATTATTCCAGGTAGTGGGAACACAGAGTCAACGACACAAAGATCCTCCCTTTGTGGAGCTTACGTTCTAGCTGGCAGGGGACATGATATGGTCTATTGGACGGTGGCAAGCGCTATATAGAAATATAAAGCAAGGAAAGGGATAGGAAATGGGAGAAAGTGTGGAGGTTCCCATTTTTAATAGGGTTATCCAGATGTCCATTCCAATTCTCTGCTAACCAAAAAAATTTACATTAAGGTGAAGAATGCTTGACAGTGGGTTCATGCTCTTGGAATTCACCTCCTTATCATGTGCCCTGTTACTCAGATGGATGGTAGGATAGCCTGCCAAAGACTCACTTGTGGCATCAGCGAAGACACCACACCCCGTGAGGCTGGGGTGTCACTCTACATTAGGCAGTATGTGCCCGCCAACTAAGAACGGCAGTGTCTCCTTGCATAGTACGTCTAATAATCCACTTAAGAAATTTTTGTTTTCATCCACATAACCATAGGTTCTCTGAATTTTGAGAGTCTAGTCCCTGGAGTTCTGGTAAATTGAAACTCAATTTACCCCCGGGGCTATTTTTGGGATCTTTATTTGTTGAATCAATGGGGGAAGAGAAGGGGTTACTAATCTAGATGGAATAATAAGGTTCTGATGAGCAAGAGGAAATCGGGTGGCTTTTCAGAGCGAAGTCAAGGAGTGTGTCTAGAACCCGGGGGTTTACTTGTGTCATCTCTTTATGGGCTTTTGCTCAATCATATCAGTCCATAGAAAGTTGTGTCAAGTGAAAACAACAGAACTGGTAAAACACGGCTCCAGCCTGATATCTTTATGTCAGAAGTTGGCTATGTAGGCACTTAGGTATGTGTATTTATACCTTTATACATGACTGCACAGTCCCTGCCCCTTCCGTCCAGGTTAAGTGACCTCATTATGCATTCTTGATGGGGGGGGGGGGAAGCTCAAGAGTTAAACTTTTGGCTTGAATAACAGGAGCTCTAGTTATAACCAATAGGTTTAATGTTTAACGCAAGTGAAAGCTTTGCTCCAGGAACTGGGACACCTAAGCGGGACCTACACGACTTCATGAGGTCTGCAGGGAATCCACCTTTGTGCCCCAGGGATCTGCAAGCAACGCCTTTGTGCTCTGTCCAGAGAGGGAATCCGCTGGGACACAGCTAAAGAATTACTAACAGATCTCTGGAATGCAACTTTTAGCTAACCAACTTTCCCTTGCATTCCAAAACCCCTTACCTACCCTCTTCCCCCCTTATAAAAAGGTTAGCTTTTCTAGGGTACGTAACCCCTATTCTCCTCAGATTGCCGGCATCTGAATAAAGCGCCCAGAAGGATTCAATCCCTGCCTGTTTATTGGGCTGAGGGGTGAAAAGCAGCACAAATGCGGATGTTTCCGGTTTCACTTATTGCACCCCGCTTTGTAACTGTGTTACCCCGACCCCACCCCCGCCCAAGTTCACTGAGGGAAAGGAGGCCTGTTTAGTTCACATGGAAGTTGCTTCCTAAATACCGTATTATTGAACCAACGAATAAATGCCAGGTGGAATCCTCACCTAGGGACCCGGGAAGCGTGGGCCTTGGAGAAGAGAGGTTTCCATTCCCAGCTCTAACACTGGGCAAAATGTTAAAGCAGTAGGTTGCTACTTCTGAACCTCAGTTTTTAAATCTGTAAAATGGGAATGGAATAGTCTCCCCAGAGAGTTTCCGTGACATCCAGTAAGATAACGCACGCAAGTATTTAACACAACGACAGTCACATGGCGCGTTTTTAATACTAATACACCGAAGGGGAGGCACCTGGCAACTTAGCTCGCTCTCTCGCTGCGCATGCGCGGCGCTCCACGCGCCTACAAGCCCCGCCCAGCGCGTCCCAGCGCGTCCCCACGCTTGCGTGTGTTCGAACGGAACGCCAGCCCCGGCCAGAGGTGAAGGGGCGGGATCTCCGCAACACGCCTGCGCCGTGAGAGGCCTGTGCGCCGAAGGGGGCGGGCCGCGCAGGCGCGCAGGGAGCCCCGGCTCCCGAGCATAAACAAGAGCGGGGTCGGGATGAGGCGGCGATTGATCCCCGGGCAGCGAGCGGCGGCGGCGGCGGCCCAGGCGGCGAGCGGGGCCCGGCGCCGACCCTGAACGCACGAGACCTCACCTTCCCGTCCCGCGCGCGCGAGCGCAAGCCCCCGGCCGGGTCCACCCGCGCGCCCACCCACCATGAACCTGGCCAGTCAGAGCGGCGAGGCCGGCGCCGGCCAGCTGCTCTTCGCCAACTTTAACCAGGACATCACGTAAGGCCGGGGGCCGGGGCCGGGGCCGGGGTCGGAGAGCCGGGGCTGGGGGTCGGAGCCGGGAGCTAGCTGGGAGCCGGGGCGGCGGGCGGGTCCCCGGGCCGGGAGAGGGACGGGGCATACGGCGGTATCTCGCCCACCACCCCGGAAGGCTTTCTCCTTCTGGACCCCCCCTCCCCATTCCTCACAGAGTTGGGCCGAACTTGGTGGCCTGATGACCTGTTGTTGTCTCGCCGCCTCGGCCCCCGGTCCGGGTTCCTTCCTCCGCACGCCAGCCCGGTTCTGTCCGGGCCTCGGCCCGTTTCAGGCCCTTCTCCTTGTCTCCGCCTCATCCTTAGGGCCCCCCGGTCCCCACTTTTATTTTTTTTCCTTCTGTGTCTCGCTCTTCTTTTCGGCAGGAAGCTTGGAGGTCCTCCCCAGGCAAGAAACGAGCTTAGTGATCATCATCGTAGGCCGCCCCCCGCCCCCGGTCCCCGACCTGGGGAGAAACTGAGCCCAGGGGGTTGTGACAGACACCTGAGGAGTCTGGGCTCGTGGGGGGGAGTGGGTCGTGGCCATCCCCTAAAGGGGAGGAGCCGCCCCCGGGGCCAACCTCTGGGTTTGGAACGGCCGTTTTGTCCAAACCCAGGTGGGCTTTTCGGCGGCGGTGTCCGTGGCTTGGGGGAGAGCGGGGAAGTTACCAGGTGAGGCGTCAGGGGCAGGAAGCATGAGTGGTGGGGCTTGAAGGCAGGAGAGCCATCTTTGGAAGTGACTAAGAGGAAGTGATGTCAGAGGGGAGGGGATGGGTCTTGGGCTTGCAGAGAGATGAGCAGGAGTTGTTGCTAGAGTGCAGTCAGCAAAGTACAAAACGAGGTTTAAAAAAAGAAAAAGAAAATTAAAACTTGATTGTAGGCCACATATATGGTGGTGACGGAAGATGATGGGACTTTGGGTGGCGGGCATACAATGCAGGTACACTTGAAGCATACATGATCCAATTAGCCAATATCACCACCCCCACCCCACCCCAAAACAATTTAAAAGAAAATAAACAAAGAGGAAAAAGAAAATTTGATTGTAGCGTGGCCAGCTCTGCAAGTCCGTGGCCTGCAGCAGGGTGCAGCCGCGGCTTCCGAGGCTATGAAGCTGATATTGGACATACAGACCGTCCCACGGTGGGGCTGGGGCTGTATTGAGGATTGGAAGGGAGCCAGTTACCTGCCCAACTGCAGATGCGGAAACCCAGCTTCAGCAGGGTTCTTGGATCGAGGGTTGGTTAGTAGTGCAGTCAGGGCAGGACTGAAATCTGTCTCCTGGATTCTTCGCCCTGTTCTTTCCACTCTGCCATCTGATCATTCTACCTGCAGAGGAGGATTTTGAGGGGAGTGAATTTAGAAATCAGACTGTCCCAGTCTTTAAAGATTAAACCACCCAAATACCATAGTGGTCTGTGTGACCAAAAGCCAGTGCAGCAGAAACAGTTGGGGACGACCTGTTGCAGGTGGTCATAATTGGGATAGAGTAAATTATATTCACGCAGGGAGGGAATAGGACATTTCAAACCAACTGTGACTTCGTTTTTAAGCCCCTGGTATTCTGAGACTGGCAAGAAATGGTAGCTTGACAGGGTTTTTTATGTTTTGTATAAATTAGAGAGTTACCAAAACATTTCCTACCATTCTTTCGGATTTTCCCTTCTCATCGTTTATGTTGAAAGGAAATCAAATATGACCAAACGTTGTCTTTGCTGTTATTTCAGATGGGCACCAAATTTCCTATGTAATAGAAGAAGCCAGAGAGGCTGTGGTATCATTGATACAGTATTTATTTATAATAAATTGTAAGGAATAGCAAGTTAGGATTATATTGAAGTTTATTGATTGAAATGACTAATTTGTTTTAAATCTATGCTCGAAAGAGTTACGAAGGCTTCTGGGGGACAGCTTTACAGAAGACACTTCCCTCTCTTGTCCATTCCACAATTTAATAGAGGAAAACAATTTTTCACAACACAAAGGAGGTTGGTTTAGGATCCACGTTCGCTATCTTTAGTGAGATAGTGGAAGCTATTTCACTTAATAGGACACATGTGTTACACAGTAATGCTTCCCAATAGAATGTTCCTTGTATCCCATACGATCTGTCCTGCCTTTCTTTTCATACTTGTAATGGTTTCAAATATTGTGGTATTTATTCCCTATGATTCTTATCCTAAAAGTGTGAATGCATTTTAATTGTTTTGTTTTTTTTTTACCATTTGTTTTTGTTTTGTTTTGTTTTAACTAGAGCCGTGAATGAGGCTCTAGGAACCGCCCGTCTCGGTGATCTTGGTCTTCCCTGGTTAGTTCCAATCCTAGTTTCTGAAAGTTAACACTTTGGGAAGCTTGTATGGGAGGAGTTTTTGACTTTTTGCAATTGAAGGTAACGAACTAATAAGTAGCAGAGTATCACGTGACTCTCACATGGAAAGAGCAGGGACAGAATTCTGCCACTGGACGCCACTCACCCATGGGAAGTGATTTGGCAGTGTCTGTTCTAAGCTGTATTTCTGAAGGAGATGGAACGTAAAAAAGGAACTTGATCTTCCCAGGCTTCCATATGTGGACACTGATGTGAGTGTCCAGGGAAGTTACGGGTGTGGGGACAACGAAGAGACACTTGTCTGAGGTTTTTGTGTTTTTTCAAGGTTACAGTTATTCTTTTGGGTAGGTCACCTTTCTCCTCCTTTTCCTCATCAGCAAATGGAGGGGCTTAGGAGTAGAGGGTTTTTAAGGACTTCAACTTTAAAGATTTAGGTCTTTTTTCTGCTGTGTACAGAATGTTTGAGGAGGGCAGAGCAGTCACTGAGGAGGCCGTTGTCCAACAGCAGTGGCCAAAGGGCTTGGAGTGACCCACTGGACACGTGATTCACTTAGGAGAAGTAAAGGGTGCCCCCACCCCCGAGTCGCTGGGGTGGGTCTGGTGAACAGTGAAAGATGACGTGCTGGGGGAAGGGTCAGCGAAGGGTTCTGTTGAGGAGGAAATGAGCTCTGCTTTGGAAATTTTGCTGGAGGTCAGGGATGGGAGGGATGGGAGTGACGGGAGCTGGAGAGAAGGGCCCGTGTGGCGATGAACTTTTAAGTGGGGCATAGGGCCCACCAGTTGTTTCCTTTCCATGGGTGTGGACCATCTCCACATAACACAGTAATGTCTAATCTCTTTAACACACTAGATGATGAAAAGAAAAAGTCTTTACAGACTGATCATTAGGAAGAGGGTAGAGAAAAGCAAAAGGAGTTAGGAAAAAGATCCAATTCACATTTTCCTTTTTTTTTTTTGCTTTACTGTCTTTTAGATATTAAACACTCAAGTTTAAATTCACAGTGACAGTAACTTGCAGTTAAAGATTGTGGGCCAAACTCAAACATTTGTTTTGGTGCCCTCCCAGAACACTAATAAAATGTTAATCGCCAAAATACCAAAAAGACGTTTTTAGAGACCGAAACCCTGCAGAATTGGGGAGGATGAGAAAGGAGACACAGCAGCAGACTTTTGGAAGCGAGCACGTAGCAGGGGGAAGTGGACCCTAAACTGCTAGCAGAGAAGCAGCCAATCAGCCTGGTTTATACCTGAGCCCCAGCAGGCCCAGGGTTGGTAGGGGAAGCTCTGGAAGTGGAGGGGGAGGGAGAGGGCGCGACAGTCAAGGGGATTGGCTCAAACTCGGTTTTGGAAGCAGTCACTCTCTCCTAGGGCATCTCCAGAGGGTGCAGCAGAGTCTCTGGATTGTGACACTGGACACAGTTGAAAGCAGGAGTATGGGCCCTGGCCGGTTGGCTCAGCGGTAGAGCGTTGGCCTAGCGTGCGGAGGACCCGGGTTCGATTCCCGGCCAAGGCACACAGGAGAAGCGCCCATTTGCTTCTCCACCCCTCCGCCGCGCTTTCCTCTCTGTCTCTCTCTTCCCCTCCCGCAGCCAAGGCTCCATTGGAGCAAAGATGGCCCCGGCGCTGGGGATGGCTCTTTGGCCTCTGCCCCGGGCGCTAGCGTGGCTCTGGTCGCAACATGGCGACGCCCAGGATGGGCAGAGCATCGCCCCCTGGTGGGCAGAGCGTCGCCCCTGGTGGGCGTGCCGGGTGAATCCCGGTCGGGCGCATGCGGGAGTCTGTCTGACTGTCTCTCTCTGTTTCCAGCTTCAGAAAAATGCAAAAAAAAACAAAACAAAAAAAAAAAAAAAAAAAAGAAAGCAGGAGTATGGGGCAGTGAAATGGAGATAGATATTAATATAAATGTATCCTTTTTTTTCTGTTATGGTTTGCTATTTTTTTCCCTTTGTCGATAAGAGATATTGACTATATTACCTTATAAATGGCTTAAACACGTAAACATTTATTGCGGAGTAAGAGTATTTATTGGGGGAACCTCTTACCTCTTACTGTTTCTCTCCCATTGATATGCCATTGTATGGTCAGGTGTACCCTGAGGGATTACTAAAAGGGAGTCTCCAAAGAGGGGTGTGTGAGTGTGACTGTTGGTGTTTGAGCCGAAAATATCAAACCTGTTTACTATCAAACTTTTTTTTAATTTTTTTGAGTTTAGAGAGAGAGAGAAACATCGATTCATGCATTCATTGGTTGATTTTGTGTGTGTGTGTGTGAGACAGAGACAAGAGTCAGAGAAAGGGGCAGATAGGGACAGACAGGAAGGGAGAGAGATGAGAAACATCAATTCTTCGTTGCGGCTCCTTAGTTGTTCATTGATTGATTTCTCATATGTGCCTTGACCAGGGGGCTACAGCAGACCAACTGACCCCTTGCTCGAGCCAAAGACCTTGGGCTCAAGCTGGTGAGCCTTGCTCAAACCAGATGAGCCTGTGCTCCAGCTGGCGACCTTGGAGTCTCAAACCTGGGTCTTCCACATCCCAGTTAGATGCTGTATCCACTGCGCCACCACCTGGTCAGGCCATTGGTTGATTCTTGAATGCACCCTGACCCAGGATCAAACCCAAACCTTGGAGTATGAGGCCGATGCTCTAACCAACTGAGCTTACCCGGCCAGGGCTAATATCACCCCTTAAAACTGTCTCCCTTTATTGATAAAATATGTATTCATACTATACCATATACACATATCAAGGACTAATTGAACTATTTTTGTTGACATTTACTGATTGGGGCTCACAATTGTTTGGTAAACCATGCAATTAACATTCTAAGTAAGGTATTTAATATCCTAAATCAGTTTCTGAGTATCTGGGAGAGCAGAGTTCTGATGACTGATTAGCTGAGCCCAATTTTAACAAATCTTACCTGTTTGAAGCACATCTGAGCCTAAATATATCAAAATCCAGATTCTCATTAATTAAGTAAAGCTCGTTATTTTGCCCATGGAAGAGGCTTGTTTTATATATGATACTAGTAAGCTTGGTAATTTGGTTTCTAAGTCAACAAGAAATTACAGAGGGAAAGGTGCTGTTAATGACAGTAGGGTCACAAGAAAAGGTGACGACTGTCATCAAAACAAAAGGTAGAAGATATAGTCATTTGATGAAGGTATATAAACCCCTAAACTCCTTGTTAGGGTTTGAGGGGGTTGCTCTATGATGACAGCATGGTAAGTTGTTTAATATGTGAGTCCAGGAGAAGGTTAAGAATTTGCCATCCCCTTGTGTTAAGAACACAGGAAAGGATATAAGAATGACTTTTTTAAAAAGCTGAACTGGTGTGGGGAAAGGTTTTGGTGCTTAAAACAGGAGCCCTTGGTTAACTGAAAAACGGTTTCCTGAATACCAGTTCCCCAAAAGTTGTGAAGTTCTGAGATTCCAATTTGTCTTTAGCTGCCTTGGTTATCCATGTATTTTTGTTGGTTCATTACTTTTCAAAATATTTACAGGTAACGATTACTTTATTGATATAATAAATTCAACACTGGGAAGTATTTTTGCAAAGAAAAATGAAAAGAGCTGATAGAAAATTTTGTTTCTGTTTATATTATTAAAATAAACCAATTGGGTTTTAAAAATTTAAGAGTGCTTATAGCAACTCAGTTCTCAGGACACGGTTGACCCTTGAAAAACAGGTTTGAACTGCACTATTCACTTATATGTGGGTTTTTTTCCAACATATTAAATATACAGCGGCCCTCTGTGTCCCCGGGTTTCACATGCACAGATTCAGACAGCCGTGGACGTGGGTGTAGTTCCACACCGTTGTATGTAGGAGACATGAGTATCCGTGGGTTCTGGTACCCGTGCAGGTCCTAGAACCTGCCCCGTTTCCCTGGATACTGAGGGGTGGCTGAGTTTTGGGGCATCAAAACGCAAAACGTATAAGCAGATTTTTATGCAGGGATGGGCGCCCCGTACCCCCACATTGTTCAAGGGTCACCTGTATGTTTCCCCCACATATGTGTGGAAGGGAAGTTAGAAATCACAGATGTTTTATAGCCAACACACTCATGTTATGAAGTGCCAGTCTCCTGGCGTATCTTCTTCCGCCTGTGTGGTGTCCTGCCAGGTGCTCAGCACACAGGCAGCCACGGGCCGGTTCTTCCCTGTCCACCGCGTCCTGCTGGGTCCTCTCACCCTCTGTTTCTGACAGCTGCGCTGAGCTGACTTCCCTGGTCAGTCACGTTCTGGAGAGTGGACCTGCTGATGAGGAAGTGCTCTGTGTAGTGTCACAGCTCCACCGCAGAGGGGACTGGCGAGCTCTGCGGCCCCTCCAAGCCTCTGGCAGCAGCGGCGGCAGCAGCATGGGTGGGATGTGAATTGCAGATGGGGCTCTGAAAATGGAGCCTTAAAGCTTTAAGTGAGACTGTTGCCTGTTTATGGACCCTCACCCTTTCCTGGCCGTGGGCATGGGGCCCTCCCGTGCCGCACTCCTCCCCGCTCAGCCCCCACGCACTGCTCCAGACCAGTGCCAGGCCCCTGAGCGCTGACTGGTGGTAGAGGTGATGGTTGCTCTTTGGTAACACGGAGCTAGTTTGTACATTATCGCTGTCTACACGTATCAGCTCTTATTTCTGAATTTGGCTTTTTTGCAGGTCCCTAGCTGTTGGTAGTAAGTCCGGTTATAAATTTTTCTCCCTTTCTTCTGTGGATAAGCTGGAACAGATCTATGAATGCAGTAAGTGTTTGCTTTATTATTCACCCTCTCTTAAAAAAAAGTAGACAAGTTAAACTTGAATTGATGTGCATTCTGAAATTCACTGTGATTTAAATCCACAAGCCCCTGACCAGGTCACCCGAGAGGTGGTAACCAAACAGTTTGTGTGTGTCCTTCCAGATCTTTTCCTGTTTATTTGCATACTTATAAATGTCCATAGGCCCTAGATGGGCAGAGCACCCAACCCAGAAGGGGGTTGCTGGGTGGGTCCTGGTCGGGGCGCATGCGGGAGTCTGTCCCTCGATCTCCCCTCTATCTCGCTTCCCACTTGGAAAATAAGAAAATAAGAAAAATAAATAAAAATAAATGTACATATAGAAATATTGTTTTAAGGGTTGTTTCTTACAATACATTGTATAATACTACATGTATTATTCTGTTATTTCTCCCCACTTTCAATGCCATTTAAATCATTCAAGTTTCTGTCATTCTGGACTTCCCAGAGAGTTGAGAATTTTTTTTTTTAATTAT
The DNA here is from genome assembly GCF_036850765.1 of Saccopteryx bilineata. Classification (NCBI taxonomy): domain Eukaryota; kingdom Metazoa; phylum Chordata; class Mammalia; order Chiroptera; family Emballonuridae; genus Saccopteryx; species Saccopteryx bilineata. Next base: position 196,365,902 of record NC_089493.1, on the reverse strand, counting down.
TTTTTCTTTATTGCTGCCCGCTGCCGCGCTCCAGGGGGCCCGAATCCGCCCGGGAGGCGCGCACACCCCGCCCACGCCCACGCCGCCAGAAGCCGCCCCGGGACCAGCCGTGCCTGCAGCGGCGGGCGCCCCTCGCCCCGGCCGGCGCGGCCACGCGGCTCAGAGAGTTGAGAATTTGACAGCCCCCATAGGAATAATTTATTTTCTTCAGTTGTCATTTTCTGAGACTTGAGCAGCCAGCACGTGAGAGGCGATATGGAATTGCAGAGGGGCCGTGAGCTCTGACTTCTGGCTGGTTGCTGTGACTTCAGAGAGGGTACCTCACCTCTGGGCCTGTGTCCTTGGTTCCCTTTTGTGTGTGTGAGACAACCTGCTGAAATAGCAGCAGTAGGTGCAGACCTCCCTGTCCCCAGTGAGACTGTGAGGAGCTCTGCACTCTCCCCACGTGCATGGTTCGTCTCCTACTTTTTCTTGGTTCCATTCACTCTGTGAATGTTTATACGGACCTACTACGTGCCAACCAGGTTTGTTTGTGGAGATGGTGGCAGTGACAAAGTTCCTGCTCTCGTGACACATTTAAATAGAAGATGAAAAACCGGTAAATATTTCTGTACAATGTTAAGCGGGGGACAAGTAACAAACAGACAGATAAATGCCATGCCTGACCCCACCCCATTAACAAGAAAGATGACACCAGGAGGAAGGTTGACTGTGCCAGTTACTTGAAACTGAAGTTCCTGCAGCCCACCAGGAGGTCGGGAGCTTTCCAAGCCTCTGCAGGCCCTGGCCTCCTCTCGGGTCAGCCCCCCGTGCCCCTCATCTCCCTGAGCAGAGCCTGGCACTCTGGCTGCTCCCCCCCAAGGCAAGCCCTTTATAGCAGACAGCAGGGAAGCAGATTCCTTCAGTTCGCCTCTCAGACCGCTGCTTCCTGCTGGCTGCCTCAGATTTTGCTTTTTCTGTCCTCAGACTTGCCTCCTGGTGCTTACTCAATCTAAAAAAGCCCTTGCCCTGGCGTGTGGCTGGGACATATAATCTGAGCAATAAGGCAGCTGTGAGCTACTGTACCTTCTCATCTCAAGTGGGCGTCAGCGCGTCTGCAGACCCCCGAGGCTGCCTTCACTTGACCCCACCCACACACAGGCCTGCTTCCCGTAGGAATTTCCTCAGATGAGGGAAGCCCGACCCTGGAAAAAAGAGTTCCATTGGGCTTTAACAATGACTGAAGCATTTAGTAAATCTCATCCAAAGGAGGGCCTGGGCTGTGTGGCTGAATTGTTGCTGAAGTGACGAGTCTTCTGTTTGGATAGAATTTGACCCCGTTTGGAGACTGTGTAGGAATAGCTGGTCTTCACTTTTCCTCAACTGAATCAGTTTAATGACTAATCTTTTTCCTTGAAGTTAATTTACTGGTTTTTAGCTCCTCAGTTTTCTAAGGCTTTGATGAAACAAAATGTGTTGTCTTGATAGCATTATTAAGAGTGGATATTCACTGGTCAACATGGTGATTTCATTGTTCTTCTTAGTGAACTTTGGCCCTTAAAAAATAGGTGATGAAATAGATGTGGAACTTTTTAAGAGATGATACTTTTTAAAAAAATTTTTGGTTTGAGAGAGACGAATGCCAGTTTATTGTTCCACTCATTTGTGCATTCCTTGGTTGATTCTTGTATGTGTGCTGACCAGGAATGGACCCCGCAACCTTAGTGTGTTGGGACAGCACTGTCACCAACTGAGCTACCCAGCCATGGCTGAATGTTAATTGCCTTAAACCAAAGTTCTTAAATTCTTTTGCTCCTAGAACTTTATCCATCTTTCCTCTTTCACATACCCTTTTATTTTTTTTACTGAGGGAGAGGAACAGATAGGGACAGATAGACAGAAAGGGAGAGAGGTGAGAAGCATCAATTCGTAGTGGCACTTTAGTTCATTGATTGCTCTCTCACATATGCCTTGACCTGGGGGCTCTACCCAAGCCATTGACCCCTTGCTCAAGCCAGCGACTTTTGGGCTTCAAGCCAATAATTTCTGGGCTTCAAGCCAGCGACCTTGGGACTCAAGCCAGTGACCTCTGGGCTCAAGCCAGTGACCATAGGTTCATGTCTATGATCCCACGCTCAAGGTGGCAACCCGGCACTCAAGCTGGTGACCTCAGAGTTTCAAACCTGGATCCTCAGCATCCCAGGTTGACGCGCTGTCCACTGTGCCAACCGCCTGGTCAGGATCACATACTTTTATTGAGTTAGAGAAAAGAATCTCTTAGAAAACAGGTTAGTTACTGAGTCAAGATTGTTTTCTGGCATTTTTGTACAAATAGACTCAGCAAAGAATAGTACTTCATGCCTCAAAATTTAGCCTATGCTCAGGATTGGCTCGTTTCTCATAACTCTTTTTATTTTCTCCTTTGATTTGAGAGAGAGGAAGGGCGGGGGGGGGGGGGGCAAGGCATCAACTCATTGTTTTACTCAGTTGTAGTCCCATTGATTGCTTCTCATATGTGCCCTGGCAGTGGCTGGAGCTGGCGACTGGGGCGCTCCAGGGTGATGCTGTACCCCCTGTGCCACTGGCCACGGCACCATCCCTCGTAACTCTCCACCCTCATTATAAACTCAGATCTTTGCTCTCCGTCACTGTTGCAGTTACAGAAAGAATGAGCCAAGCTGGGCTTGGGACAAAGGAGACCAACAACTTCTGGTCCTTCTGTTTATTTAAACAAGAAAGCCTTTGCCCAGCAGCAGTGGGAATTTTTTTGTTTGTTTGTTTACTCTCTGTGTTGTGGTAATTTCAAACGTGAAGGAAATTTGTGAGAACTCCTGGGTGTGCTCTGATGGGTGTCTGGTTGTTTGTGAGTGCCCGTTTATCTTTCTCTGAGTGTATGTTTGTTAGTTTGAAGATAAATAATATATACAAATCTGTAGTCTCTCTTCCATGAAATACTACTGCAATGAACTCCTGCCCTGGTAGGCAAAATAAAGAAAGAGTGTATACTTACTATCTGTAAAATACCACAGGACTTGAGAAGGAAAAGTTGGCTTTTTCAGAATCTACTTTGTGTATCCTTGCATTTTTTAAGTTTCTGAGCTGGGAACACATCTGTCATGAAGCGTGTACTTCTGAAATTAAACACAGGAGACTGTTCCTTGACTCAGCAAAAGAAACCAGAGCCTGCTTCCCTGGTAGAGATGCCTCCAGAGACAGCACCTTTTATTAACAAACGGGCCATCACCTTCCTCTACGACTTGCCAGGTGGTGCTGTCTGATGTTCTGATTTGACAGGCGGTGCACTGGTTGGAATGTTAGTTTCAGTGAGATTTATACTAATGGATTGTGCGGGGGAGACCAGTAGCCTCTCTCTGCTTAAATCTGTTGTAATGGAAGGTCGGGCTCTTAACATGTATCTCTCTCGAGCTCCAGGCATCCGACAGCGTGAGTGCTTACTGGCACTGGTGTCTTGGTAACCGGCAGTCTTCAGGAATTACAAGTGCAGCCTTGTTCGCTTGCCCTTCATTGGCTTGCAGTGCTGTCAGTCACCAACCTGACGCCTCACGTGCTGTGTTCCGGGGGAGGGCTGAGCCACGTGTCCGTCCCCATAGTGGGAAGCGACTGCTCGGGTCTGTGGGTTCTGTGCATCTTCAGGTGGTCGAGGTTCCCTGGGAGGGAGATATAACAGGAAAACGTGAAAGAGCTCTTGAAATAGTGCAGCAGAGATACAGTGAACCCGAGCCACTAACCGTGTATAAAGGGTAGGCTGCTGTATGAAAGGTCTGTCCCCGAACAGATCTAGGCGAGCTGGTCTGTGGGACTGAGGGACTCGGAAGTGAATCCTTTTGTGTTGATCTCACTTCTTAAGTAGTGACCAGAATGTGTTGGCTCCAAGTGGCAATGACCGTGGCCTTTTTCTGGTTCCTGACTACTTTGGAAATCTGATGGGATTTACAGGTGTTTCCCCAAGAAAACCCAATATTTGGTATCTGGTTTGGGCATTTTAAGAGACCCCGGGAAGCATGTGAGTGTTCTAGGATTTGGGGCCTCATGGTCTCTGAGACAGTCCCAGTGAGATTCCACCCTGACACCTCACTTCTACCCTATGTCTCTGTTGCCTGTCTTCTCACTGGCACACAACCTGATATTCAGAGTTTCTTGTCCTGGCTGGGTAGCTCGGCTGGTTCGAGTATCCTCTTGAACCACGGAGGTCGCCAGTTCCATCCTCGGTTGGGGCACGTGTAGGAGCAGATCAGTGTTCCTGTCTCCCTCTCTCACTAAAATCGGTAAATAAAAATGTATACTGCCTGACCAGGCAGTGGCACAGTGGATAGAGCACTGACCTGGAACGCTGAGGACCCAGGTTCAAAACTAAGGTCACTGGCTTGAGTGCGGGCTCACCAGCTTGAGCACCGGGTATCTGGCTTGAGCGTGGGATCGTAGACATGACCCCATGGTCACTGGCTTGAACCCAGAGGTCGTTGGCTGGAAGCCCAAGGTCGCTGGCTTGAACCAGGGGTCACTGGCTCAGCTGGAGTCCCCCCCCAGTCAAGGCACCTATTAGAAAGCAATCAATAAAAAACTCAAGTGCCGCGACAAGTTGATGTTTCTCATCTCTCTCTCTTCCTGTCTGTCTGTCCCCCCCAAAAGTAAAAATAAAAATTTATGAAGTCCATGCTTCCTTGTTCTTCTTACATCAGATCTTAATATGATATATTGGCCAAAATGCAAATTTCTGCAATAGTCTGCCTATGTGGGTTTTTTAAACAGCTTTTTGAGATGTCAGTTATAGGCTATGAAGACCAACGGTTTTAAGTGCACCACTCAGTGGGTTTAGTATATTCAGTTGTACTGCCTACCCTAATCTAATTTTAAAACATTTTTATCATTCCCCGAAAGAACCCGAGTCCACCAGCAGGCACTCCCCACTGCCCTCCGCCCGCCTCAGCCCAGGGTGGGCACTAATCTGCCTCCTGCCTCTATAGCTGTGCAGCTGTGGGCGGTTCAGATAAATGGAGCCCTGCCCAACTGGCTTCTTTTGCTCAGAACGGGTTCAGGGTTCGTCCAGGCTGGAGCGTGTGTCAGTACTTCCATTTCCTTTCTCATTGCTCAGGAATGATACCGTGTATGGATATACTGTGTTTTGTTAATGGACATTTGGGTTGTCACACTCTCTTGACTATTGTAAATAGTGCTGCTGTGAACATTTGGGTGCAAGTTATTGTGTGGGTGTGTGTTTTCATTTCTCTCTCTCTCTCTTTTTTTTTTTTTTGTAGTTTTCTGAAGTTGGAAATGGGAAGGCAGTCAGACAGACTCCCGCATGTGCCCAGTACCCAACCGGGATCCACCTGGCATGCCCACCAGGGGGAGATGCTCTGCCCATCTGGGGCATCGCTCTGTTGTAACCAGAGCCATTCTAGTGAGAGAGGCAGAGGCCACAGAGCCATCCTCAGCGCCCGGGACAACTTTGCTCCAATGGAGCCTTGGCTGCAGGAGGGGAAGAGAGAGACGGAGAGGAAGGAGAGGGGGAGGGGTGGAGAAGCAGATGGGCACTTCTCCTGTGTGCCCTGGCCGGGAATCAAACCCAGGACTCCTGCACGCCAGGCCGACGCTCTACCACTGAGCCAACTGGCCAGGGCCTCATTTCTCTCTTTTTTAAATTTTTATTTGTTGATTTTAAAGAGGAAGGGAGGGCGAGACAGGGACATCGATTTGTTGCAGTATGTGCTCTGCTTGAGGATCGAACTGGCAACCTCTGCTGTGCATCCAGATGGAGCTCTAACCAGCGAGCCATCCAGCCGGGGCTTGTTTCTCCTAAGTGGATAGGTGCCCGTAGGAGTAGAATTGTCGGGGGAGCATCTTTGCCCTCTTGTGAGGACAGCTCTTGGAGAGAAAAGTCACCAGATAAACGTTTTAAATTTGGTAGATAGGCCTGACCTGTGGTGGCGCAGTGGATAAAGCGTCGACCTGGAAATGCTGAGGTCGCCGGTTCGAAACCCTGGGCTTGCCTGGTCAAGACACATATGGGAGTTGATGCTTCCAGCTCCTCCCCCCTATCTCTCCTCTCTGTCTCTCTCTGTCTCTCTCTCTCTCTCTCCTCTCTAAAATGAATAAATAAATAAAGAATAAAAAAAAATGAATAAATAAATAAAAAATAAAAAAATAAAAAAAAGATTAAAAAAAAAAAAAATTTGGTAGATAGGCCCTGGCCGGTTGGCTCAGCAGTAGAGCGTCGGCCTGGCGTGCGGGGGACCCAGGTTCGATTCCCGGCCAGGGCACATAGGAGAAGCGCCCATTTGCTTCTCCACCCCCGCCCCCCCTCCTTCCTCTCTGTCTCTCTCTTCCCCTCCCGCAGCCAAGGCTCCATTGGAGCAAAAAGATGGCCCAGGCACTGGGGATGGCTCCTTGGCCTCTGCCCCAGGCGCTAGAGTGGCTCTGGTCGCGGCAGAGCGACGCCCCGGAGGGGCAGAGCATCGCCCCCTGGTGGGCAGAGCGTCACCCCTGGTGGGCGTGCCGGGTAGATCCCGGTCGGGCGCATGCGGGAGTCTGTCTGACTGTCTCTCCCCGTTTCCAGCTTCAGAAAAAAAATACAAAAAAAAAAAAAAATTGGTAGATAATGCAACGTTGCCCTTAAAAAGAGTGGTGCCGTTTGTGTGTTTATTAATGGTGTGAGCACCCGTCTCCTCACTTCTGCCACGTGGGCATCATCAAACATTTTAGTACCTGCAGGGTGAGTTGAGATAAATGTATTCATTGCCTTTCTTACATTTCTTAAATCATAACTGAGATGAACTCTTTTTTTATGTAGTCATTTGCTTTTTTTCTTTTTTTTTGTTTTACTGCTTCTTTCTTGTTTTTCTGTTGGATTTTTTGTCTTACTGACTTAATGCAAACGAGCCATTTGCCATGGGTTACAATTATTTCTCCTGGATTGCTGTTTGCTTTGACCTGGTTTACAGTCTCTCTCCCGTTCTGAGGTCTTGAGTGTTCACACGTTCAGGTGCATTTGTCTTCTCTTGTAAAGCGTCTGAGCACTGGAAAGGCTTGTCCTGTGCCAGGGACGCACGAGACAGTCCCTGTATTGTATAATAAATATGTATTTTCCGATGGCTTTAGGTGATCCCTCTGTTTTGGTCGTCGTGACTCACAGGTTGAGAACCGCTGTTCTAGGTCTTTGGGGTTTTACATGAAACACTTAACACACCTGGGTTTATTGTGATGTAAGATATCTTGCACTTTCATTCACAAACTGCAAAATAGACTTTTCCTAGGTCCTTATCTATTTAGAGGGGTTTACTGACGTATTTATGGGTGAAGAAGCATGATTATGGCCTTCTTTGAAACTTCAGAAAAAGAAAATATAGCTCAAGCTAAGTGGCAGGAAGGTAGTATTTGTCCCGTCCAGGTGACGGGCGTAGGGTAGGTGGGTCTGCTTGCAGTTAAAAACAGCTCTGTTGCCTCCACATACACTAACCTGTTTATAAAATTCTAAGTTTCCATCTGCTCTTTTTTATTAAAATTTCAAAAAAAATTTTTCTAACTTAACCATTGGGTGGGAAAGGTAAGCACAAGCCTTTCCCACGAGCAGTCTTCTCCTCTGGGGGTGATGTTTGCACACAGAATGTACAGATCTCAAGGAAACATTCTGAGTGTGGACACCCACTTCTGAGTGAGGATGCATGCACCTGTGTAACCTGGGCACCTGTCGAGGTTGGCCATCTCCCCAGAAAGTTCCCCCGTCAGTCCCAGTCGGGTCCCCGCCACCCTCTAGGAGGCGGGCGCTGTTCTGGGTGTGCCTGTCCTTGAACGGCTGCTCTGCGCAGCATGGCCTCTTGTAGACGGCTTCTTTCAGCTTAAATGTCTTAGAGATTTACCATACTGTTGCATGTCTCCACTGGCCCCGGAATAACAGGTTTGAAATGCTCAGGTCCACATAGCCACAGATTCTGTTCAATAAACACCGTACTGTTTTCCATCTGCGGGTGCTGAGGGCCAGCTGTCTCCAGCGATCTGCCAGCTTATATGAGGGACTTCAGCATCCAAGGATATTGGTACCCAGGTATCCATGGGGTCCTGGAGCCAGTCCCCTGTAGTTACCAAGGTGATGAAGTTTTTGCAGTCAAAAGTAAACATGGGTTTTCTACTTTGAGGGGGGATTGGTGCCCCTAATGCCCCACATGTTCAAGGGTCAGCTGGGTGTGACTGCTGCCCCTAATGCCCCACATGTTCAAGGGTCAGCTGGGTGTGACTGCGTGGCGTTTTGTCCATTCTCCGAGTCATGGGCATCTGGGCTTTCCAGTTTTTAGCTATTATGAATAAGCTGCTAGGAACATTCTTGTACCGCTCCTTTTGTGGACATATATGTTATCTTGGGTAAATATCTAGGAACAGAACATGCAATTCCTTTTGTGAGAAGCTGCCGGTCTCCTGAGTGGCTGTCCTGTTTTTGTATCCCCCCCTCCAGTGCTGAGTGCGAGGTGGTGGTCCCACACCCACACCCACGTTTGGTGTCGGCAGTCTTTTTACTGTCAGCCATTCTGATGTGTGTGTGCTGACACCTCACTGCGGTTGTAATCGGAATTTCCCCAGTGACGACTGAGCTGGGCACTTTTGTGTCGTTAGCCGCGTGTGTCTCTTCTGTGAAATGTCCAGATCTCTTGTCTCTTTTTAAATTTGGTGGTTTGTCTTTTATTACTGTTGTCAGAGTTCTTTAGACATTCTGGGTTCAGTCCTTCATCAGATAACGTCTTGTGAATATTTTCCCCCAGTCTGTGCTTATCTTATCTTTTGAGTAAACATGTTGAATTTTGATGAAGTCTGATTTATGGGTATTTTTCATTTATGATTCTGGCTTTCTGTGTCCTTCTTGAGACAAGCCAGGAAAATATTTTCCAGTGTTTTCTTTTAGAGCTTTCTAATTTCAGCTTTTATGTTTATTTCAGTGATCCATCTCAAATTAATTTTGGTGTATGGTGTGAGATAGGGTCAAGGGTAATTTTTTTCCTGATGGAGTCCTGTTCAGCCATTTGTCAAAAAGATTTTTCTTCTCTCAACAGATTTGCTTTGGTGCTTAAAACAATCCTGTGAGTGTGGGTCCGTTTCTGCTCTCCATTCTTTCCCATTGAGTATTTGTCAGTCTTTATATCAGCAACACATCATCTGGTTTGCTCGAGCTTTCTTTACATAACTGAGTTTTGAAGTCACGTGATGTAAGCCCTTCTGCTTCGTTTTTTGTTTGTTTTTTTTCTTTGTATTTTTCTGAAGTTACTGTAGAAGCGAGGAGGCAGTCAGAGTCCCGCATGCTCCCGACCGGGATCCACGTGGCATGCCCACCAGGGGGGCAATGCTCCGTTGCGGCCAGAGCCATTCTAGCACCTGAGGCGGAGGCCATGGAGCCGTCCTCAGCGCCCGGGCCAACTTTGCTCCAATGGAGCCTCGGCTGTGGGAGGGGAAGAGAGAGATAGAGAGGAAGGAGAGGGGAATGGTGGAGAAGCAGATAGGTGCTTCTCCTGTGTACCCTGACCAGGAATCGAACCCAGGACTTCCACACACCAGGCGTGGACGTGGACGGGCTGCGGAGGGAGACAGTGCAGGCTCTCGCTCTGTGATTTTCTTTTTTTTTTTTTTTTTTTTTTTTCATTTTTCTGAAGCTGGAAACAGGGAGAGACAGTCAGACAGACTCCCGCATGCGCCCGACCGGGATCCACCCGGCACGCCCACCAGGGGCGAAGCTCTGCCCACCAGGGGGCGATGCTCTGCCCATCCTGGGCGTCGCCATGTTGCGACCAGAGCCACTCTAGCGCCTGAGGCAGAGGCCACAGAGCCATCCCCAGCGCTCGGGCCATCTCTGCTCCAATGGAGCCCTGGCTGCGGGAGGGGAAGAGAGAGACAGAGAGGAAAGCGCGGCGGAGGGGTGGAGAAGCAAATGGGCACTTCTCCTGTGTGCCCTGGCCGGGAATCAAACCCGGGTCCCCCGCACGCCAGGCCGACGCTCTACCACTGAGCCAACCGGCCAGGGCCTCGCTCTGTGATTTTCTTACGTTCAGAATTCTCTCTGCAGCTAGATTGGAGCTGACCCCGGATAAGGAGGTGAGATTGGGGTCTGGGCCGTCAGTGGGGAGTGGAGGTGGATTAGCATCTGGCCAGTGCGTCGTACTTGCTGCAGGTGCTGGCGGCACATCGTGTTCAGTTGGTCTTGTGAGTTGGGGGTGTCCTCTCTGATGGGGAGCAGGGAGCTGGGGTGGGCAGAGCACTGGCTCTGGGCCAGCATGGCCATCCTCCTGAAGTTCTGTAGAGGAGTTGTCCCCATCTCACATACGAGGAAAGCAAGACTTAGAAAGTGAGTCAGAGACTGCTCAGAGCCCACATATGACAGGTGCCATCGGAAGAGCCAGAGAGACACCTGGGAGCAGGCAATGCGGCCTCCAGCCTCATGAAGCAGGCAGGCACACAGGTGGTGACAGTGACTCACCACCAGGGAGGAAGTGACCAGGAAATGGAAGAGGCACTAGGAGGCCTCCCTTTGACAGGGTGGCCTCTGTGCAGAGTGTGCGGGACTTCCTGGCAGGAGGGACTCTGAGAGGGCATGTCCCTGGCTCATAAGCCGTGAGTTTGACTCTAGTCTGTCTGTCCCAGAGCTCGCCCCTCACACCTCAGTGCTGCTCTGGGGTCGTCCCCGCTGCCTGGCCACGCCACCCGTCGCTCACCGTGTGGCTTCGAGGTGGCCTGCTGTACACGATCTGCGCTCGGACACTGTGTGCGCACGCAGATTGTGCCTGTGGGTGTGGACACGTCTGTTTTCTCTCCTTGCAGCAGACACTGAAGACGTGTGCATTGTAGAAAGATTATTCTCAAGCAGCTTGGTGGCCATTGTCAGCCTCAAAGCTCCCAGGAAGCTAAAAGTTTGCCACTTTAAGAAAGGCACTGAGATTTGCAACTACAGCTACTCCAACACGATACTGGCAGTGAAGTTGAACAGGCAGGTGAGTGGCGCTCTTCTCTCCATCTCAGGGTCTCGGTGTGGTTTCCGCCAGTGCCTCGAGGACAAAGCCAGCGCTCCTTAGCGTTTCTGGTCCCTCGGCCCTCTGGTCCCCGCACCAGCGCACCCCCCCACACACACACTGTGCCCTGATTCGACTGCTCGTGAGTTTTGCTCAAATCACTGCAATCCTGATGAAGGCCCTTGTTTCTGCCACATCGTTTTACTCATCCCTCCAAGGCACAGGTGTCTCTGTCCAGTAGGTCCTCAAAATGCGTCATTGTGTTATGACCTGATGAGATGCTGTAGTAACGTACCTTTTGTTTCTGTCAGTTACCCTCGAGTGCATTGGTTTTCTTCTACCTCATTTCACTTGATGTTGCAGTCACCAGGAACCTGTCAGCATTGTTAAGCAAGAGCTGGCTGTATGTCCATAAACTCCTCCTTAGAGTTGAATCACCGTTTATTTAGCTTCTTTTGCTTTTACAAATGTTACTTTAAAAAAAAAACTTAAGTTTTAAAACTTAAAACATGCGCGTATGTTCCCATAGCAGCAAGAGCGTATGCGTGCCTGGCTGCCTTGCTTGTGTAAATCCTCTCCTGGGTGCACCACAAAAGTGCACCCATCTCAGAATGCAGCTGGAACCTAGACACCTGTGAAATAACGCAGGTGCAGAATGAAGGTTTATACTTTTAAGAAATCCCTAGGCCTGGGTCTCCAAACTTTTTACACAGGGGACCAGTTCACTATCCCTCAGACCATTGGAGGGCCGCCACATACAGTGCTCCTCTCATTGACCACCAATGAAAGAGGTGCCCCTTCTGGAAGTGTGGTGGGGGGCCGGATAAATGGCCTCAGGGGGCCGCATGTGGCCCGCGGGCCATAGTTTGGGGAAGCCCGCATCTTCCTGAGCCTGATTCAACACCAAGCCTCCAAGGCATTCAGTCTGGTTTTCATGGCGGGTGGGGTGGGATTGGGTAAGGGATGAGAGACAAAAACAAAATGTGCTTTTCTGAGCTGCAGCTGCCCCATTTCTGTGACGTGGAATTAGCTCCTGTAGTTAGAAGTCCTGATACAAGCATCAGGAATCGTCGGCAGGCATGCCGGCTCCAGACACCACCTGCCAGGGTGGGTGAGGAGCAGGAGAGGGCCGCCTGGTAATGCCGGCGTCCTCTGCACGCGAGCGTCCCATCTGCATGCTGTCCCGGAAGGAAGGCAAAGCAGCCTCATCCAAGAGTCCAGGTGGAGGGCTGCAGTGTCTCGGCTCTCGTTAGTCTGGCTTTCTGTTTTCGTCCCTCTCCTAGAGGCTCATCGTGTGCCTGGAAGAGTCTCTGTACATACACAACATCCGGGACATGAAGGTCCTGCACACGATCAGGGAGACACCCCCAAACCCAGCAGGTAGGTGAGCTGGGCAGAGAGCCCGTTTTCCCGAGTCGCCTGGTAAAGGTGGCCACGGGGGAGGTGCTTTCTCCTCGGAGGTCCCATGGGTATATGCAGATTTAAAACCTATTGGCCTTAAGCCACGCTCCCTTCTTCTGATGCTGGTCTTGTGGCCACGTAAATTACTGGGTTGGTCAGCTTCCAATTTTGAGGTCACTGGTAACGTCTAAGCAGAGGCTTTAAGTTTGCTTTTATGACCCTGCTGTCACCTGAGATAGAACCTAGAAGCCCAGCAGTGCAGCGTCCAGGTGGCCCAGAGCTCCGCCCTGTCCCGGGTTAACTAAAAGCTGTCAGGTCAGATGACTGGCTGCACAGGCGCCCTCGGGCCCTGACCCCGCTGTGCTCCCTGTGTCCTCAGGCCTGTGCGCGCTGTCCATCAACAACGACAACTGCTACCTGGCCTACCCCGGCAGCGCCACCATCGGAGAGGTGCAGGTTTTCGACACCATTAACTTGGTGAGCTTCCTCGGGGACTTGGAGAGCTCTTGAGAATGTGCCTTGTTCCTGAGGGGGCGCTGGGCTCGTAGAGGAAAGTGGGCCGGGCAGGCCGTCTTGGGTGCCGTCCGCGCTCACCCCCCTCGGCTCCTACAGCGTGAGTGCTGGGAGGCGCGAGAAAGTTCCAGGTGCCCAGTGATAAAGCGCTTTGCCTTGTTAAGGTTTTGAGCACATTTCCTTGTCCCTACCTCAGTAAATCGGGTGGATTTGGTGTGTTGACCAGATGGTAGTCACGTTTAACTGGTTCTTCCTTCCAGAGGGCAGCCAACATGATCCCAGCTCACGACAGTCCTTTAGCCGCGCTGGCTTTTGACGCCAGTGGAACCAAACTCGCCACCGCCTCTGAGAAGGTAAGGCTGCCGGGCCCCGTGGAGAACTCGTCCAGAGGTTTCCGCAGACCAGTCCGTTCACACAGACGAGCTTCTGTGCCAGCCACCTCACAGAGAGGCACCAGTGACAGCCCACCTGGCAGGCCGTGAGATGGCTGCAGGGAGCGGCTCTCCCCAGCCAGGGAGCTCGGGGCCTTTGGGACAGGAGACTGGAGGCCCTTGTAGCCACGCGCTCACCTGCGCTGTGTGGTCACCACGCAGCGCACGCTGGGAGAGAGAGAACTCGGAACAGGTGAAGAGTGTAAAAAGCAGAGACAGGGCTGTCCAGGCCTGAGCAGAACACGTTTCACTGTATTTCATCCATTGTTTTCTGTTTTACAAAGTCATGATCTGCATGGTATGGAGTTTCTCTAAGTTCCAAAAAAAACCTTTTAGTAGCTCTACAGTATTCAGTTGTGATTGCTTAAACATCATTCTTCTAAGATGTTTATATTGTTTCTAATACTTAGATTATGTTAGAAGAACATGTTAACATATAAATACAACTTAGTAATGTTTTAGAGTATAGATAATAGTGTATCTCTAATTATTAGGAGAGTCTAGCGAGAAGAATTGCTGAGTTAAAAGGATGTGGCCTTTTCTACGAACAGGAGAAAACGGCTTTGGCAGTTCGTTCTGTCTGAACCTCCTCTCTCTTAGCCTTTGTGACACTGAGGGCCCTCATTCTCCGAACTTGAATGGCTGTGTCTGTTTCCTTTGTTGTTCCTCTCCTCAGAAACTCCATTCAGGCCTGGCCTGTGGTGGCGCAGTGGATAAAGTGTCCCCCTGGAACACTGAGGTCGCCGGTTCGAAACCCTGGGCTTGCCCGGTCAAGGCACATATGGGAGTTGATGCATCCTGCTCCTCCCCCTTCTCTCTCTGGGGATCTTGTCTGTCCTCCAGGCTTGTTCCTCTCTTGAGCACTGGCACCTGCTCCTCAGTTGCATGCTGCCTGAGTTCGCTTGGATGCTTTTGCCCCCAGAATGTAAAGTAGGCTCTCTTCCGAAGTTGCCTCTTCCCTCGAACCAGCCAACCAAGTAAGGTGCAGAACGCCAGCTCCCTGCACGGGCCTCCGTGGTGCTGCGTTCGTGGGTCACTTGTGTCATGAATTATACTAGGCCCTTTGTATTCATTGCCTCATTTGATCCCCTCATCAGATGAATGTGTTTCTATTTCATATTGAGAGCTCAGAGAGGGTGAGTGATTTGCCCAGGGTCATCCAGCTGGGCAGAGACAGGGATTGGGCTCCAAGCCTGGCTTTGCGTTTGAACACTGGGCTGGACATCTGCAGTATCACTCTGTCCTTTTCCGCCCCCCAGGAGCACGAAATGGCCGTGAAATTCTGTCAGCCCTTGAATACCCAAAGTGCTGTTTTTATGAGGTCTCGGGAAGGCACTAAGGCACTTTATGGAATTTCAAGGCCAGTAAAGATAGAACAGTTTCTTCTGGGCTGTGAAGAGCAAACTCTTGATTTACTTTTAAACGGCATCTTTCTGGTTTGTGGGGTTAGACCACCAGTGGCCTCCTCAGCCCTGCTGTGTGCTAGGAGCTGGCCCCCGGGCTGTGTGGCTTCATCCGCCTTTGGGAACTGCAGCCCAGCTTGACCAACAACCTGTAGTTAATTAGTATTACACAGTAGGTATGCCATTAACTGTATATATTTAAAAGTGTAGGCTACAAAAAAAACAAAACTTCCACCATGGTTATTTTTTATGTGAATGCACTGTTTTCTCTCTCTAATTCTTGAGAATTACAAACTCAGTCGGTGTCTCTGCCCGAGAGAGAAGAGCTCACGCTGGGACCAGCGCTGTTGGTCTGCAGCCTGGGGGCTGTGCAGCGTCCCAGGCCATCGGGCTCCCGGCTGCTGCAGTGGGGGGGGGGGGGGGGCAGAGGAGGGGGGCGTTCTCTTACGGCCCCAGGGTGAGAGCACCATGTGCTTTCACTTCCTGGGTCTCTCACTCCCCCCGCCCCCAGTTGCCCCGGTCCTGTCTGTCTACCCACAGACCCGTGAGTGTTAGGAGATAGAGGGTGGCGGGAGGACTGACGTCCTCAAATAGTGATGTCCCAGCAGGGAGGTGCTGTGGCTCGCCACTTACCTGTCTTCGTCGATAGAAGGCTTTCTGTAGGTTTGAACCGATTCATTTGTAGACAGTTGAGCAGCGTGTTCAGCTAATCAGTTCTCTTGGTCAGTAACTCAGTGGCAAGAAAGGATGTCAGTGGGGCCTAAACTTCTTAATAGTATGAATTTCAAATAACTTAGAAAAAATAAGACTAGTATATTCTGCATTTGACTTCAATGCTATTAGTGTTTAAAATAAGTGAGTTAGGGTTAATTGATTAAAGTTGAAATTGAATATTGAGCAAATGGGGGAGTGTTTTAGTGTGCTCACAGCAGAAAGCGGGACAGTGGTTGTGCAGTGGGCCTGCTGCAGGGCTGGCCGGGAGGGGCTCAGATACTGGGGGGCTGGCCGGGAGAGGGCTCAGATACTGGGGGGCTGCCTCGGAGAGGGCTCAGACACTGGGGGGCTGGCTGGGAGGGGCTCAGATACTGGGGGGCTGCCTCGGAGAGGGCTCAGACACTGGGGGAGCTGGCCGGAAGGGGCTCAGATACTTGGGGGGCTGGCCGGGAGGGGCTCAGATACTGGGGGGCTGGCTGGGAGGGGCTCAGATACTGGGGGGCTGACTGGCCAGGAGGGGGCTCCCACACTGGGGGGGCTGGCCGGGAGGGGCTCAGATACTTGGGGGGCTGGCCGGGAGGGGGCTCAGACACTGGGGGGCTGCCTCAGAGAGGGCTCAGACACTGGGGGGCTGGCCGGGAGAGGGCTCAGACACTGGAGGGCTGGCCGGGAGGGGGCTCAGACACTGGAGGGCTGGCCGGGAGAGGGCTCAGACACTGGAGGACTGCCTCGGAGAGGGCTCAGACACTGGAGGGCTGGCCGGGAGGGGGCTCAGACACTGGAGGACTGCCTCGGAGAGGGCTCAGACACTGGGGGGCTGGCCGGGAGAGGGCTCAGACACTGGAGGATTAGCCGGGAGGGGGCTCAGACACTGGGGGGCTGGCCGGAAGGGGGCTCAGACACTTGGGGGGCTGGCCAGGAGGGGGCTCAGACGCTGGAGGACTGCCTCGGAGAGGGCTCAGACGCTGGAGGGCTGCCTCGGAGAGGGCTCAGACACTGGGGGGCTGGCCGGGAGAGGGCTCAGACACTGGAGGATTAGCCGGGAGGGGGCTCAGACACTGGGGGGCTGGCCGGAAGGGGGCTCAGACACTTGGGGGGCTGGCCGGGAGGGGGCTCAGACACTGGGGGGCTGGCCGGGAGGGGGCTCAGACACTTGGGGGGCTGGCCGGGAGGGGGCTCAGACACTGGGGGGCTGGCCAGGAGAGGGCTCAGACACTTGGGGGGCTGGCCAGGAGGGGGCTCCGACACTGGGGGGCTGGCCGGGAGGGGGCTCAGACACTGGGGGCTGACTGGCCAGGAGGGGGCTCCGACACTGGGGGGCTGACTGGCCAGGAGGGGGCTCCGACACTGGGGGGCTGACTGGCCGGGAGGGGGCTCAGACACTGGGGGCTGACTGGCCGGGAGGGGGCTCCGACACTGGGGGCTGACTGGCCGGGAGGGGGCTCCGACACTGGGGGGCTGACTGGCCGGGAGGGGACTCAGACACTGGGGGGCTGACTGGCCGGGAGGGGGCTCCGACACTGGGGGCTGACTGGCTGGGAGGGGGCTCCGACACTGGGGGCTGACTGGCCGGGAGGGGACTCAGACACTGGGGGGCTGACTGGCCGGGAGGGGGCTCCGACACTGGGGGGTTGGCCCACAGTACGCTGTCATTGAAAAACGTGCCACATTTTATTTTTAATCTGACAGAAACAAAGTTTGCTTTTACTTGCCTAAATCCTTTTTTCTTACTCTTTTCCCTGTCTTAGGGGACCGTGATTAGGGTATTTTCCATTCCAGAGGGACAGAAACTCTTTGAGTTCCGGAGAGGAGTGAAGAGGTCAGTATATAAATCTCCAAAACTGAATCTGGAGCTTCTCTTTGGGTTGTGGTTTTATAGTCTCTGAGAGCAACAACTTAGAACTGGACACTGGACACCCAGAGAAACAGCCGAGGTTTCAGCCCAGCTGGACAGTTGTGGGAAATACAGGGACATTTTCTGAAGCATGCTGGATTTCGTGTGCCCGTGGTCCCACCTGAGCGCAGAGTGATGGCCAGATAGCCGGCGTGGAGGAACTCGCAGAGCCAGGCCCCGGGCCGTGTGCGTTCCTCAGCGGCTGCACGGTGGACCAGGGGCTTCTGAGCTGGTTAGCAGGCTCTGTCCTTGTTGTCTGCTCTGACAGCTCCCCCTCTCCCCTGCTCCCTTTTCACCCCAGCAAGTGGCTTTGGCTCTTTCTTTTAAAACAAACGAACCATAAGTCACGGTGTGAGCTCCCTCCCACGCACACCCACCCCACCAGCGGGACTCGGGGCACTGGCGCCGGTCTCTCCTCTCCGGTCGTGCACCCAGTTAGCCGGAGGCCTGTCGGCCCTCCCAGAGCTGCCCGCCCACTCCGAGGTCCCTGCTTCTCACGCTGTGTCTGTTCCTCCTCTTCCTTCCATTCTGGTCACCCTCTGACCGCATGCTCGTCTTGGTCTCGGCTGTTGGCCGCGTCAGTCCCTTTGTCAGACTTGAGCCCAGGCTGTTCTTTGAGGATGGGACTGCAGTTAGAGCACACCCATGTGGGCTTGTCACTGCCTCATTTTGCCTGTAGGGTTAACTCCAGACTCCTAAATTCCTCGGCCTGTCTCAGCCTCCAGCCCTTTCGTTGCAGCTATTTTATTTCCCTTCCTGTTGCTCCCAGTTCCAGCCACACCACATTCGGCTCTTCAGGAGAGGAGCTCTGTCTCTACAGGGCTCTTGCATGTGCTGTCTGCTGTGCTGGGACAGGCGTGTGGGTGACCTAGCTGACCCTTGAACCCTTCTAGCCTGCACCAGGTGTTCCTCAGGGTGCCCTTCCCCCCTCCCCTTCAGTGGGAGTTCCCCTTCTGCCTCTGCCCTTTGTGGCCCCTCTGCCGGACCTGCACACCCCTCGCCATGGGCTCCAGAAAGCTGTTCCTGGCTGCCCAGAGCCGTGCGCAGGGCTGGGCTGTGTGAGCAGACCCTTACTGTGGACAGGGCCAGTGTGCTTCCGGAATGGTGAGGAAACGCAGATTTACTTGCTGGCTTTAGATTTTTTGGGTGACTTTTATGACATATTACAAAAACTAAGTATTTTGAATGCTGAAGGTTTTACCCTATTAAACACTGTCAAGGTTGCCAATTTACCCTCAGAATTGCCGTGATTCTAAGAAAATTGGCTATTTGAGAACATACTAAAGACTTGTTCTTAGTATTACCTTTCAAACACTTTTCTCTCAGAATTTTGAGGTGACTAGAGTGGAAGGAGAGAGAAAGCAACCAGTGACCCCCCGCCCCGGCTGTAGGGACTGTTCGTCCTTGTGGCATCAGTTGGCAGTCCCTTGGGGAGGCCGCGGTCGCCTGCAGCGCCTCTGGGTGGCTCGTGACCAGGCCCTCCTCTTCCTGCAGGTGTGTGAGCATCTGCTCCCTGGCCTTCAGCATGGACGGCATGTTCCTGTCCGCCTCCAGCAACACCGAGACTGTGCACATCTTCAAACTCGAGACTGTGAAGGAAAAGTGAGTTGCAGAGATTCCTTTGTTTAGAAATCAGCAGAGCCCTTTGCCCAGCTCACACTGACGGTGAAAACGTGAGCACAGACACGTCCTGCTTCTGGGGCTCCTGCAAGGAGGGGCCCTGACCTGGCTCCCGGATACGGGCCCTTCTGCACTCGGCAGTGCGGGGACTCGCCCTGGACAGTGGCCCTGTGCTGCGGGGCGTGTGTGCACGTGAGGTTAGCCGGAAGGTCGAGATGGCTGCTCTGGGCAATCCAGACGTCCTCCCCTCTTCACGCCCCTGTGCACAGAAGCACATCTGAGCCCACTGCCCAGTGGCAGGAGCACTTGTCCCCAGTTTCCCCACAGGTGGGTTTCATGTTGAAAGCAGTTGCTTTAAGCTGCATATTACTGTAACGGCTGTGTATGGTGAGCGAGGTGCTGCCGATCTGTTCTCTCAGTGGAAACGCATCCCCGTGTTTAGTGCATGCTCTGTCTTGACCTTACAAATATGTGCAAGAAGAACAACAACAAAAATAGGCTATAGGAAAATAACAATTTGAAATTTGTATTTACAAGGTGTTTAGAGACTTCCTGTTAAAAATATTCAGGGCTTGGCCCTGGCCGGTTGGCTCAGTGGTAGAGCGTCAGCCTGGCGTGCAGAAGTCCCGGGTTCGATTCCCGGCCAGGGCACATAGGAGAAGCGCCCATCTGCTTCTCCACCCCTTCCCCTCTCTTTCCTCTCTGTCTCTCTCTTCCCCTCCCGCAGCCAAGGCTCCATTGGAGCAAAGATGGCCCCAGCGCTTGGGATGGCTCCTTGGCCTCTGCCCCAGGCGCTAGAGTGGCTCTGGTCGCAACAGAGCGACGCCCTGGAGGGGCAGAGCATAGCCCCCTGGTGCCAGAGCGTCGCCCCCTGGTGGGCGTGCCGGGTGGATCCTGGTCGGGCGCATGCGGGAGTCTGTCTGACTGTCTCTCCCCGTTTCCAGCTTCAGAAAAATACAAAAAAAAAATAAAAAAAAAATTCAGGACTTAAAAAATGATCCGGATGGATTGTAAATGGGGCCGTGTCCGTGCCCATGTTTGCTGCGAGTTGCCGTAATCAGAGTGCAGCGCCTCGGGAAGGGCATGGCTCTCAGAGGTCGTGGCTTTCTGTGCCGTCTTCCTGAGGTGTGGGAAATCTGTCTTTCAAGTTCTGGGGCCGATCCTTGCCTGTGTGGGGGTGGGACGTGGGCCTGCTCAGTGAACTCAGTGAAGTCACGTGACTGAGGGCTTTCTCTCCTAGGCCTCAGGAGGAGCCCACCACCTGGACCGGGTACTTCGGGAAGGTGCTCATGGCTTCCACCAGCTACTTGCCCTCCCAAGTAACAGAGATGTTCAACCAGGGCAGAGCCTTTGCTACAGTCCGCCTGCCTTTCTGTGGTCACAAAAACATCTGCGCCCTAGCCACGTGAGTAGGGCAAGCAGCTTCCATCCCCTTGGCCTCCAGCTCATCCCGAAGGGTGACTGGTGTGGTCCTGTTACCGTTCTTGTTACAGTTCTTCCAGCCTGAGAATGTCTGCAGACTCAGAGCTGTGGTCCAGTCAGGGTTTACATGAGGTGCAGGGACAGGGGCCCCTTCGTTGTCGTGAGACCTGACTGGTTTCTCAGTGTTGTCCCAGAGGTCTCTCTGTGTCCGTGGACTGTTTGTAGAGTTCATGGAACAGCTGTGTGAGATGCCAGTGTTAACTTCAGGGCTGCAGGCCGACACGGTGGCAGCAGGACTCACGGGGAGCCCACAGGCTTCACTGCCCTGTCTGGGTGCCGCTGTGCAATCCTGTGCTCGGGCCTCTCTGGGACTGTGAATTTTGTCAACATTATTTTTCATCCTTTTTATCCAACTGGCATTGTTGGAAATGTCTTATGACGTTGCCTACTTTTAGTTGTCCGAGGAACCAGGAGACCGGCTTTGACCACCTGCTTTCCTACGGCTGTCGGTTCATTCACGTTCAGAACCCCCTTGGCCTTGATGTGGCCACAGGTGGCACGGTGGGCGTGACCTCTCTTCCTATACACACGCAGTATATCAGTTCACGAAACGAAATCTGTGCTTGCTTTTTGGGGGGAGGGGGCCTGCCCTGGCCATGCCGATGGCGAGGCTGCTAATGAGGCCTCTGTGTGAAAGTTGTGGTCCTAGAATGTGGCTGTTTTTATTCTCACTAGAATTCAAAAGATTCCCCGATTGCTGGTGGGAGCTTCCGACGGGTACTTGTACATGTACAACCTGGACCCCCAGGAAGGGGGTGAGTGCACCCTGATGAAGCAGCACAAGTAAGTGGGCCTCTGCTGGCTGCTCACGCTCTCTGGGCAGTCTCTGCCACGGGGCGCCTCCGTGTGCGACAGTGGCCAAGCTGGTCAGCAGCCCGCCTTGCCAGACAAGCCCTACCATGGGCAGAGACGGGTAGGAAGTGGCCGGTGCTACGCCTGCCCTTCATTGGCAGAGGGGGCGTTCGGCCGTCCCCCCACCCCCCAGAGATCGGCTACAGACACGCCGAGCGTTTCCCAAGAAAGGGGTGGCCACACTGTCCGCCACACTGTCCACCACAGTGCAGGACACATCTGTGGGAGCCACGCTGTCCTCCACACTGTCCGCCACAGTGCAGGACACATTTGTTTGAGCCACACTGTCCACCACAGTGCAGGACACATCTGTGGGAGCCTGCTTGCTCACTGGTACGTAGATTTTCTCAGAAAAGAGGAGTTGATACTTGTTCATTGGAAAGTAGTGCAGTTTGATTTTCTGCTTTTGCTTTTTTTTACCAAAAGTGGTAACAATGCTCTACTATACTATTCTGATGATTGGGGTGGAAGTGGGGAGTATTTTTTATAGCAGATTCTATTTGTAATTGTCAGTCTCAAAGATGAAATAAGATGGTCTCACTAGGCATAACTCTTTTTCATTAGCTTTTCCCTATAAAAGTTCGAGTGATTAGATGCCCAGTCACCGTAGTGTCGGGAATGCTGGCTGGTAGCCTGTGCCGCTGTCGCTGCAGGTCTGGCCCTCCGGGCCACTGCGCCCCTGACCACGTTTGTTTCTCTCCACTTTGACCAGGCTGGATGGCAGTATGGAGACAACCAATGAGATCTTAGACTCTGCCTCTCATGACTGCCCCTTAGTAACTCAGACCTACAGCACAGCGGTGGCCAAAGGTCCTCACGCACCTGCGTCTCCGACGAGACTGGGTAAGGCTGTGACACAGACCTGGAGGGTCAGTTATGCTGGGGCCTCCCCTGTGGTTCCTGTGCGCTGTGCTTTTCACCCTGACCAGTGTTCCAGCCGCCACTGACCAGGGCAGGGAGAGACGGTCCTCAGACAGGCCAGCTCTTGTCGCCTGGGCTCTTCTGGGCGCTTGAAGGCTGAATTCACTTTCTTCCTCTTTAGAGGAAAGGAGAGACGGCTGGGCGAGTTGAGTGCGCAGGTTTGCTTCCTGGCGTGCTGCCTCTCCGCTAGAATGTAGCCCTGCACCCACCACTGCCGAGTGTTTGTCCTGGGTCTCTGCCTCCCACTGGCTGATTGTTCTGCGAGCCGGCCTGGGACCCCTGGGACCCAGGCCTGCCCAGAAGTTGTCAGCACACAGACAGATGGCCGGTCCAGCCCTGACTGTTTCACGCCCGTGAGCCATCCTCCCCCAGAGAGTGAGCTTGCCTCCAGGCGGCCCTGGAGTCGGCCCCCGTGTGAGGTGGCTCTTGCTCCGCACCGCCTTTGAGGCCGAGTGCCCTTTCAGTTCCCGGGAGTCCTGGGTGTCTGCTCCACAGGGCTGGGCATCTCACGTGACCAGTTAGAGGAGTGGTCCATTCTCTCTGCTCACGGGGACACTGACAGCCCATCCATCAGGAAGCCCTTGTGGGCTCTGCAGCCATCTTTTCTGCAAGTTATGAATTTTGGAAAGTAAATGACTTCATCTCGAGCTGCCTAAGGCTGCAGAAAGCTCATGAGTCTGAGGAGAGGTTAAAATTGAGTCTGTGTGGGCTGCCATTTATAAATGCCCCCGTTGCTCTGCCCCTGCCCCCTGGGTTGACCGCTCTGTCTCTTTGCAGCCTACACAGACGAGCTGGGCGCGGTGGGCGGCGCTTGTCTGGAGGAGGAGGCCAGCGCCCTGCGGCTGGAGGAGGACAGCGAGCATCCTCCCATGATTCTCCGGACGGACTGAACCCGACCTGTGAACTCTGACCCCACGCAGAGAACACGGGCTGGCAGAGGACTTGGTGTTATGCTGCTATGAACTTTGACCTGAGTTGAGGGAGAGGATGGCAGACTTAAACAGAAAAAACAAGATTGTAGCTGTAGTCTCGTTCGCTATTGTTGAGAAATACATGGTTTTCACTTCAGTGGCTCTTCATCCTGCTATATGAATTTTAGCTTTTTGTTTGTTTCTCTTTTTGCCAAAATTAACTGTTTGGTGAAGCCCTTGAAATCTCCTTGCTTTGCATGCATTAATGTGCCAAGCCAGCGTAGGACAGCTAGTAGCCACTTCCTAACCGCGGTCGTGCGGTTGTTACAGCCCGTACCCGTGAGGCACACGTGCAGAGCGGGTCTGTGTGTAGAGGCTGGTTCTGCTCGGACAGGTCCAAGGCCCCAGGGCTGGGGTGGGCAGCGGCCTTGGGGAAGGGGCCTCCCAGAGCCCCCGTGGGCCATGTCTTTGCTTTATTTTGCTAATTAAATTCTTTCCAAATTGGACTCTTCTGGGATTTCTTTTATGGTGGACTTCTGTTTCTGGTCTTGTTTCCCGTGTGGATAGTGACAGAGAAGTTCTTTCTGTTACTGGAGCCCTTTCTTTCTGACAGCAGGTGAACTTGAAGGAATGCCTAGGAGTTCCAGGGCACAGGGAAGTGGTCTCTGTATAATTAAACCATCTGGTCTTGGCTCTCATCTTCCTGCTGAGCAGCGGTGTGTGTGCCCGGTTTGTTTTCTAGGGAAGCCTGCAGCTATTTCTGCGTCTGTACGTAGCACAGAATTAAAGCGTGGTGGTCCTGAGTTGTCCTCTTCGAGCCCCACTGTCTGCCTGGGGCTCCTCTCGCCCGTGTCGGGAGTGGTCGCGAGAAAAGCTGGTTGTGAACACCTCCTTCACGGCTGTACGTGTGCCTTTTCTATTTGGATCTTACGAAATTGTGCAGCGGAGTGCGGAGAGGTCGTGGTCAGAGTCCAGCCCGCCCGGCGTCCCCCGTCCCTTTTACATCATTTTAAACCTCAGATGCCTCAGTTCTGCGTTGCAAACCAGGAGACGTGCAGGTCAGGTCCCGAGGGACGAGGAGTGGCGTTGGGGGCAGGCAAGGTCTTCTGGATTCTTTGGAATGTGGCCGCTGAGAGGAGGGGTAGGAAGCATCCGTGTTGCTTTGTCTTCCCTTCTTGCTGTCAGGTCTCTGGGCAGAGGAGGCTCAGAGCTGTGTGCCTCAGGACGTGTCTCTGGGTGTGGCAGGGAGTGGCTCATCAAAGAGAAAGAAAGGGGGCTTGGCTGAGCTGACTGCCAGCTGTAAGTGCCTGGATTCAGCCCCAGGTCAGTCCATGCACCTCAGGCTGCGTGTCCAGTGGTGGCTTTGAGGTAGAAGCCTAAATGTGAGCGGTGCCCCGAGTGAGTGCTAGCTGCAGCACAGCCCTCTGGGAACACGGGCTGGCAGCCACGTGAGGCGCCGTGTCGGGTGAAGGTGGGACATGCTCTCACGTCGCTGGCAGGTCTTCCCTGCCTCCCTGCCGAGATGTGGTCACAGTGACACACCTGGCAGGATGAGTGTCTGCAGAGCCCTGAGCGAGGGTGCCCTTTGCCCTGGAGCTAGAGGGCCCGGTCAGGACAGTTGTCCCGTGTCCAGCCTGGAATGTTTCCCACTGGCTCCCCTAGACCTTCGCTGGCACACCTGTCCAGCGCGAGTGTCGATGGGAAAGCAGTGTCAGAGGGGTCTGTGACAAGGTGGGGCTAAGCAAGGGGGTCGCGTTAACCAAAGTGAGACCTGCCTGTCCTGTGTCCTGTGAGACAATCCTGACCCCGGTGCCTGCTGGTGGCATCCCATGTGTGAGGACTTGGGGAGTCGAGGTGACTTTGCTGTGTCCTGTGAGACAGTCCTGACCCCGGTGCCTGCTGGTGGCATCCTATGTGTGAGGACTTGGGAGTCGAGGTGACTTTGCTGGGCGTCTCGTGGTCAGAGACATGAGAGACATGAGGTTTCCTCGGTCCTTTGGGCGTGGCAGTCAGAACATGTGGGGGTTCTCTTTCTTCTTTCAGCCTCAGTTGCTTCAATGTTCAGGTGGGCAGTCAGGAAAGAAGGGCTACCTGCGCTCCCCGCTGGGCCTGGCAGGGTGACCAGGAGGCAGGTGTGTGGGTCCTGCCCGGTGTTCCTCCTCTGTCGTGGAAGCCGTTTGTGGCTGCATCTGAGGTACCCCGTGTGCCCAGGAGGGAAAACCAAGGGCCTGTCCACTGCTGGCCGACTAACCGTGCGAACTGTCCCCCTCGTGTTGCTCCGCGTTTCTCTGCCGTGAGCACCTCCTCCTCTGCGCTCTGGCCCCCCAGGCTCAAGGCACGCACCGGAGTGGAAGCTGCCCGGCGAACAGGCTGGTCACCTGGACACACCCCCGCAGAATCCGTGTGCCGATCTGCTGAACTCCAGACCATACATGAACTTTATTTTTTTTATTATGTCATATTTTCCAAATCTCAGAAAAGATGGTTTGGGGGAGCTTAGGAAACCAAACCCAGAAAACTTACTCAAAGGACTCCTGTGAATTGGGACCAAACCTTTTGTAACTTCTCAACAAGGGAACCAAGATTTGAACTGGACCTGAATCGGTCTCCAGTGGACCTGAATTCTCCCCATCACTGCCGCGTCCTAGTGGGGACAGTGAGAACGATCTTATCACCCAGGGTCGCCGTGATGGGTGACACCACACGTGGGCTGCGGACGCCCGCTCAGCACCTGACACTGACACCAGTCGTTCTTATTCATTTCTGGTTGTCTGATACACAGCTGGCAGGAAAGGGGGAAGAACGACAGTGTCATTCATGTTCAAGGTTGTATGTGGCCCCTTCAGCCCTGCCTTTCCTACTCCTGGGTTCTGAGAACAGCCACAGCTTTGGGGTGTGCAGGGGAAGCTTGCCGAGTCCGGCCAGCAGCCCGGTGAGGCCGGCGGGCTGCGGCTGCCCAGATCCAGGCACCTCTTCCCGGAGCAGACTCCTTCCGGCCGGATGGGACATGAGCTCCCACCTTTCGGCTCACCTGAGCGGCACAGCCTGGCCCCACGAGGACCCCCGAGAGCCCCGGCAAGAAGGAGTGTCCCTGCTCTCCCTGCTCGCCAGTTCATCTGGGGAGGACAGCAGAGAAAGGACCTTCTCATCTTCCCCGTGGCTGACCGGCGGCCACAGATAGAAAAGACTGCGTTCAGGTCACAGCGAGGAAACGGACAGTGAGTGACGGGAAGCGTGTTCCTGGCCCGTTCCTGCCGTCGCTCGTGGTCTGCTGGTGGCGCCGATGAGCAGAGCCACACCGGTTCTCCCCTGTTTGTTCCTGCCCGGGTCTCTCTTGCATGCAGAGAGTGACAGGGTCCCTTGTATGAACTGTGACGCCAGCACAGCCGAAAATCCAAATGCATTCTCTTACAAGTGTACTTAACCCCCCAGCTCTCGGCGGACAGATGCACGCACGTGGTTTGGGCTCTGCAGCGTCGGAGCCAGCCGTGAGACCGCGTGCACGTGGACACCGGCGTTCTGTTTGGGAGGAGCGCCTTACACAGAACCCTTCCCCATGAGGAACTTACTTCTCCCTGAAAACATGTAACAATAGATGATTGCCAAGCGGACGAGTTTCACTAATGTCTCTTCGGGTCTTACCCAGGTCATAATTCTTGGCTCGTGTTGTACCTTTACATTCTGTGGATTTTTGCAAAGCACAAAAAAAAAAAAAAAAAAAAAAGAATGGATTTTAAGGTGTGGCCGGCCCTTCTCCTTCCCAGGTATCTGACCCACAGAGTCTTTAACTTGGAAAAATTAAATCTTTTTAAAGCTCAGCATTTAAGGGGACTGTTTTCATTCCTCACCCCTGCACTGTTTCATTCTTTACAGAGTTGTCATTTAATTTTACACGTCTTTATTCGGTGTGTGTTTCCGTGGGTCAGCGGTGTGCACGGGCACGTGCGGGCGTCCAAGCCGCGGGTGGGTGTGCTCACCGCCTGCGTTCACACCGATGGACCAGGAAGTCCGCTTCCAGCAGCATCTTCTAACCACGGGAAGAAATCAAAACCTGCGTTCTGTTTTATTGGGGGAGAGAGTTGGTTTCTGATGTTTTTGGTTTTGGTTTTATATTCACTGCCTCCTCACAGGCTGTGCGGCTCGCTTGTACGGTTATTTAATGCACTGGGATTCTCCCTGGGATGCTGTGGCAAAACATCAGGATCCCGCAGCCTGGCTGAGGTCTTATAACGGCTTTTGTCCAGGGTTTGTTCTTGTCCTTTGTGGAATAGATGACCTGCCTCTTCCTACTAGAATTCACGGCCAGGTCTGAAAGACAATAAAATCTGACCCCCGCCTGACCTGTGATGGCGCAGTGGATAAAGCGTCAACCTGGAAATGCTGAGGTCACCGGTTCGAAACCCTGGGCTTGCCTGGTCAAGGCACATATGGGAGTTGATGCTTCCAGCTCCTCCCCCCTTCTCTCTCTCTGTCTCTCTCTCCTTCTCTCTCTCCTCTCTAAAAATGAATAAATAAAATTAAAAAAAAAAAAACAAAAAAAAGAAAATCTGACCCCCGCAGGACGGCTGGGAGAAGGCAGGGGAGGGGTGCTTCTGGTGTCAGCGGGCAGAGGGCCGGCCCACTTGGGGCGACGGGGGCCGGCCACGGGGAGACCGTGGTTCCCGCTCTGCTGGCACCTGCTGTCACCCCGATGGCAGTGCTGGCATGGTGGCTTCCTCTAGAACAGGGGTCTCAAACTCAACTCAGCATGTGGGCCGCAGAGCAAGATCACAGCCGTTTGGCAAATACAAGTAGGCCCCTAGGCTTACTTCATTTTATCCAAAATATTTTGAACTTCGTGGATTAGTCTGCAGGCCGCACAAAATTGTTCGGTGGGCCGCATGAGCCGCGAGTTTGAGACCCCTGTTCTAGAAGCACATCCTTCCTACGTGGAACTGCTCAGTCACAATTTCCCCCGAGGTCTTATGGTCTCCTCCTCGGTGAGGCAGCCACATTGGCTACCGGCGCAGAGGGGCGGGGCCCTGCCTGTGACAGGTGTCTCATGGCCACGGTCCCACTTGAGACACTGCACCTTGAATTCTTCAAGGAAGTCCACGAGACTCCGTCAATCTATCCATGTGCTGGTGTTCCTGTTTTCTAGAGAGCATTTGTGCTTTTCTCCTATTTCTTTTTAATTGGGTTAATATGACGCTGTCCTTGAGTTTCTTTAGGACAGCCCGGCATTTCTCTCTCAGGAGAGTGAAGAGCGGTGTGGTTCTTGCAGCCCTGGTCTTTCTGGGGGAGGCCCTTCCCCAATCTCGTCGGCACCTGGTCTCCCCAGAGCCGGGGACACGGGAAAGTTCAGACCAAAGTCCCCCCACGAGGTGGGGACCCGGCTCGGGGGCACATGCTGATCTCGTGGGGCTGAAGAACTTGGCAGGTGAGACAGTGCATATTAAGGAGAGAGGATTACAGAATCACCATCTTTTGAAACGATGCCCTTGGGGTGGAATGCCCTGCAGGGAGCGGACCCTAAAGTAAGCCCCTCAGTAAAGTGAAGCCAGTTTTGAGGAGAAGCTTTCAGCAGTTTCTCCCCGCCTGCCCTTGTCAGTGCTGTCCCTGCAGTGACGGGGTGGGTGCTGCGGTGGCTGCAGGGTGGCTCTCGTGCCCCGTTCATGGGCGTGCCGCTGGCCACCGGCATTCCATGGGCCTGGCCTTGCTCATCCCGTGGCCTCCCGGGAGAAATGCCGGGCGTGTTGGCATTGTCACTGGCGAGGTCCTGAAAGACGGGGAGTTCGGAGGTCGTGTCCTCTGAGCAGAGGGCAGGCAGTATGGAGGCAGGACAAGGACTGCTGCTCGGGGCCGGTCCCCACTGAGGGCGCTTCCCTGAGGGACCTTCCTTCACATCCCGTCTGTCAGGAGATGGGCAGGGCGGTGAGGGACACGGACACGTTTCCAGCTTGCTGGCTTTGAACTCGGGTATCTCTCCCTGTTGTGCGCAGAGTGGACAGCTTCCTCCATCACTTGGTGAGTGTCCCTGAGTCAGCGAGGTCCCTTAGTAACGTCAGGGCTCATGGATTGTTTTAAGGGCCGTGTTGGCTGTGCTGTCCCCATGGGATTCCCACTTCAAACCACCCCTGCTGCATGTCCACTGCGTCCCTCCACTCCGGAGTCCCCCCAAGGGTTGCTGTTGCCTTGAGCGTGAAATGTATTCCCAAGACATAAGCAGCCTGACCAGGAGGTAGTGCAGTGGATAGAGCGTCGGACTGGGATGCGGAGGACCCAGGTTCGAGACCCCGGGGTTGCCAGCTTGAGCGCGGGCTCTTCTGGCTTGAGCAAAGCTCACCAGCTTGGACCCAAGGTCGCTGGCTCGAGCAAGGGGTTACTCGGTCTGCTGAAGGCCCACGGTCAAGGCACATATGAGAAAGCAATCAGTGAACAACTAAGGTGTTGCAATGAAAAACTGATGATTGATGTTTCTCATCTCTCTCCATTCCTGCTTGTCCCTATCTATCCCTCTCTCTGACTCTGTAAAAAAAAAAAAAAAGAGGCCCTGGCCGGTTGGCTCAGCGGTAGAGCATCGGCCTGGCGTGCGGGGGACCCGGGTTTGATTCCCGGCCAGGGCACATAGGAGAAGCGCCCATTTGCTTCTCCACCGCCCCCCTCCTTCCTCTCTGTCTCTCTCTTCCCCTCCCGCAGCCAAGGCTCCATTGGAGCAAAGATGGCCCGGTCGCTGGGGATGGCTCCTTGGCCTCTGCCCCAGGCGCTGGAGTGGCTCTGGTCGCGGCAGAGCGACGCCCCAGAGGGGCAGAGCATCGCCCCCTGGTGGGCAGAGCATCGCCCCTGGTGGGCGTGCCAGGTGGATCCCGGTCGGGTGCATGCGGGAGTCTGTCTGACTGTCTCTCCCGGATTCCAGCTTCAGAAAAATACAAAAAAAAAAAAAAAAAGAAAAGAAAAGAAAAAAAAGTACAGACCAGACAGGTTGCTGCAGGTGTCCCAGGGCCCTGCTTCCCACAGAGCATCCCGTGTCCCGTTTCTCCTGCAGATAACACCCCAGCAGGACGGACAGCAGAGCCTTGCTAAGCTCAGGGAGGTGAATGCCAAAAAGGAGCCGGGGAAGTTTAGCAGGGCCAAGGTCGCTCCTGGGGAGGAGTTTCAGGACAGCTCCCAGGGGCCCCTTAGTGGTTCCCGGGGGAGGAGGGTGGGCGTCCTAGCCAGGGGGCACCAGGGTTCTTGATGAGATGATAGAAGTGCTCTGGAGTCACCTGTGGTGATGGTGGCAGGTGTCTGTCTATGCTAAAGACCACGGAATGTGGTCCTGTTGCGAGAGGACTGTGGTGTGTGAGCTCTGTCTCCGTGGCGTTCTTAGAGAGACCGCAGGGGTGAGCTTGGGTTTGGTCCCGTGTGGAGGGTCGCCCCAGAGCCATGCTGAGCAGGGCCGTGTCGTCAGCGGCAGAACCCCGAGGCTTCCCGATGGAGGAGGAAGAGGAGAGCCCTCCTGCTGTGTGGTCCCTGGTGCCCTGGAGCAAAGCATGCCAGGGCCTGGGTGCTGCCCTGCTGTGGCCACGATGGGGCCGTGGTGGCTACAGCTACCCGAGTCACTGGAGCGGCTAGGAGTTGACCAGGCACCGCCCGCCCATACAGCTGCTTGGGCTTCCTCCCGGCATGGCGGCCACTGGGCAGTCAGATGTCTGCCATGGCTGCCAGCTTCCAAAGAGTAAAAGTAGAAGCTGCCAGTTCTCTTTGCAAAAGAAGGAGCTGGCACATGGTCGCCTTGACCTTGTTTACCCGGCCGGGAGAGGTCAGAAGGTCAGGGCAGGTGGCAGGGAGGGAAAGGGACTTCACCTGTGAATGGGGAGCAGCAGGAGGGGGGAGGTGGGTGACCGCTGCCATCTTTGGAGACGACCCCTGGTTGTGCCAACTGCCACTTCCTGCTTGCAGCCCGTGGGGTTCGTGGAGTCGTGTCTTCCCAGCCCTGTTACGCTGGACATCTTGAGTCAGCTCATTTTAGAAACCAAGAAACAGAGCACTCCACAGCACCCTGTGTCCTTGTGCCGGCCTGGCCCCCAGACCCGATCTCCCCCAGGGCGGAGAAACCTAGAACTCCGACTGGGACGTGTGCCATCTCTGTCCCTTGCGGTGCAGTCGTGTGAGGGCTGCCTTCTGGGGGACCTATATTTGCAAAAGCCCGGGGAGAGCTCGGCTTCGAAAGAGCTCTGAGCCAAGGTTTGCAGTAGCAACACATGCTCCAAAGCGTCTCAAGTAAAACCTGGTTAAAAAAAAAACAAAAAACAGGCCATCTTTTTTTTTTTTTTTTTTTTTTTTTTTTTCCTGAAGCTGGAAACAGGGAGAGACAGTCAGACAGACTCCCGCATGCGCCTGACCGGGATCCACCCGGCACGCCCACCATGGGGCAACGCTCTGCCCACCAGGGGGCGATGCTCTGCCCATCCTGGGCGTCGCCATGTTGCAACCAGAGCCACTCTAGCGCCTGAGGCAGAGGCCACAGAGCCATCCCCAGTGCCCGGGCCATCTTCGCTCCAATGGAGCCTTGGCTGCGGGAGGGGAAGAGAGAGACAGAGAGGAAAGCGCGGCGGAGGGGTGGAGAAGCAAATGGGCGCTTCTCCTGTGTGCCCTGGCCGGGAATCGAACCGGGGTCCTCCGCACGCTAGGCCGACGCTCTACCGCTGAGCCAACCGGCCAGGGCCAAAAACAGGCCATCTTAAAAAGAAGATGCAATTACCCAGCTGTCATTTAAAATTCATTTTCACCCCTCATGTCCTGTTTGCCTGATTGATGTTTGAACTGGTCAGTGAATTGATACAATATTCCCTACGAGAGGCACCCCAGAGCCTCCGCTCTCATCCAGGGGTGTTGGAAAGACCACCTGGGAGGCGTGTGGGCCGTGGGGTGGGCCAACGTGGAGAGTCTTAGCAACAGGGGTGGACCTGGTGGACACAGGGCCCCCAGCTAAACATGCAGGTGCCTAACTGGACTGGAAAGAAGTGGAGACATTCTCGGGTGTGAACAACTCAGGCAAAACCGTGAGATTGGGCTGTGGACCCCGGCGTGGGGCTGGACCTTGACCATGAGATAAAGAGACGGCTCCAAATGGGAATCACTGAATAGCTGCCCCGTGGACGGGGACAGGGCAGCCCTGGCTGCCAGCCCAGAAGAAGAGTCCCTGGCTGCGTCCAGGGGCCTGGGGTCGGTGCCAGGGAGGGGGAGGAGGGAGTGGGAGTGATTGTGCAACTGGGACAGTTTCTATTCAGAATGATGGAGATATTCTGGAATTCGGTAGTTCTGTGACGGTAACACGTCACAGTGAATATAGTTAACACCACCGAACCACACGCCGGGAAATGGTTACAACAGGGAATTGGATGTTGTGTATCTTCACCACGATTTAAAAAAAAACAAAAAACATACATACACACACACACACACCGGAAAGGAGATGGGATGATCATTATCTGCAAATAATATGACTGTCTACCTGGAAAACCCAAGGAAACGCATGGGACTGTGCTAGGACCAATAAGAAGTCTCAGTCCGGTGTCTGGTTATGCAAGGAACACCCACACATCCGTAGTGTCTGCCTACCAGCGCCGCTTAGATAACACAGCGGTGGGGGGGGGGGGGCACGGTGGTAGGAACAGGACGTCTCGCACAACAGCAGCCGAGACAAAATTAACTCAATGAATAGGACTGTCTTGACGGGGGCTGCCCAGGGAATGCTTGTTGGATGTGTGAGTGATGACGAAGTTTTCCAGGATATCAAAGAAACAAGAATAAAAAGAAAGACTATCCTGTTTTGTTTTTTTTTTTTTAAAAAAAGCAATGCTGAGTCAAGACATTGATAAGCCTGTCAGTGAACAGGAAGATAGTGTACTGACTATGGAAACGGTGACAATGGCCTCTTTGAGATGACTGAACATGATGTGCGCCTCAGAATAAAACTCGGGGCTACCTGAGAGAGAACCGTCCAGGTGAAGGGTCGATGAGGTGTTCGTGGTTCCGTTCTTGTAAAATCGACCTTTCCCAAAACAAAGAGGAGGAAATTCCGTGAAACGGGGAAGTGTGAGTGTTGACGGGACACAGGGAAGTTACGCAAGGCCAGGGCGGTCACTCCTGCCCTTTACACCACGGCCAGTTTGGCAGGAACTCGAGGCAGTTTGGACGAGGTGTCCGTAGGCTTCCAGAAAATGAGGACTTTGCATGGAGCCCAGCGCTTGGGGCAGCGGGAGGCTGCCAGAACTGGGCGTGTGTGTCGTGCGGTGGGCACCGGATCCGCTCACCGCAGGGCATATGCAGCATCCTCCGACCGCCACGCCATGCCACGCCGGAGCTGGGGCCAGTGCAGGGCGCCCCGCCCTCCCGGGGGGCTCAGCCAGCAAAGCCTGGTCAGGGACAATGGCTCCTCCTGCTGACGCACCCGGACCCGGTTGGACCTGTCACTGCTCGGTGACCTCACGTTCCAACTGAGCATCATGACGCAGACAAGGCTTTGCCTTTGTGGCAAATCAGAACACTGGTTAACTGTCACCCCATCCACCACTGACAGGCGTGTGCAGGTCACGCTTTTGTGTGTGTCTGGGTGTGTGTGGGGGCACCTGAGTGTGCATATGTATTCTGTGTGTGTGGCTGTGAATGTCAGTGTCGCGGTAGGTGGCCTTGCAAGCTGAGGGTTGCTGTGTCGAGTGAAACCAGGCCGAGCAAATGGATGACGCCATCTACTACAAAGCTCCAATTTGCTTGTCAATGTCCTTGAAGAGGCAAAGGACACACGGCTGCACCCGAGAGGAGGGGGTGGGAGCCAGACAGAGGCAGCACCCAGCAGCAGGAGTGAAGTCACAGAGCAGAATCCAGGCAGCCCCCTTGGTCAGTGCCCGGGCAGAGGGTCCCCACCCCTGGAGGCACCACCGGCCCCTACGGAGACCCTTTCATGCCAACCGCAGCCCTTGAGAACGCAGTCTTGGGGGAGAGCTCAGTGATACAAATATAAGCCTGTTGCCTGCAAAAATCACTCCTGGCTTCAAAGGCTCATCCCGTTGTCATGGAGTTGACAATTCTGATAAGGATCAAAGGGACCAGAATAGACTCAAAGGCCTGTTTCCCACTTAACTCTTAGAATCCTTTCTTTCCCCCTCAACTTCGGTCTCTCTCCTTCCCTCTGAAGAATATTCTAGACACTGTCGTGCAACAATGCCAGCCCTTCCTTCTGGGAGAGAGCGCCCTCACAACCCTAACCCAATCTCAACCCCCAGGTGACCGTGTGACCCAAGCTGGACCAATCAGAATTCTTCCCTGGGAGTTTTCACGGGGGACAGTGGGAAGGCTCGGGCCCTGGCAGATGAAGGTGGTGTCTGAGCCAGGGTCTGGGAGTGGCTTTGTCTGCTGGGAGAGGACAGGTCTGCACCCAGAAACGGGGTTCCCCCTTGCACCTGTGCACGCAGCTTTGGCTGGTGAGCACACCCCTAGTTGAAGGTTCTGTGCAGAGAGTTATGGTTGCCCTTCCACTCTGGCCCAGCAGCACCCCATCTCATGGATGTGATGACCAAGGATGACCAAAGAAGGAGGCGTCACTGGCCCAAGTTCCCAGAAGAGCCTCGGACAGACGGACGGACGGCCTCTTCCTTCCTCAGGTCAAGGTGGAGAAACCCATAGCGCTCTCAGCTCCCAAGGTGTGGGAGGCAACCACACCATCAGTTATTAAACTTCCCCTGGAAGCCCAAGAAAACCGAGCCGGGACTGGATTTGAAGCCATCAGACCCCTCACAATCTTTGGCTGAAAAGGGAAAATTCGATCCGGGGGCGTTCACCCACAAACGGTGGAAGCCAGCAATTCCTGGGCGGATGGCGAACCCCACTGAAAACAAAACTTTGCAAGCCACAAAGGGGTTTCCAGGTCGGCATGTCCTGCCTGTGTGGCATCTGGCATCTACACGCCCAGGAGAGCGGCCTCAGGAGAAACCAACCTGGCTGGCACCTTGATGTCAGACTTCCAGGCTCCAGAACCAGCCTCCGACTTCATGACTGACACCCCCTACCTGCCCCCCCCCCCCGTGCCCCGGGGCAGGTGGGGAGAGAGATGTTCCTAACCTACACCCTACGGGCCTGCAGTCACCACCATCGGCACACGGTGTCTCAGGGACCACGGACCTCACCAGCCCCCTTTTGTTTCACAGGCAGAAGAACAGAGCTCAGATCAAGGTCACTCGGCCAGTCAAGAACCAAGTTGTGCCTGACCAGGCGGTGGCACAGTGGATAGAGCGTCGGACTAGGATGCAGAGGACCCAGGTTCGAGACCCAGAGCTCGCCAGCTTGAGCGCACGGGCTCATCTGGTTTGAGCAAAAAAGCCCACCAGCTTGAACCCAAGGTCGCTGGCTCCAGCAAGGGTTACTCGGTCTGCTGAAGGCCCGTGGTCAAGGCACATATGAGAAAGCAATCAATGAACAACTAAGGTGTTGCAACACGCAATGAAAAACTGATGACTGATGCTTCTCATCTCTCCCCGTTCCTGACTGTCTGTCCCTGTCTATCCCTCTCTCTGTCTCTGTAAAAAATAAAAAAATAAAAAAGTACCAAGTTGTCCGGGCTTTCTTACTCCTGGAAGCCTGAAGCCTATTAAATCCTTAACCGGCATTAAGGGACACGCATTGAGTTTCTTTAATCCTCCAAAAGGATTAAGAGAATTCCGCCAAGATAAGCTTCCAGGGAAGAGAGAGCCGCCTTTCACCATCACCAGCCTTCTTGTGAGCGGGGACCGTCCCCCGGAGGACAGCGCCCAGAGCAACCTTGGGGGCCTGGGGAGGGGCTCCACTCCCCGATGTCCTGACAGTGCAGGAAGGCTTCTCCAGGGAGACGCGTGTTCTGGGCAGAAGAAACCACATGAATGAAGGTATCATGTTTAGAACTGGGGTTCTAGGCTGGCCACAGAATTTTCCAGGCCTGGGGCAAGCAAGGGTCAAATGTCCAAAGGCCCGTACGCTATAGTCTAAATCAGGGGTAGTCAACCTTTTTTTATACCTACCGCCCACTTTTGTATCTCTGTTAGTAGTAACATTTTCTAACCGCCCACGGGTTCCACAGTCACGGTGATTTATAAAGTAGGGAAGTAACTTTGCTTTATAAAATTTATAAAGCAGAGTCACAGCAAGTTAAAGCATATCATGATAATTACTTGCCGAGTACTTTATGTCGGATTTTTGCTAAGTTTGGCAGAATAAATCTTTATAAAAAACAACTTACTCTAGTTCAATCGATCTTTTTATTTATACTTTGGTTGCTCTGCTACCGCCCACTATGGAAGCTGGAGCGCCCCCTAGTGGGCGGTAGGGACCAGGTCGACTGCCACTGGTCTAAATAGTCAAGGGTTGTAACTCAGCGAACAAACTGCTTCACTAACATGTTCTGTCTGAGAGCAGAAAGGGTGTGGGTAATTCTGTCTCCTGCCCTCCCTCCCTCCCTCCATCTCCACCAATCTCATCATTTCCATCTCCATCTCCGGAATACCCCAGTCAAGGATCGATCGCACCCATTTCTGGACCCCAGAGGTGAGCTGCGTAGAGAGAGGGCTCTGGACACATGCTCTCCTTCTGGGGAGAGGTATGTCTTGCTTGGTTTACCATTCTTGGACATAAATTTCTGGATTGGCGAATTATAATCTTATAAAGCTATTTCCAGCTCAGAAACAAAGGAGTCCACTGGTAGCCAAGACCCCCAAACTGCCTGACGTGCCTGGGAGGGGTTCAGAGCCAGGAGAGCGAGCGGGAGGAGGGGCAGCAGGCAGGGAGGTTCTGGGCTCGCCGTGGCCGGACAGGCCCCCCGGGTGTCACAGCTGCAGATGGGGAGGCCCAGAGAAGGCGAACGCCCCGC
This sequence comes from Saccopteryx bilineata, assembly GCF_036850765.1. Taxonomy (NCBI): domain Eukaryota; kingdom Metazoa; phylum Chordata; class Mammalia; order Chiroptera; family Emballonuridae; genus Saccopteryx; species Saccopteryx bilineata. Next base: position 196,328,923 of record NC_089493.1, on the reverse strand, counting down.
CCGGGAACACACAGCCTGCAGGGGCCAGACAGCACACTCCGCTGCTCTGCTGGGCGGGGTGGCGCCCACGACTGCTCCACTATTTCCTCGGCACTTGGGAACAGATGGCTTCAGCTCCCACCCACGGAAGCCAAACATTTTCCCTGGTTACCCTGCTAATTTGCTCACAAGCCTCCTCTTGTAAATAGAGAGTACAAAGGCTCCATCGTACAGCGTGTCTGACGGGCAAATTCTGACTCCGGGGAGAAGCCACAGAGGGAGCCCAAGAAAGCCCCAGGTAAGGCCCAGGTGTGGCCACGTACTGCAGCCGGCTACTAATCACAGGAAGGGTGCTGGCTCGGGGTCCAGACAGGCCTGGGCTCCAAGCCAGACTCCGCCACGCCCTCCGAGCCTGGCTGGGAATCCTCGGGCCAGCCCTGGAGGCTCTGTGGTGTCTGTTTTCTCACCTTTGAAATAGGCGTGTTATTTCCAGAGGAGTTGTGGGCGGGCTGCTGTGTGGGCACTCTGGGAAGTGGTGTATCTGTAAGAATCTAATCACCCTTCTCACCTTCGTCTGGGGTCAGCGCAGTAAAGGTCAGACCCGTGTCACTCCGCCCCCTCCCTGATGGCAGCAATCTATTCACCCAGCCCTCCCGGGGACCTGGGCAAGTGCTGCCGTCGCCTCTTCGAGCCTGGTGCCCATCTGTACAGTGGGGTGTCACCGAGCCTCCCTCAGATGACACCTGATACCCAGTGAGTGCTCAGGGTCATCCCTACCCCATCCAAGTCAGGGAGGCTCCCTGGAGGAGGGGGCTGTGATTTGACAGATGTATAGGAGTCGGGGAGAGGGGAGTGTGTGTGTTGATAGGCAGGTCGAGGGAATTACACAGGTAAAAGCTTGGGGAAGAGTCGCTTTGTGGTGGTGGTTGGAAATGGGGTGTGGCTGGTGCGCTGGGGAGGGCCCACGGGGTGGGTAGGGAGGCCCCGGAGGATGGTGTGGGGTCCCGGATGGGCAGAGCCCAGGGCTGGAGCCGTGGGAGGAAGGAGGTCAAGGGCAGTGGCAGGCCGCTCCCATCCCCCGTTCCCACCCACGGCAGCCGGCAGCCGCTGGCCTGTAATGAAGAGCTCTTCCTGCTAAAAGCTCCTGGAGCCCCGCCAGGCGGCTCCCACCACCGCCACCGGGCCAGCCTCCAGCACAGTGCTGGGGCCTCTTGCCCACCTCTCTGGCCGACCTGGGTGTCCCGAGAGGGCGAGGCCCAGGGGGCCACATATGGCTTGGGAGCCCTGGTCCTGGGAGCCTGGCCTGGGATGCAGCTCCCTCTGGCCTCCAGGTCTAGGGGTTTGCAGGAAATCCAGTGGACAGCAGGCCAGACGGAGGGCTGAGGACAGACCGGTGTCGCAGGCATGGTTGGAGCGGACTGCGCGCTGACCCAGAGCTGGGGTGCTGCCCGTCGTAGCAGCAGCCTCCCCCCTGTCCCTTGCCTCTCCTAGGAGAGAGTCAGGAGGGTGGTTTTTTGTGTGTTTTTATTGATTTTAGAGAGAGGAGAAAGAGAGAGAAGGCAGGGGGAGGAGCAGGAAGCATCAACTTGTAGTCGCTTCTTGTATGTGCCTTGATCAGGCAAGCCCGGGGTACCGAACCGGCGACCTCAGCGTCCTAGGTCGACGCTCTGTCCATCACAGGGCAGGTGTGCGTGCGTGTGTGTGTGTGTGTGTGTGTGTGTGTGTGTGTAGGGCGGGGTGCTTGTTTATTCAGTTTGCCTTTTGCCCAGAGGCTGGTTTTTCTCCTGGGTCTGACCGTAGTGCAGTGTTTGTATGAAGGGACAGGAGCAGCTGTGCGCTGAGCTGGCCCAGGCAGAACGGGGGGGGGGGCTGACCCTGCGTCCTGGGGAAGGGACTTCTTGTCTCTGGACCTGGGGCTCGGGCAGTCCCAGGGGGGCCTTTCCTCAGGAGGTCAGGGACACGGGCTTTGCACCAGGGGGTGACTGAGGCGGGGCCCAGGGCAGCCTCTATCCCCCTCCCTGGCCGAGTCCCACGCGGGCCTCTCACTCCCGTCTGCCTGGCTCTTGGCTGCGTGTCCAGGTTGATGGGAAGATTCTAATGGGCCTTAAGTTAATAAGTTTGGTATAATTAGGTTTGCGCTCGGCAGGAGGCAGATGGCACAGCCGCGGTGGCCTGCCTCTGTCCCAGTGGGGCGGGGCAGGTGGGTGTGGCGGGCACAGCTGGGCTCTCTTCTCCCTTCTCCCCAATATTTTATTACAAACATTGTCAGCATAAAGAAGACTCGAAAGAATTGTGCAGTCCACGCCCATGTGCTCACTGCCCGCCCTGTGCTCTCTGCATTCTGACAGCCGTCTGTCTCCATTCCCCGCCCACCCACCCACCTCACTTTTTTAATACAGTTCAAAGTCACTGCCAGGCATCAGTATACTTAACCCCTGAACGTGCTTGTCATTAGCTAGAGGGGAATTTTTGCTTTTGTTTTCTCTTTGTTTTGTTTTGTGCTTTAGGCAAAATTTACCCTCAGTCAAATGCACAAATCTAAAGTGAACATTTGCTGAGTTTTGATAGATGGGCACATTCTCAAGAGACAGAGCATGACCGTCATGCCCGGTGGGTTCCCCCCTTCACCCTTCCCTCCCCAAGGTAATCACCATCTTGATCCTCTTAGATCCAGGCTGCCTAGTCAAGAACTTCTTGTGAATGGAGCCGCATCCTATGTGTTCTTTGTGTCTTTGTCCCTCAGCCTCACACACTTGGGATTCATCCTATGGTTGGGGGAATCTGGGCTGTGTTCCTTTTCAGTGCTGCGTAGTATTCCACGGTGTGAGTGGACCACAGTCTGCTTACCTCTCTCCTCTGATGGGACTCCTGGGCTGTTTCCAGGTTCTCACTACTGTGAACAAAATGACTATGTGTCTTTTTTTTTGTAGACATTTAGTTTCTTTCTAAGGTTATCTGAGTCACTGCCCCTCTCCCCTGCAAACAGTGTGCCCATGATTCAGCTAGAGGGGACAGGAAAATGCCTCAATATACCCACTGGTCTTTAGGTGGGCACATTTCCCCACGCTGAGTCAGCTTGGTGGGTCGTGGTGGGACATGTTCATCTGAAACGAATCCTGCTCCTGGGAAAGAATGGACAGTGGGCAGGCAGCTGGTGTCTGTTGTCACTGCAGTGCTGGGAATTTTCTAGAAAATTCAACATGGGTCGTCCAAACTGTCTCCCCTGATATTCAGGCACAAAGGCCCACATCTGGAGGGTTGTTTGGACTGGCCACCAGGAATAACAAGCCCAAGGAATCCCAGGAAAGGTTTCACCCTGAGACAAAGATCAAACGTATATAGTATTGCCTGTAACGTATGGTCTCGGGCCAAGCAAAATCTCAAGGTGCTTGGAGCAAGGTCAGGAGCAAAAGACATGGTTAAGAAATATTCAGGGCAGTGACTGAAACTGTCTCAGCTAGATGAGAAAGCTTCTAAGAATCTTAAAAGCGTATATCCTTAACTATCTTGGCTAGACTAGAGAGGGTTAAAAAAAAATTTAGGCCCTGGCCGGTTGGCTCAGCGGAGAGCGTTGGCCTGACATGCGGGGGACCCGGGTTCGATTCCCGGCCAGGGCACATAGGAGAAGTGCCCATTTGCTTCTCCACCCCCGCCCCCTCTTCCTCTCTGTCTCTCTCTTCCCCTCCCGCAGCCAAGGCTCCATTGGAGCAAAGATGGCCCGGGCGCTGGGGATGGCTCCTTGGCCTCTGCCCCAGGCGCTAGAGTGGCTCTGGTCAAGGCAGAGCGACGCCCCGGAGGGGCAGAGCATCGTCCCCTGGTGGGCAGAGTGTCGCCCCTGGTGGGCGTGCCGGGTGGATCCCGGTCGGGCGCATGCGGGAGTCTGTCTGACTGTCTCTTCCCGTTTCCAGCTTCAGAAAAATACACACACACACAAAAAAAAATTTAAGGGCTTTGTCCCAGAGCCCAAAACGAGAGAGGATGTCTCAAAGAGGTGTGTGGATGCAGCATTGACCTAATGGTAATCTGACACACAGGAAGCCCACCAAGCTTTTAAAGGAATTATATCAGCTTGGACTGAGTAGAGCTGGGCTGACTCCTGCTGGTGTGGCCTACGGCCTACCAACCCTTACCGTCCATTTCTTGAAAGTGAATTATGTGGAAGGAGATGGGGGGAGAGGTCAGCTGAGGTCAGAACACTTGGGCTTTGGGGTTTAGCCCTGATGGCGCTGAGGAATCACAGGAGAGAGCTAGTGGAACAAGGACACCTTTCAGAAAGCTCAGTCTGTTTGCCGTGGGAGGTAGGTTGGAGGGCATAGTAGGGGAAGCCAATAGACCAAAGAGGAGGCCCTGGTGGCCATTCTCCCAAAAGATGGTTTGAGGGGAGAGCACCTGAAACCATTTAGAACAGTGCTCAACACCTGTGAAACAAGGACAGAGCGGGTGCCTTGGTCCCTGGTGGGCTCAGCTTCCTGCTCACTCTGCCCGTGATATGGACTCCACACAGCCTCTCCTCCCAACACCACCCGCTGCTTTCCTGAGTCCAGCTGACAGAGCAGCGTGGCTTCAGGCCTCCCTCTGTCTCTGCCACAGCCTGTCACCGGTTCATTCGATGGCGCCTTAATTGGCTGCATTTTTTTATCCTGGCAGATGGCTTTTCTCCAAAGGAAGGGTGGGAGGACAGACACACTGATCAGCAGCGTCCTTGCTGCTGCCAGCGAGGCCCAGGTGTCATGGGCAGTGACGGCAGGCCTGGCCCCAAGCTTAGCCTTCCCTGACATCCCCTCAGAGGACACTTTCCTGGGGATGAGCGGCAAGCACCCAGGAGGCAGAGCCGCAGGACTCAGCTTTGCCCCTTCTGGGTCTCAGTTTGCTCACATGTAAAATGAGTGGTGACAGGAACAGTCCCACCCCATAGGGTGGGCGGGAGAAGGAAGGGACGGACGCAGTGTGAAGCACGTTATGTCTTTCACTTCTCCCAATAGTCCTTTTAGGCCCCCTTTTCCAGATGAGACACAGAGAGGGGAGGTGAGTGGCTTAGGGTCACACAGCAGGTAGGCTGAGCTCTTACCACCTGCTGAGTTTCCTGAGGGCTGAGGTTCCCCACAGGTAAACAAAGGCATGAGCATCTTCCAAGGGTGCCATGAGGTCCATGTGCATGAGACCGTGGGGCATGCTGCAAGGCAAGGAGTTGACATTCCAGCGCCAGGTCATGGGGACATGGGACACATGGCCCATGGACCTCAGCAATGCTGTGTCACAAACACCCACAAAACATCAGCGGCACAGGACAGCGTTTGCGGCTCTCGCAGGTGGCGGCCTAGGAGGCTCTGCTGATCTCGGTGGGCTTGCTCTCGGGGTGGAGGGGTGGGGTTGGCTGGCCATCCGCTGGCCCAGGTGGCCTCAGCCGTGTGGCTGTGCTGCCCTTCACCCATCTCCCAAGCCTGGGCACTTGCTCATGGCAGTGGCAGAGGTGTGGCGGTGAAGCCTTTCTGGATCTCTGGTTTGTTGCAGCAACGGACACCCCTCTGGCCAGCCGGTGTCACCGGTGTGAATGCACACTAGCAGGGCAGGGGAGTATCCTGCCCCTCGATGGGCGTGGCGGCCCACAGCACGACCCAGGCGCCTTTACCTCTACTGCGTGCGTCTCAGCCGCCCGCCACCTCCACACCCAGCTCCTTCCCACCCTGATGGCTGTGGTGCTGTCGGGCATTGAAGTGGGTTCTAGTCTTTTCCTGTTACAAAAATGTGGCAAATATCCCCTGGCTAGCCAGCTTTGAACAAATATGCAAGTATAATGTTGTATAAATCCTTAAAAGTAGAATTAATAGAACAAATGATTTATGCATTTAAATTTGCACTCCCACCACCCTGCAGGGGGGGACCTTGTCCTCTCCTTGCGAGGACTGATTTCAGACTTTCTGGGTTTGCTCCTGTGCTAAGAGAGAAATGGCCCCTCAATGTGGTTTTAATCTGTATTTTGTAAATTAGTTGTAGACTTAGGCACTTTTTCTTTTTTTTTTTTTTGCATTTTTCTGAAGCTGGAAACAGGGAGAGACAGTCAGACAGACTCCCGCATGCGCCCGACCGGGATCCACCCGGCACGCCCACCAGGGGCGACGCTCTGCCCACCAGGGGGCGATGCTCTGCCCATCCTGGGCATCGCCATGTTGCGACCAGAGCCACTCTAGTGCCTGAGGCAGAGGCCACAGAGCCATCCCCAGCGCCCGGGCCATTTTTGCTCCAATGTAGCCTAGGCTGCGGGAGGGGAAGAGAGAGACAGAGAGGAAAGCGCAGCGGAGGGGTGGAGAAGCAAATGGGCGTGTCTCCTGTGTGCCCTGGTTGGAAATCGAACCCGGGTCCTCCGCACGCTAGGCCGATTAGGCACTTTTTCATACGTTGAAGCCATAGTATTTTTTTTTGTAAATTATCCTCTTATATAATTTACTCATCTTTTTTATTGGTCTTTTTTTTTTTCTCTGTAATGTTTATTTTAAAGAGAGAGAGAAAGAAAGAAAGACAGGATTATCCTGTATGTGTTCTGACCTGTATGTGTTCGAACCAGTAACCTCTGAGCTTTGGAGACAATGTCCTAACCAACCGAGCTCTCCGGCCAGGGTTGTTTTTTCTTTTTGATTTGTAGGTACTTTTTATATATTAAAGGAAGTCAGCCCACCACCTGTTGTACGTGCTGCAAATATTCTTTCCACGTTGGCATCATCTCTTTCGTTTTGTTTATGATAGGATTTTCCACGTATACATTGTGTATCTTTCATGAAATATGTAGTCAAATGTTATGACTTCTGAGGGGGTTTTTCCCCCCCTTTTTTTTTAAATTTATTTATTTTTTACAGAGACAGTGAGTGAGTCAGAGAGAGGGATAGACAGGGACAGACAGACAGGAACGGAGAGAGATGAAAAGCATCAATCATTAGTTTTTTTGTTGTTGTTGTTGTTTTTTTTTTTTTTTTTCATTTTTCTGAAGCTGGAAACAGGGAGAGACAGTCAGACAGACTCCCGCATGCGCCCGACCGGGATCCACCCGGCACGCCCACCAGGGGCTACGCTCTGCCCACCAGGGGGCGATGCTCCGCCCATCCTGGGTGTCGCCATACTGCGACCAGAGCCACTCCAGCGCCCGAGGCAGAGGCCACAGAGCCACCCCCAGCGCCCGGGCCATCTTTGCTCCAATGGAGCCTTGGCTGCGGGAGGGGAAGAGAGAGACAGAGAGGAAAGCGCGGCGGAGGGGTGGAGAAGCAAATGGACGCTTCTCCTGTGTGCCCTGGCCGGAAATCGAACCCGGGTCCTCCGCACGCTAGGCCGACGCTCTACCGCTGAGCCAACTGGCCAGGGCCTCAATCAGTAGTTTTTCATTGCGCGTTGCAACACCTTAATTGTTCATTGATTGCTTTCTCATATGTGCCTTGACCGCGGGCCTTCAGCAGACCGAGTAACCCCTTGCTTGAGCCAGCGACCTTGGGTTCAAGCTGGTTAGCTTTGCTCAAACCAGATGAGTCTGCACTCCAGCTGGCGACCTCAGGGTCTCGAACCTGGGTCCTTCCGCATCCCAGTCCGACGCTCTATCTACTGTGCCACCTCCTGGTCAGGTATGACTTCTGAGTTTTGTATCTTGCTTAGGAAAAACTTTTCTGCAAGATTATTAAAAACAAAAACCTGGACTTTTTTTTTTTTTTTTGGTTGCCACTGTTACTGTTTTGGTTTTACTGTGAGGAATGAGGTAGCGATCTGATTTTACTTGATGTTCAGATTGTCACCTGATGGTACAAATACCATTTACAGAATAATCCACCTTTCTCCCACTAATATGAAAAGCTGCAGTTATTTAAAAGAGAAGAAGAAGAGCACCCCTATCAGATAGCAGAGTGTGCTTTGGGGTTGACTTCTGGTGAAGTATACGTCCTGCGCCCTTGCTTGGTCCATGTCATCGAGGTCACGCACCGGCGGCTCTAAGTTGGGAGCTCTGCTTCGGCTCTGTGTCTATATAGCAAGCTGCCCCTCCCTCGCGAGTCTTCCTTTTTTCAGTATTTTCCTGGCGCATTCTTGCAAATTCATTTTCCCGTGTGAATTTCAGAATAGGCCCATCCATAGTGCTTCCCGGGAAAGGACATCGTGCTGGGACATTCTCGCTGGGATGTTGTTAGACAAGCGAATTGAGTTAGTAAAAAAAATGACCCCCCGTTCACACTTGTAGTAAGAAATGACGTAAATAAAATGACCTCCCGTTCACACTTGTAGTAAGAAATGACACCTCGTCAAAGAACGGGGCGTGCCTTTCTATCCACACTGTCTTCCCTCTGGGTCCCTCAAGAAAGGCTTTTTTCTTTTTTTTAAATGTCCCTTTAAAATATTTTTCATGTAGTCGTTGAACATGTCTAATGAAGATTATCCCAGGGAGTTTTTTTAATCTATCTTGTCACCATTGTAAATTAACCTTTTCTTTCATCGCAGTTGTCTCTTTGTCGTGCCTGAGGAGGAAGGCTGTGGCAATCTCTCAAAAGGTCCTCATTCGGGGCACTGGGTTCCTTCCAGCCGAATGGTCCTGTCGCCCACACACAACAGTAATTTAACTCTTCATTCCCACTCTCTGTGGGTCTGTTTTCTTTCTCTTGTCTCCTGATGTCAGCTAGGACCCCGGAGGCGGGCGGCAGGAGAGAGAAGTGACAGGCCGAGAGCAGACATCCGGGTCTTGCTCGACAGTGTTTCATTCAGGACTTGACACTGATGTTCTCAGGTGAGACTGGTCTGTTACCGTCTCACAGAAATCTCTGTTGGGTTTAGGATTCCTTTCCCCCGCCCCTGTGCTCTGGAATATTTAGGTCACATTGTGGCTCTCTCTTCTCTAAAGGGTTTGATGGAATTCTGAATTCTGTATTCTCTGAAACTGCCCTAGGCCTGGGATTGTGTACTTATTCTAAACGCTTCACACCGTACATCTCTGAGGTGGCTTCAGATTTCTCTGGGCGGTGACACCTTGGTCCACCGGTTTTCTTGCGTTTTTCAAAGATAACTATGTCGTCTGTCCCCGACTGTCATAAGTATGACTCGTCCACCCTTCTGGGGTCATTCGGCTATTTGCACTGTTTGGCTTTTATGACGAACATCTTTGTACATAAACCCTTTCCATATTTAGAATCCTTACCTTGGGCTAGATTTTCTGGATCAAAGAGTAAGCGTGTTTTTTAGGCCGATTTACTTTCCAGAAGGGTTGCTCTGATTTGCATTCCCACCGGCAGCCCCGGTTTCAAAACCTGGGTCACAGCACGCCCCTTCCCCCAAGTGAGACACTCCATGGCCTTCCCACTGCCAACAAGAGCCCCTTGGGCTGGGCCACCCACTGCCCCGCCTGCATCTCTCACCAGAAGGCCCCCCTCCTCTGTCCCCCTCTCTCGGAGCTTGAGCACAGTGAGGTTTTTCTGGCCTCAGGGGTCTACACTGGCTCTTCCCTCTGCCGGGAACACCCTGACCACACGCCTCCCCACAGCAGGCGCCTTCTCATCATCCAGGTGTCTTGGCTCACTGTCACCTCCTCAGAGTGGCCTTCCCTGACCACTAGGTAATGTCCACCCCAAGCCCACAGTCGCACACGACTGTCAAGTCCATCACTCTGTCTTGCTGGCTTCTAGGCGTCAGTGCCCCACATTGGATCGAAATCCAATGTGCCCACGGCACCTAGAACACTGTCACACACGGCCAATCATTTTTATTCACACCCAGGACAGCTCGGCATGGCTTCCTGCATGGGCCCTCCCAAAGCTCCAGGCTCATGGAAGTATCCGGCTCATAACTTGAAGAGTAATAACTTGGATGAACTGGCCATGTCCCCTGGCTCAGAGGGCAGCAGAAGGGGACACTGCCCACGCGGAGTACACATTGACCCCGTCCCAGCACACTTCACACAGCACAGCCTTATTCTGCACGCAGCTGGGTTCGCCCTTCAAACATTTGGCTCCTGCTGTATGCCAGGCACTCCACTGACCCCTGAGGCTGCAGAGGGAAACAGCAGGCCTCAGCTGGGAGGTGGGGGGGCAGGCTTTTAGAAGTTACAGGCACAGCCCTGAGCACAGGTGCTGACCATAGCTGTGGGCAAGAGCACCTCTAGGGCCTCCTGGGTGATGCTGGAGGAGAGACTCAGGCAGGAGGAGGAAAGTGAGGGGAGGGCATCCTGGTAGAAGCCCGCAAGTGCCCTGGCTGCCAGCAGACACTTGCGTTGATCCCTGTGACTCAGTACTGGGTGGAGCGACCGCGGCCCCTAAACCTGGCTGGAATGTGCAGGGTCTCCAGCCCCGGAGAGACCTGTCCCACTCACCTACCCACAGGCCTCCTCCCAGGGGAGCAGAGGTGGGGGTGCTAGGCCTGGGTACAAGGCGGGGAGCATTAGGGTATGGCGGGTGGAGGGGTGGCGGCTCGGCTAACCGGCTAACCGCAGGTCTCCCCGGGGATGTCCCGCCAGCACGTCCTCGCTGGGGTGTCGTGCCCGGCGAGACCTCAGCCTCAGCCCCGCCCTTGCCTCTGCGGAGGCAGCGGGAGGGGGCGGCGAGGGAGGGGGCGGGGCGGGGCGGGGCTCTGCGCGGGGGGCGGGGCGAGGGGCTCCCGTTGTGCTTGACGTGCCTCTGAGCCCCCGGGACGCGCTCGCCAACCCGGGAGCCGGCGGAGAGACACGCGCGGAGGACGCCGGCGGCGCCCGGCCCGAGGAGGGCTGCGGGGTGGGGGTGGGGCGCGTGCGCCCAGGGGTCCCGGCGCGGGGACGGAGGGCTCAGGCGGGGTCGGACGCGCCGAGAACCCCAGGTCCGAGCCGAACCGAGGTAAGCGGTCACCGCGGAGGTGGCGGGCGGGGACGAGGGCGGGCTGGGATGCGGGGACCTGTCGGAGCCTTTGTCTGCGGCGCGCGCACGGCCCCACTCCGCGCGGGCTCGGGCCGCCGAATCTAGGGGCGCGGGCGTGTGACTCTGAGGACTCCAAGCTCCCAGCCCACTCCTTGTCCCCGGGACAGGGGGCTCCTACCCGCTCCGCTCCCAGCATCCGGACCAGGCCAGCCCCCTCATTCGCCCATCTGTGAACGCAGGATCAGACCCGGGACGGACAGAGTGGCCGGTGGACCTAAGCCTACCCGGTTTTGGTGCCACCTCCTTCCCCGGGAACTCGTAGTGACCTGGGGATATGCCCTTTGCCTAGGGGTGCAGGCTTGGAAACCAACTTTTTTGCTGATGGATCCGGGCAGACAGAAGCAGGGATGGGGTGGAATCGGGGGTTACTGCCAGTGTCTGGAAACTGCAAGAACCAGGACAGGATGGGAGGAAGGAGCTGTCCCCTGCCCCAGCCAACAGCCAGGCAGGCAAAGCCTGTGGCCCGTGCATTCAGCTGTCCCTGAGGCGTGGGGGGGCTCCAGAAAGGGGTCGATTAGAAGGATCTTGAAATCCACTTTCCTGTGGGCCGAACCGACCCAGAGGTGTTGGGGCAGTCTAGCAGGCTTGGCTGCGGAAAGAGCGGCAGACAACTCCTAAGCCAGCCGAGGCACGGGGCCAGGGCCATCCGAGGACGTCCAGCTGCCCAGGGCTGGGGCCCACGAGCGGGGTGAGGCCTTCCACATAGAACTCAGGTTCCTTTGTCCCCTCTGGAGGTGGAGCACAGCCCAAGGGGATCCACCTGACCGTGGGGTCCAGATGCCCAGTGCCTCCACAGCGCCCTGGGGCACATGCAGAACCAGTGTCCACTCAGTCGCAGCTGCAATGGGGGAGCCAAACGTGGACATGGCTTTCTGTGCCTCAGTTGCCTTGTCTACAAAGTGGCGGCGTGAGCCGGCTTTTCTGGACTTGTTGGGGTTGGGAGCCCTCTGGGGCCTGACGTGGCGGCTGACGTGGCGGCTGGCTGACGTGGCGGCATGTGTGACTGCCAAGCACCTCATCCTCCTCGTCCACAACAGGAAGTGGGGAAACTGAGGCCCACAGGGTGACCAGTGGGTCTTCTTGGCCACTCCCTGGGACAGGCACAGAAGGGTCCTGGTGGGGTAGGGGGAGCAGAGGAGAGCCCTGTGCATTCTTTGGATCTTTAAGCCCATATGCATGTTCTAATTTTTAATTAAAGGGGGACATGGGAGGAGGAGGCATCGGGTGGTGGGGGTCAGTCTGAGGCTCTGGGCTGCTGGTGAGGGGGTCTGTGGAGGGGCGAACTGGAGGTCTGGCAGCCCAGGAGAGGCAGGGGACAGTCCTCAGTCACCCCCACCCACCGCCCACCTCCTGTGCAGCCTCTGCCCAGGCCAGTGAGGTCGTGTTAGGGGCATGGGGCATCCGGAGTAGCCAGACCCGCCCCCCCACCTCCAGGAGAGGGCCTGAGGGAGCTTGTGGGGACAGCGGCTGGGGCCCGGTGTGGGTGGCAGCTGCCTGCTTCACCACAGAGCCTGAGGGGACAGCGGAGCCGCCTCCCAGCTGGATGCGGAGCACGTCCACCTTCCTGGGTGGTGTGGCCTCTCCGCGGGGTGGGCGCCTCACACGGAGGCCAGGCGTGCCCAGGCGCTGCGTCTCCCGCACCTCTGCTGAACAGGCGCTGGGGGTCGGGGTCTAGGCGGCCCCCAGGGCTGGGCCCCTTCTCTGTCCTGAGCGGGTTGCAAGGAGGAGCGGTCCGTTGTTGTAGGTGGTGCTCTGCCGCTGCCCGTTCCCAGCCTCTCGTGTTTGCAGCAGGAAGCTGGTGGGCAACCCAGGGGTCTCCAAGCGTCTAGTGGGTGATCCTGCCCAAGGCCACAGTCATTCAGATCCAGGGCTGGGGCTCAGGAAGAGGGGCTCCTGAGGGGGCTTGTGTCTGGCTTCCCAGCCGCCAGCAGGAGAGGTTCCCATCCTCTCCCCGCTGCTCATGGCGCCCAGCAGCTGGTCAGCCCTCGATGGCGGGGCAGAACTTCTCCAGCCCCCAGGACTGCCCTGGAAGCAGAGCCAACGCTGGGCTCCCAGGCCCCGATTAATAAATCTGTAGGGAGTCAAGAAAGGGGGAACCATGGGACTGGGGGAGGCACTCAGTAACCCGTCTGGAGACTGGGGAGTGGGTAAACTGAGGCAGATGAGCTGGAGAAAATGAGCAGGCAATGGGGGGGGCAGTGAGCACAGCTGGGGGCCCTCCTCAGAGAAACAGGGTAACTCTGGGCACATGGGCTCCCTCAGGAAAGGGACCCTCCCCCACCTCCCTCCATGGGTTCCCCCACACATGCTCATGAGGGGCCAGGGATGCAGAGGTACCACACTCAGTGGCTGATGCCACCATGTCCCATCTCTGTCTCGGATCCTTTTTGCGATCAGATAAATGAATGTCATTAGGAAAACAAATTGATAAATGTTTTAAGTAAAAAAACTACCCACCCCCACCCCCACTCACACACATACACAGTGGGTATCTACATAGTGGGTATGTCTCTCTATGGATCAATTAGCTCCTTCCTTCCTTCAAAGAGGAGGACGAGCAGATTGGAATTGAAGCAAGGGAAACGGAGGCAAGACCAAAGGAAGGACTTTCTGCCAGTGAAGGTAACTAACCCCCCCAAAACAGGGTCCTGGTGGCTCAGAGTGTCCGCAGGCCTGAGTTTGGGTTGGGGCTCCCTCACTTCCTGCCTGTGAGATAGGGGTGGTGGGGGAGGGGGGGCTTGTTCGCCCTCTGACCCTTACTCTCCTTGGCTGTGAAGTGAATGACTATGGACCCCTCCTCCCAGAGGGAGATGGTGGGCCACTGAAGCACAGCGCTGGCACGGTATTCAGTAGTGTGATCTGTTGTCCTGACTGCTCCCCGAGTCCTGGCATCCCCCCTCCAAATTGCTTCCCCCTCCCTCTGTGTCCATGCCCACGGCCACCACCCCCATGCAGCTCTCCATCCTGGCCCACGTCTTAAGAAACAAATCCCGCGATACCACCCTCTGCTTAGGTTTGTTCAAATCCCGCGATATCCCCCTCTGCTGAGGTTTGCGCGCTGCATCGCGCTGTTTCAAAGCGGGGACGGTCCCGGGGCGCAGGCTTGGGGCAGGGGCAGGGGTCCCCCTGCCGCTCCCTCAGCCCCCCTCTCTCCGCAGCACGGGCGGCCATGGGCTCCGCGGGCAGCCAGCGCCTCAGGGAGCCCAGCGTGGCGGGCACGCCGGACAGGAGCGTGGTGACCAGCTTCAGCTTCGACAGCGGCGGGCTGGACGAGGAGGCAGCCGCGGGGGCGGCTCGGGGTCGGGGTGCCGCGTCCAGAGGCACCCCAATTCCCACGGACTCTGGTGAGTGAGGGTGCAGCAAGGCGTGTGTCCGGCCCGTAGCAGAGACGGCCACGTGGGCATTCCCTCCGTGGTTGGGCGGCGTGGCGCGTGGGCAGCAGCGGTAACAAGCAGGCCCAGGGTTTCAGTGCCTTCACCTGCGGGCCGTGTCTCATGTGCGGGTCACGGAGCCAGGCTGAGGGGGCGCCCTCTGTACGTGGCCTTCGTGCCCCCTGGCCCAGCAGGGAGGGCACAGGCAATTCACGCACTGACCCGTGAGTGAAACTTCTATCTGAAGTGGCCCAGCTCACTTCTGTCACAGCCACTGGCCAAAGCAAGCCAGGCCTCGCTTCAGTGGAGACGGAAAAGGGCCTGAAAGGAGGCTGGCGTGAGGTCAGTGGCCTGGCGCTGGCCCAGCTGTGTGACCCTGGTCAAGGGCCTCACCCCCTCTGAGCCCAGAGGAAAGAGGCGGGTGGCCTGGGATCCAGCGTGCAGTGTGTGGGGCCCAGTTTCAGTTCCTTTGCTCGGGGACCTGGGGCAACACATTGTTGCCTCCGGGAAAGGGCAGCGTCCTGTGCCACCCTCCATGTGCACAGCGCCCACAAAATATTGCTGAGTGACAACTCGTTTTGGGGGTGGCTCTGGTTCATACCGGTACCCCTTCAGGCCCCACCGCCCTCTCTGCAGGCAGGAGTGGAAGTTCTCGCCAGGCCCCGTGGTGGTGGACCCCTCCCTGTGCCCGTGAGCATGGGCGGAGCCAGCCCTGGGCCTGTCCCCATGGCGCCGGACTTCTTTCTCCAGGCCAGGTGTGACAGTAGCGGTCACAGGGCAGTGGCCCTGGCAGCCACAGCCATCGAAGTGGACGGTGGCCATAGTGACGGCGGCTAGATTAGTCAGGGTTCAACCAGAGAAACGGAGCCGGTAGGAGATGCAGAGACAGTGGACAGACACGCAGAGACACAGATGAGGTGCAGGCGGAGCTGTCTGTATGCACGTCTGGGTGTGCTACAGGAAACGGGCTCGGGAGTGGGGAGGCTGGCTGGGCCAGTCTGTGAGGCAGGTGCTTAGGAAGGTCACAGACAGGCTGGAACCCCAAGAGTCTGATGACCAGGGCAGATGTGGCCCTGAAGGCGGGTGCTGGCCATGGTGACGCTGGTGGTTTTAGTGAGTCACCATGACGGTGATGATGGCGACCATGGCTGTGGGGAGGGACGGAAGCCAGAGTGATGGCAGCGTGATGCTGGTGGTACGGGGGCCGTGGCCGTGGCGATGGTGGACCACAGATAGTCATGGTGGGTGCTATGGCAACGGGGATCATGGTGTTTGGTGACTTTTTTTGTGTGTGACAGAGTCAGAGAGAAGGACAGAGAGGGACAGAGGAAGGGAGAGAGATGAGAAGCATCCATTCTTCGTTGTGGCACCTTAGTTGTTCAGTGATTGCTTTCTCCATATGCGCCTTGGTGGGAGGGCTACAGCAGAGTGAGTGACCCCTTGCTCAAACCAGCGACCTTGGGCTCAAGCCAGTGACCATGAGGTCATGTCTATGATCCCACACTCAAGCTGGTGAGCCTGTGCTTCA
This sequence comes from Saccopteryx bilineata, assembly GCF_036850765.1. Taxonomy (NCBI): domain Eukaryota; kingdom Metazoa; phylum Chordata; class Mammalia; order Chiroptera; family Emballonuridae; genus Saccopteryx; species Saccopteryx bilineata. The sequence goes on along the minus strand of NC_089493.1, from coordinate 196,313,144 downwards.
AGCCAGATGAGCCCGCACACAAGCTGGCAGATCTTGGAGTTTCAAACCTGGGTCCTCTGCATCCCGATCCAATGCTTTATCCACTGCGCCACCACCTGGTCAAGCTGGTGTTTGGTGACTTTTTTTTTTTTTTGTATTTTTCTGAAGCCGGAAACGGGGAGAGACAGTCAGACAGACTCCCGCATGTGCCCGACCGGGATCCACCCGGCACGCCCACCAGGGGCGACGCTCTGCCCACCAGGGGGCAATGCTCTGCCCCTCTGGGGCGTCGCTCGTCGCGACCAGAGCCACTCTAGCGCCTGGGGCAGAGGCCAAGAAGCCATCCCCAGCGCCCAGGCCATCTTTGCTCTAATGGAGCCTTGGCTGCGGGAGGGGAAGAGAGAGACAGAGAGGAAGGAGGGGGCGGGGGTGGAGAAGCAAATGGGCGCTTCTCCTATGTGCCCTGGCCGGGAATCGAACCCGGGTCCCCCGCACGCTAGGCCAATGCTCTACCGCTGAGCCAACCAGCCAGGGCCATGTTTGGTGACTTTTGATGATGGCATTGGTGGTTTGGGTATGGTGGCAGTGCCCACGGTGATGGTGGGGCCGTGGTGGTGGCCAAGTTAGTAGTGGTTCTGATGGCTGTGACAGTTGAACAGTGGCATGGAACGGTGGGATGCCATGCCACAAGGGCTGTGGCTTATGGTGGACTGTGGCCACGGTGACGGCGGCCGTGGTGGGGGCCGGCAGCCCTGGGGCCGTTGCCGTGGCCCTGAGTGGGCTTGCCCACGTCTCAGCCGGCGTCTCCGGGTTTAGCAGCAGAGGGTCCCGCGCCTGACGACCGCTACCACGCCATCTACTTTGCAATGCTGCTGGCGGGCGTGGGCTTCCTGCTGCCGTACAACAGCTTCATCACCGACGTGGACTACCTGCACCACAAGTTCCCAGGTAGGCCCAGCCCTGGCCACCACGCTCCCGAAACCCCGCGGCCGGGACCCTGCTGGGGGAGCCCATTTTATTCAAATCCTGGCGCAGCCATGAGTTGCTGAGTGACCTCAGAGTGGCCACCCACCCTCTCTGAGCCATCATATTGAGAAGATGCTGCCTGGCAGGGGAGGGACAGGGCGTGAGGGCTCCCCCTGAGCCCCTGCTGCTGGCTGCCCCGCCCAGGCACCTCGATTGTGTTCGACATGAGCCTCACCTACATCTTGGTGGCGCTGGTGGCCGTGCTCCTGAACAACGCGCTGGTGGAGAGACTGAGCCTGCACACGAGGATCACCGCGGGTGTGTGTCCCCCAGGGGCTCCCAGCTCTCCCCCAGTGTCCCCGCTCGTCACTCCCCCTGTCTGTAAAATGGGCACCCCTGCTAGTCACGTCATGGGGCTCAGTGTATGAAAGGTCAAGCCTGTGGTGGGTGCCCCCCCACTAGCATGTTATCTGCCCCGGGGAAGGCTTTGGTGCCCCTCGTCCCAGGACCCACGCTCTTCCCTCTGCCTAGTCTGCTTCCCTTCCCCACTCCTCTCTATGTTGACATCCAGCTTCAAGGGCCGGCTCAGACAGCACCTCCTCCGGGAAGCCCTCCAGGTGTCCTTCTTAGACCCCTAGTGTACCCCAGCTCTCTAAGTATTAAGGGCGGTAGCAGAGAGAGGGCACCCCAGACCTAGCACTACGAGAGGGCTGGATGAGTGGGAGCCCCTGGCCCACCGCTGCCTGTCTCACTGAGTCTCTCCCCCCCCACAGGCTACCTTCTGGCCTTGGGCCCCCTCCTCTTCATCAGCATCTGTGACGTGTGGCTGCAGTTCTTCTCCCGGGACCAGGCTTATGCCATCAACCTGGCCGCTGTGGGCACCGTGGCCTTCGGCTGCACAGGTAGGGGCTGGGGGAAGGCTGGGGACAGGCTGGGGGGCCGGGGGCCTGTCACAGAGGCTCGTTCTCTCCCTTGGCCACTCCTGTGGTGGCGACATCCAGCTTCAAGGCCTGGCTCTAACGGCGTCTCCTCCAGCAAGCCGTTTGGTGTACATGAAAGCAAGCCTTCCTGAACTCGAGTCCTCAATCCAGGCTGGGTACTCAGGCCTGTTAGGAAAAAAAAAAAAAAGTGTTGGTAGGAACCAGGAAAGCCCAGTGTGCCAGCCCTGCTCAGGGTTGATCCAGGCAGGGGCTTGCCTGATGCAGGCTGTCCATCTGTGCGTGTTTGTGTGGGTTCGGATGGGAGAGCTTATGCTGTAGGAACAAAGGAGTTTATAAATCTCAGTGGTTTCAAAAAACAAGACTGACTTCTGGCTCCTGCTACACGTCCAGCCCGTGGATGGGACTCAGGCCCACAGAGCGGCTGAGGCTCACACCGTCTGTAGCACGGGGCCTCTCTGGGCACCGCTGTGGGGGGAGAAAAAGACTGGAATTCCCTGTGGGCTTTTCTCTGCCACATGTGGAAGTGACGCTTGTCATTCCTGCTCACGTTTCACTGGGTAGACGAGTCAGGGTGCTTGGCTGTCCCTAGGTGGGCCTGGGGGAGGCAGGACGCACCCTGTCTGGTGGACAGAGCTGTTCCCATCATGCTCTGCGAGGTGGTGCGGCCCAGTGCCTCTGCCACGGGCACCCTCTCTGCACCCCCCAACATGGTGTTCTCAGGTTTCGGAGTTTTGCCCCACGCTGACTGAGGATGAGTGGTGTCTCATGGTTGCTCTCCTCTCTCTCTCTCTCTCTCTCTCTCTCTCAAGTGCAGCAATCCAGCTTCTATGGGTATACGGGAATGCTGCCCAAGCGGTACACGCAGGGGGTGATGACCGGGGAGAGTGAGTACCCGCAGGCCCCAGGAGGGGGCGCCGGGGTGCCTGGGTGTCAGGAGTCTCTTCCCAGCGCCGTTGCCCTGGACCTGCCTGGCTGGGCGCTGTGAGCTTTGTGATGTGACAGGCATGCGGCGCGTGGGTCTAGGGTGTCCTGGAGTGTCCCTGTGCCTGTGTGCGGCGTGCAGCACTGTCAGCGTGTGAGTGTGTGTGAGTGCATGTGTGTGAGGGTAAGCTCACCTGTATCCCTGTGGTCAGCCACACCTCCTCACCACCCAGTTCTCCTTGGAGCATGAGTCCCACAAGCCACCCCCAGTGGGCTTTTTCCTGAGCCCCCCCCCCGCCATCTCCCACCTGCCCCTGCTCAGGACATGGTGCCCCGTGCTCCAACCCAACACGTACCCAGTGCCTTGGACATGCCCTCCAGGCTGGTTTTTCTCTCTGGCCCCTGGTGAAGGTGGCCAAGTCTCCTGGCCCTGCCCCCTTCTGCCCGGGGGCAGCGTCACCCTCAGCCACCCCCTGCAGCAGGGCACCTGCGTCTCCTAAGTCCTCCTTCCATGCGGGGATGGGCCTCCTGCCGCCCCAGCCAGGACGCTGGGCCCCACTCTCTGCTGCCCCTGCCCTCTTGCACATGGTCCACGCTTTTCTAAGTTGTTTGCGTCCCTCCCCACCGAGTCCTGGGAAGACAGGGCCCTGCGTGTCATCCCCCTATGGCCTCAGCAGGCAGGGACATGCTCCCAGGGGGTGTGTGCAGCAGCGTCAGGGAGGGGCGGTCTGGGTGGGCACGTTCCGCAGCAGCTCTCTGCATGCCGGGGCTGGAGATGGCCCGGAGCCGGGGCAGGGGTGGGACGGCCAGACAGGGCCAGCCTGGAGCTGAGGGAGTGGATGTGCGGGGGAGGGGGGAGGGGAGGGCTGAGCGGGGACCCCAGGCCCTCGCCCCCGCCCCGCAGGCACGGCCGGCGTGATGGTCTCCCTGAGCCGCATCCTCACCAAGCTGCTGCTGCCAGACGAGCGCGCCAGCACGCTCATCTTCTTCCTCGTCTCCGCCGGCCTCGAGCTGCTCTGCTTCCTGCTGCACTTGCTGGTGCGGCGCAGCCGCTTCGTGCGCCACCACACCGTGCGGCCCCGCGACAGCCGCCCCGGCCACCGGGCCGGCTACCGCGTGCACCACGACGTGCTGGCCGGGGACATCCACTTCGTGAGTCCGCAGCCCCCGCTGCCGCCTGCGTCCCCGGGCGCAGCCTCCACCCCGTCCTGGCCGCGGTCCCCTGGAAGCGACACACACCTGTGCGCTGAGCGGCTGCCCGCAGCGGCAGACCCGCCCAGCGCCGTCCGGGGGGCGGGGGCGCCCTCTGCTGGCGGCAGGGCCGCATCGCCCCGACAGGGCCCGGGCGGCAGGTGTGCAGGCCTGGCCGCACCTGCAGGACGAGGCTCAGGAGAGCCCTGCTACCCGCCTGAGGGCCGGACAGGGAGAGCCGGGATGTTCTCACAGACATTCATCCTCCGAGTCACCTGGGGCCCTGTGCTGGGAACACTGCAGCCAGCCAGAGATGCTGTCCCCCTTGGGGCACAGAGACCCTGAGAAGGGCAGCATGCCAAAACCAGAGCTGCTCCAGGAAAAGGGAGATGGGAGAGCCCTCACGGTCAGGGGGGCCGCTGACACCTGGCCTGCGGGGAGCAGAAGGGGCGACAGGAAGAGCCACAGGAAAGGCCCTGGCAGCGGGCAGAGCTGCAGAGGGTCAGCGGCCCGGAGGAGCTTGGTGTGTTTGGGGGACAGTGAGGAAACAAGGGCGGGACCCCACCTAAACCCTGTCCCACTGTCCTGCAGGAGAACCGAGGCCCCGCGCAGGCCGACAGCGGGTCCCCGAAGGACAGCCCCGCCCACGACGTGGTCATCAGCAGCAAGGGAGCCTACACGCGCTTTGACTTGCCTCAGCCCAGAGTCACGCGGACCTGGCCCTCCTTCAGAGGTGGGGGCTGGGCTGGGCGCCGGGCGCTCCCCAGCACCCGGAGGTGGCGCTAAGGCGGGGGGTGGGCAAGGGTGCTGACCCCTGACCCCAGCCCCCTGCCGTAGCCTTGCTGCTGCACCGGTACGTGGTGGCCCGTGTCATCTGGGCCGACATGCTGTCCATCGCTGTGACCTACTTCATCACTCTGTGCCTGTTCCCCGGTCTCGAATCTGAGATCCGGCACTGCGTCCTGGGCGAGTGGCTGCCCATTCTCATCATGGCCGTGTTCAACCTCTCTGACTTTGTGGGCAAGGTGGGCTCCCCCCCTGACCCCAACCCCACCTCTGCCCCCGCCCCCGCCCCCGCCTCCACCCCGGGACAGGGGAGAGGATGTCACAGGTGGGGGCGGCAGATGGCCGGGGCCACCCTGGGAGCCACAGTGGTTCTGAGCTAAGGCTGCTCGTGGCTCCCAGGTTCAGAGGGTGGGAGCCGGGCAGGGGCCCTGTCTCAGACCCTGGCCATTGACGGCCCCAGTGGGCCCCCAGACCAGCCCTGGAGTATCCTCTGTGTCCCACAGGCAGGTGCAGGCTGCCGCCCTCATAGCTAACGGGTCTCTGACAGCACCAGGAGTACCCCAGAGGGACAGGGACCCCAGAAATGGCTCAAGGAGCCAGACATCATATACTAGGAGTGTAGCACAGGTCCAGGGTCAGGTTTGGGGGCAGCCCTCCCGTGAGCCTTGCCTAGAGGAATGAGAATTTGGGGCTCAGCGAGGGGAAACCATCTGCCTCTGTTTGCCTGAGGCCACACAGCTGAAAGGCCCAAGAAACTCGAGTCTGTGCTTCAAGAGGGAGCGAGTTCAACTCCCAGTCCTGCTGTGTCCTGCTGCTTGGGGGGCCTGACCCTCTGGGCTCCATGCCCTCTTTTCTCAAATCGGGTGAAGAGTGTAGGGATGAACGGGGAACAGGTGCGGTGTTTTGACGGGTCCCGTGTACCCAGCAGGGACTGCCATGCTGTATCGGGGGGTTTGGTGGGCTTTCGTGGACAAAGCCAGACTTCTTTGTGACTGGGGACAGGGGGCGCACCTGGAGGCTGCAGGGGCCCTGGGGGAGGTGGGGCTCACACGCCTGGCTCCCTCTCTGCAGATCCTGGCGGCCCTGCCCATGGACTGGCGGGGCACCCACCTGCTGGCCTGCTCCTGCCTTCGTGTGGTCTTCATCCCCCTCTTCATCCTGTGCGTCTACCCCAGCGGCACGCCTGCCCTGCGCCACCCGGCCTGGCCCTGCGTCTTCTCCCTGCTCATGGGCATCAGCAACGGCTACTTCGGCAGCGTGCCCATGATCCTGGCAGCTGGCAAAGTGGGCCCCAGGCAGCGGGAGCTGGCAGGTAAGGCTCCGCTTGGCCAGCCTGACGCCTGAGCACTGCCAGGCCAGGACAGCAGGACCACAGAAGCCATCACCACACGGCGCACGTGGGCCTGAGTGAGGACATTGTTTGGTCACTTCATACATTCCACAGCTACTTGGTGAGGCCCTGATGTGTGCCAGGTGCTGTTCTAAGTGCTGGGGACGCAGTGATGACAGAACAATGATCCTCGTACTTCCAGGGCTAATAGTCTGGAGGGAACAGACAAGTCACAGAAAAGCAGAGAAAAATAAAGCAGAGAAAGGGTGAGCTGGGGGGGAGGATTCACAATGCGAGCAGAGCAGCCTGGAAAGCTTCACTGAGGAGGTGACTTTTTTTGTTTTATTGATAAATTGAATCTAGACAGAGTTGGGGGGGGCATTCATTTGTTCCACTTAACTGTGCATTCATTGGTCGCTTCCCACATGTGCTGTGACCTGGGATCAAACCCGCAACCTTGGTGTTTCACAATAACACTCTAACCAACTGAGCTAACCGGCCAGGCCAGGGCCAGAGGCGATGACTTTTGAGCAAAGACCTGGAGGAACGAGTGAGGGGACCAGCCATGTGACAGTGCAAGGGAGAGCGCGCACGCAGAGGCCCCGGGGTAGAAGCGCGGGGGTGCTGAGGGCAGGGGGTGGGGGGCAGGGGGTGGGGGAGGTGGTGCTGGAGTCTGTTTTTCACGGCGGAGCTCACAGGACTCGCGAGCTCTGGGCCTGATGCTCAGGGCAGGACGGCTGGGTTGTCACCTGAGGTGGGGAAGGCGCTTTAGTGGGGAGCGGTCTCAGAGTTAGGTTCCCTAGGTTCCAGAAGTCCATTAGACATCCCAGAGTGTCCAGGACAGGAAGCCGTTGGAGAGAAAGAGAAGCAGGCCAGGCACGGGTCCCAGTCCTTGCTCAGCCCCCCCCTGGGAGCTGGCCTTGGTCACCTGAGATGCCGAGGTTTCAACTGCAGCTCTTTGTCGAGGGGCTGCTGGGTTTGTCCACTTGGATTGGGGTCTGTCCGTGTGTATACAGCGGCCGTGGTCCTGGAGGCCTGCTTGCTGCCTGCCTCCCACCAGCTCAGGTCTGGTCCTGTCCACAGGGAACACCATGACTGTGTCCTACATGACGGGACTGACGCTGGGCTCCGCCGTGGCCTACTGCACCTATAGCCTCACCAGGGACACCCACAGAAGCTGCTTCCAGACCTCCACCACCAACGCCTCCTTTCCTGCCGGCCTCTGAGCTGGCAGGGCCAGCCCTGCCCAGGGAGGGCCGCTGGGACCCTCACCAGGGCCCCGCGGCCCCCTCCCCACCCCTGCCTGCCGTGCCTGGGGGCTCCGGCCTCCTCCTGTGCCAATAACGCCATCCTCTCTGGGTCCAACTGCCTGTCGTGCAGCCCCAGGGTTCTGCCAGGTTCTTGGGGGCCTCGGTGTGTTGCTGCCCCGCAGGCCTCCGCCCAGCACTGTGCTCTGCGTCCCATCTCACACCGGCCCCTCACCCTCTGTGTCCCGTGCTCTGTAAGGTCACTTACAGCCATCCCCACCTCCAGCCAGTGCCCTGTAAGGTCACTTACAGCCATCCCCACCCCCAGCCAGTGTTCAGTGTTCTTCCTGGCAACCTCCGCCCCCCCCCCCAGGTCAACTCGCCCCAATCACACCTTTCATAGCAGCTGCTCCAGCCCTTCCCTCACCTGGAGCTGAAGGTGAGAGAGGACCAGCCCCCACTGTCATCACCCCAAAGCCACCCTCCCCCCCGGCCTTAAACCCTGTTCTCACAAACTCTGGGTTTGCGCTGAGGACTGCAGCCCTCAATATGAAATGGAGGCAGACCACAGTCCACCCCAGCCTGGACTTGTGGGCACTCCAGGTTGTCTCAGTGCCAAATAAGGGACTCCTATAGCATCCAGACAGGTTTTTCCTTCCTTGCCCGTGTCCCGTCCACCTGTTGTCTGTCCACTGTACAGCACTGGCCATTAAAAGCCATTAAAAGATAAAAGATGGACCATGGATGACCTCAGTGAGTAGTGTCTGTGTCGCCTTCTTGCCGGGATTGGGGTAGCTCCCAAGGGGCCCTGCACTGCCCCCACAAGTCTGAAGTTTCTAGAGGGGCGGTTTAGAAGGCTCTAAGGCCTGGTTTGGGTAGGAGCATAGAGGGGAGAAGTGAATATGGTATAGAGGAAGAAGGGAACGGTAGGAACGGTATATAGCGGTGTTAGAGGGAATAGGGGGTGTAGGAGTGGGAGAGTGGGAGGGACAGGGAAGGTGGAGGGTAGGGGGAAGGGGATGGAAGGCAGGGAAGGAGGGTGTCTCCCTCCCTCCTCCCTGGGAAGGGAGGCGGGGAGAGGAGAAAGTGGAGAAGAAGCGCTGAAACAGATGAGGCGCTTCTCCTGTGCCCACCTCCTCTCCTGTGTGCCCTGGCCGGCGAACCGAACCCGGGACTTCCACACTCCAGACCGACGCTCTACCGCTGAGCCAACCAGCCAGGGCTCTGCTAGAGGAGTTAACTGAGCCCTTTTCTCGGGCAGCCGCTGCCTTCCGTTAATTAAGGCTACTAATTGCCTACCCAAACCGAATCACCTATGCCGTTCCCTCCACACTCGGCCGTGAAACAGCGAAGCCTGGAATGTCCTCTGTTTTCCGTGCACTGGTCTGGTGCTGCCGGGCAGAGTCCCCATGGAGTCAGATGGGAGAGGGGGCAGCGCCGGGACCCAGGCCCAGCCTCCTCGGACCCAGCCTCCTCGGACACAATCTCCGCAAAACCGCAGCGGCGGCCCACGTGTGGGCGTGGGCGGGCAGACGCCGGCTCTGCCCCGAGAACGCGGGTAGCCAGACACGCTCTCCACCTGGGGCTGCTCAGCCAACGCAGCAAGGTCTGGCTGATTGCCACGTCCTGATGCCACCCCCGGCCCCTGAAATGAACCACTCCCGACAACGGCGCTTTTCCAATGATAGCTTTTTCTTTTCTTTTTTCTTTTTATGAAAAAGATCACACAGAATTTCGCCAACAAACAAAAGTCCAAAGAAACTTAAAAAAAGAAAAAGGGAAACAATAATCCCCCCCCCCCCCAAATAAAACTGAAGTCTGGCTTTTCCTTCCCTTAAGATTGTCTGGACGAGGCCTCCTGTCTCCCTGGAGGGCACGGGCAGGTAAGTGCTTCTGTGGGGGCCCCACGGGCTCGGTGGCCCGCCCCCTCTGCTCTCCCTAGCTCCTCCTCCATCTGGGGGCACATACAGTACACCTGGGCCGGGGTGCTAGGCGGGGGTGGGGTGGGGCGGGGTGTGCTTGGGACTAAGGGGGGCCGTGAAGCTGGGGTGCTAGACACTCACAATCTAACAGGAAATAAAAAATAATATTCTGCACGTCAGAATGTGTTCGCGGTTTTTTTTATAATTTCATAGCTATTTTTTCACAGTTTTAAAAAGTTTATATTTATATATATTTATATATATTTATCTTTATATATATAATTAAAAAGTTGACTCCATTTAAAGGTGTATGATACAGGGAAGAGTCTTGGTACAATAAAACTGTACAGGTTAAGAACTGCCGCCTCCCTCCGGGCATGACCGGGACCAGGATTTCAGCACCATTGGGGTTGTCTGTAGTGTAAGGGTCTGGACCAGGCGGGCGGGCCCTGGCCAGGGCCTCGGGCACACAGCCCCTCCACCTTGCACCTGGCCAGTGCTGTCGGGCTCCCCTCACCTGGCTCTGTTCCCCGAGTCCAGGCCATCCTGAGAGGGTGGAGACCAGGCTCCTGGCAGGCGCCCAGGGCAGGCCCGGCCTGGTCAGTGAGGCTGGTGGGCACTGGGCTGCCCCCGTCCCACGGCGGGAGGCTCAGGACAGGCTCCATGCTGAGGGGCCAGGCACTGGGAGCCCCCGGAGGACCCACAAGCAGCAGGCACCTCGGAGTGTCAGTTTGGTTCCTCAGAAGTGCCCTCTCAGTCTGTGTCAGCTAAGGGCACTGGGGTCCTGGGCACAGCCTGGCCAAGTGCTTACAAGGTGCTGGAGGCAAGGCCGGGGGCCGGGCAGAACCATACCCTGATAGCGGAGAGGGGCCCCTCTTGGGAGGCACCAAGGGGTTTGGAAAGGGGAGCTGAAGACATGTGCACATGTGTGCACGCACGTGCATGCATACGAGCTCACACATGTACACACTCACACGCCAGGGTGTCCACGGGCACACTTGCATGCACACAACCAACGCACGTGGCCCCCAAGCCGTGGCGGTGACGCAGAGGCACTCAGCAGAGCACAGGCACGCCGTCGGTGGAGAAGATCATGCCTGTGGTGGGCTCGTAGGTGCCGGCGAGGTAGTACAGGCCCTCGCTGTCCTGGTGCTTCTTGGTCTTGAGCATCTGCTCGTACTGCTCCAGGCCCACCACCAGGCACTTGTGCGACACGGTCTGCACGTCGTTCTCGTCCACGTGGGAGGACTGGTACAAGGCGCGCTGCGGGCCCGAGAACCAGGAAAGCTCAGGGCAGAGACCCAGGGACAGTGAGATGGACCAAGGACAGGGAAGGGCAGAACTGAGACCCAGAACCTGAGACGGAGGCTAAGGGACGGGTCAAAAAGCAGAGACACAAGAGACCGAAACAGGGACTACGACTGATCCAAAGACAGACTGAGACAGAAAGAAACAGAGACCAAGGGCGATGGGGAGACCCTGGAGACCCTGGAGAGTGAGAGCAAAGTGACAGGGGAGCAGAGACCAGGACAGAGCTGAGGAGCCCACCCCGATCTGTGGGGAGGGTCCGGGGCTGTGCCCACTGGCCCACCGGCCTCCTACCTCCATGAAGTCCTTCCTCTGGCTAGAGGCCCGCAGGGCTGCAGGGAGGCTGCGGCCAGACTTCTGGTCCCAGTGCTGCGTGGGCAGATGAGGGGCAGCGGTGAGCCTGGGCCCGCCCTGCCCAACACCAGACCCAGGGGCCCGCCTGTCCGCGACACCCCCCGCCCGACGCACAGCCGGCTGCACCCACCTGGCCCTCGTGGAGGCGCTTGCCCGGGCTGGTCTCCTCGGGGTGGTAGAACCACTTGACCCGGACCACCATGTTGCTGCCCCAGGACTCCCACATGCTCTGGATGCGGCCGATGTAGGGCAGGTTGGGGCGGCCGGCCGACAGGAAGACGGCACAGTCCCCGATGCGGATCATCTCCTTGCCCCGCACGATGGCCTTGTAGAAGAGCTTGCGCGCCTTGCCCTTCATGCCGCGGCGCTGTGGGCACGTGGGCACCGGCGTCAGGGGGCATCCCCTGGGCCTCTGCCGGCCAAGGAGGGGGCGAGGGGAAGCCCCCTTGCTGGCTCTAATGGGGACACCCCCTCATCCCTCCAACAGGGACTTATTCCAACTTGAGCATTCGGGCGCAGAGAGGGCCTGGCCACTCGGCCTTCCAGAGCGGCTTTGCCACAAACGCCTCAAAGGCCCAGACCACACCCGCTGTGAACCCAGCAGGGTCCTGACTCCAGCCTGTGCTGCCCCCCAACTTCCAGACAGGGACAGTGAGGTGCAGGGAGGAGATGTGGGCGGTTACACCAAGGGGCTAGCGCCCGGGCACTGGGCAGAGCAGACTCAGCCCCCACGGCTGTCTCACGGGTGGGGGCCACCAAGCACACCTGCAAGGGTCACAGAGCAAGGCCGCCACCAACCCCCAGGCAAGGCCAACTTCGCCCAGGCGGCACAAGGCCGGTAGTTTTTGCCTAAATTGGAGAAAGCCACATGCTCGTTTCCTCCCTTACTCGCCAGCACCTTTTCTACCTTGAACTCACCAGGTCCCTGCTGGTGACGGGCTTTCTGAGGTCCACTTCACTAAGTTCTCATGTTGTATAAACACCTCAAATTCTTTTCAGTTCAAGGCAGAGTGTGGGTTACAGCAGGGTGAGACAGATGGCTGAGACACTACACTGACTTGGCTTTGACACCAGCTAGGTTACTGGCATCAAGAGGCTACACCTCTTCCCACAGGCACCCGCCCCTGAAGTGGGCACAGGACTTGGGCTGGCCAACCCTGATATCCCACCCTCCCCCTGGCCACTGTGATGAGCTCACAGGCAGGTTCAGAGCCCACCAAAGACATGCCACCACCTTGAGCTTGAACCCCACAGAGGAAGACACGAATGTGGGCTGAAAGCTACTGGGACTTCCTGTCCCCAACAGGGGAGGGGCTGCTAGAGAAACAGACCAGAGCAAAGAGAGGGAAGAGAAACTGAGGCCTGGAGCATGGATGGGTCTGAAGACAAAATTCAAGTCCCTGATTCCAGTTGTACCTGCAGCCACACACCCCCTGGACCTCCCTGTGAGGGGCCAGTGAGCTTGGTGGCCCCGTGCTCTGCAGCAGGAAGAGCCCTCAGTGACACTAACCATGGGACCTGCAATGGCGAGGCTAAAATAAGGGAACGGGCCAGTCACAGTGCAGCAGGACAGCAAAGATGTTCCTGTCCTATGGCTCAGAAGCCGTCACCCCTTGAGAGTCCACTGGAAGAAGCGCTGGTGGGGTCAGAGCTCCAGGGAGCCCGGTCTGGAGCGGCCGAGTGCGGCCATGAGGAGCCCCGTGCCCGGGCCAGCTGTCTCAGGGACAGGCCTTGCCCACAGAGGCTCTCTCAGCGGGGACCCAGCCACCAGGCCGCTCGCTGCCCTGTGCCCTGCGGGTCAGAGGAGCAGACCAGCTGCCCCAGATTCAACTTAGGGCCTCGAGGGCCGAGAGGCCAAAAGCAGAGCAGGAGCGGAAGGGGCGGGGGCGTCCCCAACTTCCTGCTCTGCACCCCGGGCCCCACTCTAAAGAACCTGCCTGGGACAGATGGAGCTGTCCTCCCCACTGTGGGGGCTCCAACCACCCTAGGTGGCGGCGGGTGGGGCTGAGAGGCGGCTGCTGTGATTCAGACTCCCAGCTCCTCTGGCCTGGTGAACACACCCCCGGGAGCTAACAGCGCAAATGTGCCAGAACTCCTGAAGTTCTTAAGAGGGACTGCCCAAGACCCCACCAGCCGATCCCTGTCAACTCCCAGGACCCTCAATCTGCCATCGGCCCTGCCAGGACCCGACCTGGAAGAGGAACAGGCCCAGCAGGCCTCTCCTCCAAGGCTGTCTCAGGCGTGTCCTCAGGACCCTGGACCAGGAAGGCAGATGCTGTGGGCAGAGCTGGCCAGCGGCACCCACGGACCAGGAGCCATGGACACAGAGCTGCCTCTCCCCGTGAGGGGGCTGTGACTGCGCCCCCTCTGTTCATGGAAACTCCCTGGTGTGTATGCGCATGCAGGTGTATGTGCAAGCATGTGTGTGGTCCTCGGCGTCTGCACATGCATACCTGTGCATGCATGTGCATGTTGTCTGTGTGTGCAGATGGCAGGCAGGTATAGGGTGGGGTGGGAGGGCTCCTCGGGAGGGCTCCTCTGGGGAACCCACCATTCTCTGGGGCAGGGGTGCGGCTCCATGACCTAGACCTGGCTGAGCAGAACATGCTGCCTTTCGGGTTACACTGATTCGTTAGCTCGGGGCCAGGCATGTGATCCAGCCAGGCCCAGGAGACGCAACCCTGGACACCTGCTGGCCAATACACAGAGAGACGCGCCCTCTGCTGCAGTGGCTGTGCTGGCCGGCGGGGCCTTGAGCCATTCTGCCACATGGAGTCAAGGAGTAGCTGAGAATGAGCCAAGGCAAAGAAAACCGGGTGGTTTGCCCAAGAGGCTCCGGGTGCTCTGCAGTCAGGCGCTGAGATTTAGCGTACCTACCTATAAAATGGGGCACCCTACTGCTCATCCCAAGCCCCCACGGGGTGGCTGGGAGGATGGGAAAGGCCGGCACAGAGCAGAACAAGACATCGCAGACCCTCCGCCCCGGCTACCTGGGTAGGCTTGCCGAACCACTTCCAGAGCTGCCGGGCAGGCAGGAAGGCGGCGATCTTGGGCCGGTTCTCCACGGACGGCAGGCGCTGTCGCTTGGCCAGCTCCTTGGTGGTGGGGAGGTGGACGCCCTCTCTCTTCTTGGGCCGGCTCTTGGCCCCGGCTCCGGCCTGTGCCTTGGGCGGCAGGGGCTGCGGGGGCTGCAGTGGGGGCTGCGGTGGGGGCGCCGGCACCTTCTTGCTGGGGGAGTGGGCCGAGGTGCGCGCCTTGCCGGCCTGCTTGGGCGCCTTGCTGGGCAGGGCCGGTGGGACCGAGGGGCCAGCTGCCGGGGCAGGGGCCGCCTCCTCATCTGAGCTGCAGGAAGAGTCGTCTGTGGTGGAGGAGGAGGAGGAGGAGGACGATGACGACGACGAGGAAGAGGAGGAGGAGGACGAGGAGGAGGATGATGATGAGGAGGAGGAGGAGGAGGAGGAAGAGGAGGAGGAGGAGGAGGAGGAAGAAGAGGAGGAGGAGGACGAGGAGGACGAGGAGGAGGAGGAGGAGGAGGAGGAGGAGGCCCTGGAGCTGGAGACGGTGCAGTCCCGGCCCCCGCCACCCTGGCCTTCCTCCTCTCCGTCTGTCTCTGAGCTGCTCCCACCGCCGCTGTCGCTGCTGCTGCTCTCCGTCTCCTCGGCCCCGTCCTGCGCAGCCTGGCCCTTGTCCGGGCTCTTGGGGATGCCCGGGTCCTCGAATGGGAGCCCGGCCCCCGGCTCCTGGGTCAGGTCGCTGTCCCCAGCCTTGGGCCGGGCCGCCTTAGGCTCACCGCCGCCAGCGGCCTGGGTGTAGCTGCCCAGCACCAGCAGGCCCTTGGGCTCCGGCCACGCCCCGGCCCCGGGCTCCTCCCGCAGCAGGAGAGCCTCCTTGGCCTTCTTGCTCTTGGGCGACGTGACCCCCTCATGGTCCAGCTTGACGAGCAGCTCGGCCTCCTCCCCAGGCCTGCGGGCACCCTTGCTGGCCGCCTCCTCGGCAGCCCGGGCCTTCTTGGGCTTGGGGCGGGTGGCAGGCATGGTGACGGGCACGGTGACGAGGGGGGCGGGGGCGAGGGCTGCGGCAGGGGCGGGCAGCTCCCCAAAGGGCTCAGGAGCCGGGCAGCTGGCGAAGGCGGATGGCGCCGGGCTGGGCTGGGGGGGCGCTGGGCGAGCCTTGGGGGCTTTGGCACGCTTGTCCAGAGGCTCTGGAGGGCTCTTCTTGGAATTTGGGGTGCTGATCGGCTCTAGGGTCAGTGGGGCACTAGGGACCTCGTCCGTGGAGCCCCCCTCCTCCAGGACGGCGGCTCTGTCTAGAAGAGAGGAGGAAGAGGCACAGGTGAGGCCGGCTGGGGCCTCCCAGCCCCGAAAGTCCGTCTGCGCCCAGCAGCCTCGCGGAGCCTCAGCCCGCGGAGTGGCCCGAGTGGTCCCTGGTGACCGCGGCCCTTAGCCTGAAGCACTTTGCCCCAGATTGTGAAGCAAACACCCCGACAGGTGAGCGCGCCCCCGAGCCCTGGTTCCCTCAGCTGCTGCGGGGGGAGCAGCCTCTGAGCAGAGACCCACGTGCAGCAGCCCCACACGCCCCTCTCGGCAACGTACCGCCCTTGGCTTTGGCACTGGGTCTCCGCCCTCGACCTCGCGCCTTGGTGCCGGGCTCCTCAGACCCTGCTGTGCCCCCATCTTTGCTGTCCCCGGTGTCTTTGCTGGTCTTCCGGCTGCGGCGCTTGGCGCTCGGCACCAGGAGCGCCGGGGACGGTTCAGCACCTGCAGGCAAGACGGACAGCGGTCAGGCTTGGGCCTCCACGCTCCTGACCGCCAGCACGTTGTCTGCCGGGAGAGCAAGCAAGGAGAGGAAGCCGTGACGCTGCGGAGCTGACCCCCCTGGCCTGCCCGACGGCCGCGCAGCTGGGAGGGAGGCCGTCTGCAGGGACGGCTCCATGGGGGCCCCTCCATAAGTGGACTGGGGGTGCTGAGCAAAGATGCCAACTGCTGTGGTTCTGATGAGCCACTTGGAAGACACTCGAAACCACTGGGGTTCAGGACTCCCGCAAGTCAGGCAGCCCGGGTCCGACTCCCTGTCCGCCCTACCTGGTCACCGGACCGGGGACGAGGCCTTCTACCTCTTTGAACCCGAGTGTCGTACTGGTCCAAGGGGATGCTATCTCCCGACACACGGGCCTGAGGCAAGAACTCAATGCTATGACGGACAGAGTCCAGCACCGTCAGCAGGTACTGACCAGGTTCCCACAGCCGGGGCCCCCTGCCTGGGGCTGCCCTCAGGGGCCTTGGGACACGGAAGCTGGGGGACCTCTGAACCCCTTCTCCTGAGCCCGTTCTGGGCGCCCCCGCCCACGGTTTCTGCCTTTTCTGTCTCCTGTGCATGCAAATGGCCCAAACAAGAGAGCCCAGGCCAGGCGTAGGGGACAGCCGGGCGAGGGCCCAGGGTGGCACGGGACCACCACTCACACTGGATCTTGTAGTCGGGAGGCAGGAGGCGGATGTGGGAGAGGGGAATCCTCCCCGTGTCTCCATCGTCGAACTCCACAGTGATGAGGTCCCCGTCGTCCTCGAGGCCCAGCAGGCCTGTGGGAAGGGGCAGGGTGAGGGGCCTGAGAGCAGAGCCGGCCCCGGGGGGGGGGGGGCTGGTTCAGGAGGCTTGCGGGCCGATGCTCGGTGGTGCAGCATGTGGGCATCGGAGCTGAGAGGTGACGCCTGGGGCACGGGCTCCCCTGGTCCAGCCACACACGTCCTGTGCCACTCACTCCCAAGACATCCCCCCAGCAGCACAAAGGAACCCACACACGTCCTGTGCCCACTCACTCCCGAGACATCCCCCAGCAGCACAAAGGAACAGCAAGGGCAGAGGAAGTGGGCCCGTGGACAGCGGCAGGTAACAGTGCCACCGTTTCAGAAGACATCTGGGTCGAGACTCTGGTCTCAGCTCTCTCTGCTCCGTTGGGGCCCAGAAGGGGGTGGAGCTGCCCAGGAGGCGGCCAGGAGGCAGCCAGCTTTCACAAGGGAGCCCACAGAGGCTCGGACCCCGGAGGAACCAAGGTATTCCGAGAGAAATTAAAAAGATCATATATCTACAAAACAGGAAGTTAGTTTTCTAAAAACTTATTGACTGCTTGACCTGTGGTGGCACAGTGGATAACATATCGACCTGGAATGCTGAGGTTGCTGGTTCGAAACCCTGGGCTTGCCTGGTCAGGGCACAAACATACATAGGACAAGCAAGCAGTGGACAACTAAAGAGAAGCAACTATACGTTGATACTTCTCACTACCCTCTCTCTCTCTTTTTTTTTTTTCTTTCTGAAGGTGGAAACGGGAGGCAGTCAGACAGACTCCCACATGCTCCTGACCGGGATCCACCCGGCATGCCCACCAGGGGGCGATGCTCTGCCCATCTGGGGCGTTGCCCTGTTGCAACCAGAGCCACTCTAGCGCCTGAGGCAGAGGCCACAGAGCCATCCCCAGCGCCCGGGCCAACTTTGCTCCAGTGGAGCCTTGGCTGCGGGAGGGGAAGAGAGAGAGAGAGAGGAAGGAGAGGGGGAGGGGTGGAGAAGCAGATGGGCACTTCTGTGCGCCCTGGCCGGGAATTGAACCCGGGACTCCTGCACGCCAGGCCGACGCTCTACCACCGAGCCAACCGGCCAGGGCCACAAGTAAAATCTTTTTAAAAAATTATTTTAGAGAGACAGAGAGGAAGGAGAGAGAGAGGGAAGCAGTCATTTGTTGTTCCACTCAGTCGTGCACTCATTGGTTGCTTTCCTATTTGCCCTGACCGGGGATCGAACCTGCAACCTTGCTGTTTCGGGATGATGCTCTGACTGAGCTAACCAGTCAGGGAAACAAAAAGTTATTTAAAAAGAAAAAAAAATTCACAGAATAGAAGGAACTCCCAGGAATTTTTTTATTTTAATTTTAATTTTTTTTCTGTATTTTTCTGAAGCTGGAAACGGGAGAGACAGTCAGACAGACTCCCGCATGCGCCCAACCGGGATCCACCCGGCACGCCCACCAGGGGCAACAATCCGCCCACCAGGGGGCGCTGCTCTGCAGCGACCAGAGCCACTCCAGCGCCTGGGGCAGAGGCCAAGGAGCCATCCCCAGCGCCCGGGCCATCTTTGCTCCAATGGAGCCTTGGCTGCGGGAGGGGAAGAGAGAGAGACAGAGAGGAAGGGGGGGGTGGAGAAGCAAATGGGCGCTTCTCCTATGTGCCCTGGCCGGGAATCGAACCCTGGTCCCCCGCACGCCAGGCCAACGCTCTACCGCTGAGCCAACCGGCCAGGGCCTCCAGGAATTTTTTAAATGTTAACAGACATTCCAAAAATTCAACAAAAGAGCTAGAAGGTACACGTGAGGAGACTACCCCGGGAATTGAACAGGAGTAGGAATGGAACACAGAGACACCAGCGCCCGGGGCCAGCAGAGGGGGGTAGTTCTAGAAAAAGAGCGAACGAGGGGAGGAGGACACTCTCACGGAAGCAACTCCAGGTAGCTGCCCGGAACAGAGGAAACCTGCTTCAAATCAGTGGCGCTTCCCAGACAAATCCCCTGCACGCGGCAGGAGAGAGCACCCCCCCACACACACACACACACCCACACACACCCACACACACACACACCTCCAAATCCAGGAATAATGAGACGATCCTAAAAGTTTCCAGAGAGGAAAAAAGTTTATCAATATTTGGGAACGATCACGGCATCGAACTTCCCGCACCACGTTGGAAGCCAGATAAAAGCAGAACAGTGACTTTGAAAATTCATTTGCAACCTAGAATTGACCCAGCTCAACTATCTCTACAGATTAGGGAAGGAGAGAAATTTCAGACATGCACATACTGGAGGAAGTGACCTACCTACCGAGACCTTTTCCTCAGAACGCAACGGGAAGGCCCCCCACTAGCACAAGGAACGAGACAATAAAGAGCACGACATGGTCTGACCAGGTGGTGGCGCAATGGATAGAGCATCGGACTGGGATGCGGAGGGCCCAGGTTCGAGACCCCGAGGTGGCCAGCTTGAGCGCGGGCTCATCAGGTTTGAGCAAAGCTCACAAGCTTGGACCCAAGGTCGCTGGCTCGAGCAAGGGGTCACTCGGTCTGCTGTAGCCCCCCCCCTACCGTCAAGGCACATATGAGGAAGTAATCAATGAACAACTAAGGAACCGTAATGAAGAGTTGATGCTTCTCATCTCTCTCCCTTCTTGTCTGTCTGTCCCTCTCTCTGTCTCTGCACAACATGGGACCTTGCAGAGCAGTGGGACTCTCAAGACGATGGCACGAGGGAGTCCTGAGAGTGACACCCCTGAGGCAGGCCTGGAAGGCAGCTCTCTATGGTCCAGGGGACAGAAAGCTCTGGGAGAACTGACTCAAGAGGAACGCTTTCCATGGCGAGAGGACTTCCTGCCCAGCACCTGTTCCCATCTTCTGGGTACATATGACGTCAGCTAACCAAGGGGCAGACTATACTTGGCATTTTGGGGGGGGGGTGGTGATGTAACAAACATCCATATCCCCATCTTCTGATGTTTGGGTTTTGCAATAGCTAAGGGTGCGCCCTTTGAATGTCTGCTATCCACACCTACGCCTCTGGGGCACCTGTTTTTTCTGTCTACCTATAGTTTTCTATCTCATCCTGCTAGCAACACCCCTGCTTACTTGGGGGAAGCCACCTTCCCATCTCTCTCTGGCCCTGTGTAAAAATGGGGAGCCAACCTCGTTCATTACCGTCAGGGACGAGCAGAGAACCCAGGCCCACCGATCAGACTCCCACGCGACCCAGGCCTGTTTGGGACTCCACCCTAGGACTGATACGGGAACAGTGAGACGCTCTCTGATGACAGAACTTAAGATGGAGAAACAAGAGTCCCCGAGGAGCCGGGTGTGACACCAGCACAGCTGGAGGCACTGCAGACAGACCCGGAGAGCCCAAGTGCTGAGGGCCCTGCAGGAAAGGGGCCTGGGCCAACACGCCCGCTGCCCAATGCCTTCTCAGTTACACGAGCCAAAAAGATGCTTCAGGCTTAAGCCACTTAAGAGTTGGGTTTTAGGGCCCAAAGGAACCCATCCCGACACACTGGGAAATGGGAAGGGAAGTGCCAGGGCTGATGCCGGCCGGGGGAGGGAAGCGTCCTACCTCGGACCACGGTGCCAGGGTAGAGGCACCGGTACTGCTGGCTCCAGTACGCTGCGATCCTGGTCCCTTGCGGCAAGAAGCGTGTGGAGGCCGGCCGCACGTCGATGATCTGCAAAGGCCGAGGCTGAGCACCTGGTGGTGACCAGCACCAGCCCTCTCCTCCCTCCCCTCCCCCACCACCTCCGCTCACCGCCTCCTGCAGCAGCTGTTCTAGGCAGTAGATGTGGGGCCGGTTCCCACGTTCACCCTCCACCACCACTCGGTATCTGCAAGGCCAGGACAAGAGTTGGGTGGGCCGGGAGAGGTCAGGGACCTGCCACAGGGACCCTTGCACCGCAGCCTCCTGGCCCTGCCTGCACAGCACCGAGACAGGACGTCGGAGCTGGAGGCTTTACTGATGTGCTGTATGAACTCTGGCCTCGGTTTCCTCATCTGCACAACAACGGGCTGCAGATCCCAGAGAGGCCAGCACACTCTCTCCTGTCCCCTCTCCCTCGCTGAGCCACTGGCACCTCTGAGGGGACTGTCTTCCCAGAGCCAATGCCCAGTTCTATGGGGAAGAGCCACTCAGAGAGGGGAAGCCACCTGCCTGCAGAGGCCAGATGTCCCTGGATGCAGCCCAGTGAGGGCCTTCAGGGCCTGAGCCAGGTACGCCCTGCAGCCCCGGGCCTCCACGGCCCCACAGCCCGCCCCCGCAGCCCCGGGCCTCCACAGCCCCACAGCCGCCCCCGCGGGCCTCCACAGCCCCACGGCCTGCCCCCACAGCCCCGGGCCTCCACGGCCCCACAGCCCCATGGCCCGCCCCCCCACAGCCCCGGGCCTCCACGGCCCCACGGCCTGCCCGCCCCCGCAGCCCCGGGCCTCCACGGCCCCGAGGCCCCAGCAGCCCTGGGCCTCCAGGGCCCCACAGCCGCCCCGCAGCCCCAGCCCCGCCCCCGCTCACATGTCTGGCGAGTGCACTGTCTGCACGTGCCCGGCGTACAGCAGCTTGTCGTCCATGGGGATGAGCACACGCAGGCCGTCTTTTAGCTCGTCCTTGTCGATGATGCAGGAGCGTGGGGCTGCGGGAGGGGACAGTGAGGTGGAGCTGCAGACCCTCCCTCCCTTCCGGCCCTTCCTTCTCCCCAGCCTGCCCGGCACTCTCAAGAACAGGTGCTGGGAGAGCCCACAGGGCACATGGGTCACGTATGTGTGCCCAGACAGGCCTTGGGCAGGGACGTGCACATATGCACCAGCATGCATGCATGGGGGTCCACGTCTGGAGAGACCCCAGGTGGGTGGAACAAGGTGACAGCCTACACATGTTGCCCCTCCCCTTCCCAAAGACCCCGACCCTCTGAGCCTGGGTACCAGGCTCCGGGTCACCAGCACCCACTGCTGCTCCCTCAGACACCACTCCAGGACTTGCTGTCCTGGAATGCCATTTGTTCTGGTAGAAACCGGCCCCCCCACAGCCAGACTTCCCACAGAAAGGGCTTCAGAAGCCTCTTCAGTCTCCACTCTCTCCTGAGCCTCTAGCACATGTCCGTAAGAACACTCCTAGCTAGCTGACCAGTCCAGAGGAGCACAGTAGTCCATGGAGCAGTGGACCCCTGGCCATCCCATTCACATGGTAGCAAGCCCAGCCCAAGTCAGCCCTGACACCCACTGAGATTGAGCAACTGTTTGTTACACAGCAGTAGCTGACTGATACACTCCTGATAAGGTGAAAAAAGTTCCTCAGGGCTGGCCCAGACCCTCCCCTTGCTCCACCTTGCCCCCCAACCCAATTCATATCCTCAATCTCTCCTCCGAGCTCTATACACCCAGATCCAGGTAGCTACTAACGTCACTTCCTTGGGATGTCCTCTAGGGACCCCAAATTCCAGTCAGCACAGCCCACCATGTGATTTGCCCCTGCTCCCCTGTGACCTGCCTTGGAGACTACCCGCCCTGCCCACACCAGTCTGCACCCCTTCCTGTCTCATCTGCTCACACAACCCCTCTACTCCCCCTCTCATGTGTTCAGACCCACCCCATCTCCCTCCTGCTGTCCCCACAGCAGCCCCTCTGTCCTCACCTGGTTCCTGGCTACAACCCCCACCGAGCTATACCCTTGGCCCGCCTCAGGGCCCCATTACAGAGCTCACTTCAGAACCAGCCTGACTGCCCCACACTGACTGCTGCCCGTTTTCCTTTGGGCAAAGCCCAAACTCCTCGCCAAGGCCCACCGGGGTCAGAGCAAACTGGTTCCACCCTAGCCCAGGCTGTTCCCTCCCCCCTGAGCCGACCCAGCCCGGACCAGACTGGGTTTCTATCAGTTTGCCCCGAGACAACGCCCCACCCAACCTCGGGGTCTTTGCACGTGCCGTTCTCTCTGTCACCCTCACAGGCCGGGTGATTTCCCCAGGGGAACATCCCGCACCCCCCGCCCCATTCCAGGCCTAAGCGCACCCAGCACCGCAGGTACTGACCAGGAGTGAGTGGCCGCTCCACGGCCCCGCCACGCGGCAGGTGCTCATCCTCGGAGAAGCTCGAGTCCTGGTTGGGCTCAAAGTCCTCCTCAGCAGCCATGCTCTCCATCAGCTTGCTCACGGCTCCCCCCTTGCCCCGGTTCTGGGGACAGAGCACAGCAGACCACCAGCTTAGGACGGGGTACCTACATCCTGCCTGGCTGGGGACCCTTCCCTGGGAACTCTGGGTCCATCAGGCCACAGTGGCATCTGCCACGTATGCAGTGTGGGCGCCCACTGAGTCCCCCCCAAAGCCAGAGGAGGACAGAACGAGCCATCGCCCGCCAGGCCAGGGCCCGTACGTGCTCAGTGCCAAGCACTCAGTACTCAGTACCGTGCTATGTTTATCACACCCAGGCAGGCGCCTTGGTCCCCTCCTTGGGGAAACTGAGGCAGGCACGTCCCGGCGTGACCCAGCTGTCCTTTAGACCAAGACATGCACTCTGGGGGCTGGGCGAGCCTCACCTCCTTCTTCACCTCCTTCCCTTTGGCCTTGGCCTTGCTCCTCTTGGCGGAGGCTGGCGAGCCGGTGTGAGGGGCCCGGGCCTCGGGGGGCAGAATGGGCGCACGGGGCGTGGGCAGCGTGGCTCCAGGTCCAGCCTCCTTCCCCTTCTTCTTCTGGGGAAGAAGCGGCAGGGGCTCCGTCAGAGGCAGGGAATGCCCGGCCTCCGCTTCCTCCTCCGCCACGCGACACCCCCCCCACCCCCGCCCACAGCCGCCCTTCTCCCTGCAAGACCTGTCAGTCACACCTGGTTCACTACTACCACGCATACATCGCTTGTTTGAAAAGAAAAAGACAACTAAGGGGTGTGTGTAAAGCGTGTCTGCGCATGCAAGTCACTCTCCAACAACCCCGTTGAAGCAGAGGCACCTAGAGCCCCCAGTAGCTGCATGTGCCCTTCCAGAACCTTCCATAAGCACAGACGCCCCTGTGAACACAAAGGCTGGGCAGACATGTTGGGGCACACACAGTGGTTTTTTTTTTAAACACAGTGGGGTTTTTTTTAACGGACGGAAATTTACCGAAAGTCCCATTTTGCAACCCCCACCAGTATGTCTGGGTAAACATCGAGGGAGCCTCTTTTTATTTTAACAGCTGCCCGGCGTGACGAGGTGTGGGGGCTCTGCGACTCGACCACCCCCAACAGCGCCTCCACGGTCTCGATCTTCCCAGTGACGCCAGAAGAGACAGGGCCAGTCAGCCCCATGGGCGTGCTCCTGGACGGAGCAGTCAGGGGCGCTCACCGGCTGCCCCAGTGGCTTCCAGACGGCGCATGTGACCTTCCACGCGCCCCAGAAGAGAGGGGGCGCTGCACCATCCCAGGTGGTGAAACGGGGCGGGCTCCCACTCGTGGGTGACACGGAAAAGGGACCAAGTGTGTGGGGACTGTATGTGGCTTCACTTAGCAGAGCAGAGAACTGGGAGCAACCTAGACTGCCCAGCCAGCACTTTCAGAACTGCTGGTGCGTCCAAGACCTAATCCCAGCTGTCAGGGTGGCACCGTCCCGTCCCGGGGAGAGACACTGCCAGGGGAAGCCGTCACAGGGGCCGCGTGTGCGGGGAGCAGGCTCCAACTGCAGCCAGCCTGGCCCTGGCGCAGGACAGTGGGCGGTGGGGATGTGGGGGCGGGATGGGGGCCCACTTTGTGCTCTTTAAATAAGAGACACGCCCACAACAGCTCGACCCAATCAAGGGAGCAGAGCAGGCGGGGAAATGAAGAAACAGAGAAAGATAATACTGGGCTCCTGTTACCATGACAACAGGAGATGAGTGAAAGGCAAAGCACAGGGCATTCAAAGGGACAAAACAGGAAATGTTACCTAAATAATTAAATAATTAGAAGGTGCTCGGCTTAATCCCTACGGGAGAGGGTGTATACATACATATAAGCGTCGTTTTCTGTCTGATGAACTTTTTAATCCTGTTTACATTTCTGGCATTATCAGAAGGCATCTGCCCTGGCCGGTTGGCTCAGTGGTAGAGCGTCGGCCTGATGTGCAGGAGCCCCAGGTTCGATTCCCAGCCAGGGCACACAGGAGAAGTGCCCATCTGCTTCTCCACCCCTCCCCCTCTCCTTCCTGTCTCTCTCTTCCCCTCCTGCAGCCAAGGCTCCATTGGAGCAAAGTTTGCCCGGGTGCTGAGGATGGCTCTGTGGCCTCTGCCTCAGGCACTAGAATGGCTCTGGATGCAACAGAGCAACACCCCAGATGGGCAGAGCATCGCCCCCTGGTGGGCGTGCCGGGTGGATCCTGGTCGGGCGCATGCAGGAGTCTGATTGCCTCCCCGTTTCCAGCTTCGGGGATAAAAAAAAAAAAAAAAAGAAGGCATCTTGGGAGGGGGTCAAAGGATAGCTCTTAAGGTGGTCATGTTTCCTTTTCCGTAACGTGTCATTAAATAGTTCGTCTTTGCACGCATGGGGCATGGGGATGACAACAGCAAAGAAAAGTTGTAACTGAGGGTTATTTCCATTTTCTTTGCATTTTTCCATTGATTTGAGAGAGGGGAGGGCGGGAGGGAGAGAAGCACCAGCTCATTATTTCACTCCATCATTCCGTTCAGTGGCACACTCGTCCGCTGCTTCCTGCACGTGCCCTGGTCAGGGGTGGAACCTGCAACTTCGGGCACACGGGACGCACCGTCCGCTGAGCCACCTGGCCAAGGCCTTTCCTTCCTTCTCTGCACCTTCCCAATGACTGTGCTAACAGGCAAAACTGGTCACTGTCTCCCGCTTCTGGGAGTGTAATCATTTCTTAAAATGAGACAAGAACTCCAAATGTGACCGGTTCTGCACACAGAACAGAGCTGTCTGCGGCTGCGGTCACTGTGATGGTGAAGACCCTTGGCCGCTAAGCGGCCGGCAGCCAGCACGGCCGTGGCGGGAGGGAACGGAAGCACGGGCTGGCCAGACACGGGGGCGTCAGGTTGCCATGTCGAAACACTGATTTTAAAACAGTAAAATTAAAAAGCTCATCATCTGGGAACACACAAGGTAGAATGCCAACTATAAAAAAATGGAATCAAAGTATATAAAAAAAAAATCAGTGGTCATTCCTGGGGTAAGGGGCCGCGGGGTCTGATTTTTCCTTTTGTTGACAATTAACCTGTTCTGTTCCCGTCTCTCACTGTGTCCCCAGAAAACGAGGACTGGGCCGGATCCTGGGCCACCCACTACAGAGCCACCACCGAGGGGAAGGCCTGAGGAGGTCACGTGGCTCAGGGTAAAGGCCCAGCCTCTGGTGACCACTAGTTGCTATGACCTAGGGTAGGTCACAGGACCACTTGTGAAGTGGTTACCATGAGGAACCTGCTACATGTGGTTTTGTAAGCAGTCAATCCTGATGTAAGAAATATACATTTGGCCCTGGGTGGATAGCTTGGTTGGTTGGAGCATCGTCCCGAAGCACAGAGGTTGCTGGTTCAATCCCCAGTCAGAGCACATACAGGAGCAGATCGATGTTCCTCTCTCTCTCTCTCTCTCTCCCTCCCTCTATGAAATCAATGAATAAAAATTAGGAAAAAAAAGAAGATAGGGGCCTGACCTGTGGTGGCGCAGTGGATAAAGCGTCGACCTGGAAATGCTGAGGTCGCCAGTTCAAAACCCTGCACTTGCCTGGTCAAGGCACATATGGGAGTTGATGCTTCTTCCTGCTCCTCCCCCTTCTCTCTCTCTCTCTCTCTCTCTCTCTCCCCCCTCTCTAAAATGAATAAATAAAAAGAAAAAAAAAAAGAAGATACACATTTGGTCTCTGACCCCAGTTTGTGACCCCGAGCTCCTAAATCCCTAGGAATTTCCTGGGTCTGAGCAGCCTCTTTTATTCCACTGAGGTAACTCTTGGTCCTTCAGGGACAAGAGAGGGGCTGGAAACTGTGGTAACAGTCGGTCCTGTCCCTGTGAAGAAGCCTCCATAAAACCTCGGAGCAACGTGGTCTGGAGAACCTCTGGGTGGTGAACACCGGGAGTGCCGGGAGGGAGGCGCGCCCAGAGAAGGCAGGGCAGCCCCGGCCCCGGCTTCCAGACCCTGTCCTGTGCGTCTCTTCCACGAGCTGTTCCCGAGTCGTGTCCTTTATAATAAACCAGGAATGTAAGCACTGTGTTTTCCGGAGTGTGTGTCGTCCCAGTGACTTATCAGAGGTGCTGGGAACCCCCGAGTTACAGCCGGTTGCTCACAAGTGCAGATGGCCTTGGACTTGCAACTGGTACCTGAGGTGGGGGGCGGGGGACAGTCTTGTGGGACTGAGCCCTTCACCTTGTGGGGGCAGCACCGACTCAGGCAGTCAGTGTCAGAAGTGTTGTGAGTACAGGAAGCACGTTTTCCTTTAACAGTAAGTTAAGGATATGTGGTAAAGCGGTTAGGACACGCCTGGGCCCCACCCTGGGTCACCTGGTATGACTCCCATCAGTATCTATTACTCCGGCACCTTCTCTCCAAGAAACCCTTAGCGGTGAGCGCAAATTGAGAGGCTTGTGAGTGACACCCACATGCAGCCCCTTCTTATCAACCTTTCCCAGGAAACGAACGCAGCCTCATCCCTGTTTGTGACCATCTCTGGAGGGTCACTGTCATTTAACTTTCTCCTCCACCAGGGATGTGGGGTGGAGAGGCCCGAGGCAGAGACTTCTGCCGAGAGCGGGCACCAGGCCCGAGGGCGACCACCTCAGGGGGGACGAACAGCCGCTAGCGTCCTAGCAGAAAGGGGTACAGGTCGCATCTCACTGGGTGCCTTGATAGCAAGTGTTCTCACTGCACAGAGAATTCGGGGCCTCTGTGAGCTTGGATGGGAATAAAGAAAGCCTGTCTCTATTTCCATGTACCTCTGAAGAAGCGCGATTTCCCTTCCGATGTGAGCATAGGCCACAGGTCGCAACAGGACCAGCACTGCCTGTGACTTTGTCACCAACAGAAATCACTGCCCTGTAGTGCATGACAGTTGCCACAGAGACCTCACAACCTCATGTAGGCCCATCACTTCCAAGTGCCAGCACTCGCTGGGGCCACCCGGCTCCTCATCAGGGGCGCTCCTCTTAAAGGAGCTGGACGCAGCTCACAGAGGGAGGCGCTGGCATTCTGGTAACTGCTGTTTCCTTTGGGGTCCGTGCACCTCACACGTTTGGAACGTTATTTAAAGACAGGTGGCACAGGGCCTGTGCGAGGAAGGAAGGCCGGCTCTCCCTGCAGCCGGCTCTCATGCTGCTCCTGGTGGACTGGGTCCCGGGCCCTGTGGTGGACATCGGAGGCCCCTCCCCGCGGCCCCACCCCGGTGCTGAGCCCCTACCTTCCTGGGGTCCTTCCTGTCCTTGGCTCGACCAGTGTCCTTGCGTGGGCTCAGCGGGCCACCCTTGCCACAGCGGCCGGGCTTGGTGACGACAGGCGCCGTGGCACTGGGCGCTGGGGCCGAGGCTGAGGCGTCGTGCAGGAAGATGCGCTCGCTGCGTCGCCGCGTCCACAGGTCGTCGTCGCTGGCCTCCGGCCCCGCCTCGAAGCCGGGCTCCTTGGGGCCCCGCAGCCTGCGGGCCTTGCGCCCCTTCTCTGCGGCCAGCTTGGTCTTGT
Organism: Saccopteryx bilineata; assembly: GCF_036850765.1. Taxonomy (NCBI): domain Eukaryota; kingdom Metazoa; phylum Chordata; class Mammalia; order Chiroptera; family Emballonuridae; genus Saccopteryx; species Saccopteryx bilineata. Next base: position 196,285,018 of record NC_089493.1, on the reverse strand, counting down.
CGGGGCTGGTGGGGCCGGGACCACGGGCGCTGGGCAGGGGTGCGGCCTGGGCGGGGCCCGGTTCCCCCAGACCCTTCTTGGGCCGCAGCAGCCCGGCAGGTGACCGCTTCCGCACCTTGACCTCGCTCTCGGAATCCGTGTACTCGAACTCTGTGCCTGGGTGTGGAAAGCGGGAGATGAGCACACGGCTCACGAAGCCCTCCCTTCCGACCCACCCAGAGGCCCCGGTCACCAGCACAAAGCCCCCTCGGCCGCCTAGACTCTGCTCCCCACACCTCCCTCCAGGGCATCGTGTGGGAATGTGGACATTCCTGCTTCTGCCCCTACAAGCCTCTCCTCTGCCCCCTGCATGCCCCGTGGAAATCCCAGAAGCTGGAAGAGGTGAGAGGAGGGCCCCACGCCTGCAGACAGCAACTCCAGGGAGGCAGATGGGAAGCCCAGGTGAAATCTCCGAGCCTGGAGGGGCCTCTGCTCCCTTCCTGGTGCCGAGTATCCGGGCTGGGAGGCCCCTGGCACCCACTCCTCTTGACAAGGGCGGGGCCCTCACCTGAGCCCACGGCACCCTGGGACCCAGCCCCTCCTCTCGGGCTGAGCCACACCTCACTTCCCACAGCCAAGGGGCAGCCCTGAGCCGAGCCGTGAAGGCGGCCCGGGCCCCGGCCCCAGCCCCAGCCCAGCCCCGAGCGGCAGGAGCACTGCTGCCCCGGGTCCTCTGCAACCTTTGTTTCCTCCAGCGCCTCTGCCTGAGACCGCCCCTGCCTCCGCCCAGGGACACGGCCTCCTCTGAGAGGCTTGCGCCCTGGGGACTCTTGTCCTCACGTCCTGCACCACAGGCACACACGACACTGTGGGGCCCCGGCCCTGTAAGCCTATCCCATTCCGCTCCACCCCCAACTCCACCCAGACACAGACCCGAGAGTTCTCCCGGAGTCCCGAGCCTTGTCAGCTCGGAGCCTGGCCCAGAGCCGGTGGCCAGAGGAAACTCCCTGGGGATGGGAGCTTTAAGGTGTACTCCTCCTCCAGGCAGGTGCCAGGGTTGCGAGGTCTGTGACAGCCCAGAGCTGACACCACCCCAGAGGAGGGCTTGTCCCGAGTCCCACAGCACATGAGTGGAGAAGCCAGGGCCAGAGCCCTGTCCTCCTGACCCCTGGGCAGCAACAGCCTGACACGGGGGCTCTTGCAGGAGGCCCGGCACCATGGCCCCACGCCCTGACAGATGCACCTGCACCAGAGGGACGGGGACAGGGGGAGGGGGCACACTCCGTGGGAAGGAGCCACTTGCAAAGCTTAATGATCCCGTTAATTAATCTTTTGTTAACAGACTTTCCGCTGCACAGGGAAGCAGCTGGGGGCTTTCATGGCTGATTAGAGTGCTGCCGTGAAACACAGGCTTCGGAGTTCTGCTGCGGGAAGGAGGGGAGGGGACCCCACCGGCTGGCAGCGCCCCTGCAGAAAACCCACACGCACAGGAGACACTGCACTGCACTACGGAGGGGCGGAGCGGAGACAGAGGGACACCCACTTGGGAGAGACCAGGTCAGAGGAGAGATGCTATTGAGACCAGTGGGGCAGCATGAATGGCCTGGGGCAGGAAAGCCAGTCCGCAAGGGCACAGTGGGGGCTTTGAGGGCATGGTGGGGACCAGGGTGATGAGCAGGAAGCCGAGACAGGGAAGGGTGTGCTGAGGCCTCCGTATCGCCCAGCGCTGCAGCTTGGAGTCAAACCCACATCCCAACTCCCACCCAGCACCCTGGGCTCCTGCCTCCTCCCAAAATAAGGCAGCGAAGGGAGGAAGAGGGACAGAACAGAAAAAACCAAGGGCAAGACACGAAGAGTCTGACAAGTCAAAGGATGAGGAAGATAAACCGTGCGAATGGGGCTGCGGGGGCCACACTGACATCAGACCAGAGCGACTGTAAGACGGAAGGTCCTTTAGACAAAGAAGGACATGTCAAAATGAGAATGTGGTCACTCTGTCAGGGAAACTTAACAGCTATAAACATACACAGATATAGTCCAGAAACACATATAAAAGATTATACATCATGGCCAAAAGCGATTTATCCCAGGAATGCAAAGTTGGTTCAACGTATGAGAAAGAAAAAATTAATATAATATACCACACTGATCGAATAAAGGACAAAAACCACATGAATACCTCAACAGACAAAAAAGAAAGTACGAGGACATTCAATGTTCATGGACACAATGACTCGATAAATGTCAAGGTGTCCATTCTTCCCAACCTGATGTACAGAGACAATGCAATCCCAAACGCAATCCCAGGAGGTTACTGTGTGGATACTGACGTCCTAATTCTAAAGTTTAAAGGGGGGCAAGAGACCCAGGACAGCCAACTGGATACTGCAGGAGAGAAACACAGTCAGAGGGCTGACACTGCCCAACTTCAAGACTCACTACAAAGCTACAGCATTCAGGACAGTGCCGTGCCGGCAGAGAAACAGAACGGCCCAGAACTAGACCCCTAAAATACAGTCAGAGGACTTTGACAAAAGAACAAAGGCAACACAGTGGAGCAAAGACAGCCTTTTCAACAAATACTGCTGGACATCCACGTGCAAAAAATAAAAAGAAAGAGGCCCTGGCCGGTTGGCTCAGCGGTAGAGCGTCAGCCTGGCATGCAGGGGACCTGGGTTCGATTCCCGGCCAGGGCACATAGGAAAAGCGCCCATCTGCTTCTCCACCCCTCCCCCTCTCCTTCCTCTCTGTCTCTCTCTTCCCCTCCTGCAGCCAAAGCTCCATTGGAGCAAAGATGGCCCGGGCGCTGGGGATGGCTCCTTGGCCTCTGCCCCAGGCGCTAGAGTGGCTCTGGACGTGGCAGAGCATCGCCCCCTGGTGGGCAGAGCGTCGCCCCCTGGTGGGCGTGCCAGGTGGATCCCGGTCAGGCGCATGCGGGAGTCTGTCTGACTGTCTCTCCCCATTTCCAGCTTCAGAAAAATACAAAAAAAAAAAAAAAGAAAGAAAGAAAGATAGAAAGCCTAGACATAGACCTTATTCCCTTCACAAAAATTAACACGAAATGGATCACAGGCCTAAATGTAAAACACAAAACTACAAAACTTCTGGAAAATAACATAAGAAGTAACTCTAGATGACCTTGGGCTTGGCAGGAAATCTTTAGAAACAACACACCAGAGATGCAACCCATGAAAGAACTGATAAACTGGACCACGTGAAAATTAAAAATTTCGGCCTCACAAAAATACCATCCAGAGAATGAAAGGACAAGACAGGGAGGAAAAACGGCCGTCCCAAATAGATAAAGAACTCTTAAAACTCAACATTAAAGTGAACAAATAGGCCCTGGCCGGTTGGCTCAGCGGTAGAGCATTGGCCTGGTGTGCAGGAGTCCTGGGTTCGATTCCCAGCCAGGGCACACAGGAGAAGTGCTCATCTGCTTCTCCACCCCTCCCCCTCTCCTTCCTCTCTGTCTCTCTCTTCCCCTCCCATAGCCAAGGCTCCATTGGAGCAAAGTTGGCCCGGGCGCTGGGGATGGCTCTGTGGCCTCTGCCTCAGGCGCTAGAATGGCTCTGGATGCAACAGAACAACGCCCATGATGGGCAGAGCATCACCCCCTGGTGGGCATGCTAGGTGGATCCCGGTCAGGCACATTCGGGAGTCTGTCTGACTGCCTCCCTGTTTCCAGCTTCAGAAAAATGAAAAAATAAATAAATAAATAAAAGTGAACAAATAACCTGATTTAAAAATGGGCCAAAAACCTCAACAGGTAACTTCCAGGAAGAGGGCAGATAAGCCCATGAAAAGATGTTCCACATCCATCCTCAGGAAAATGCAAACTGCAACAATGAAAGACTGTGACATGCCGATGGGAACGGCCAAAATTCCAAACACTAACCGGGAACACCGGTGAGGATGCGGAGCAACGGGACACTCAGTCACCCCTGGCGAGAAGGCACAGTGCAGCCACATGGGAGACGGCTTGATGGTCTTTTTTTTTTTTTTTACAGATTCAGAGAGAGAGTCAGAGAGAGGGATAGACAGGGACAGACAGACAGGAATGGAGAGATGAGAAGCATCAATCATCAGTTTTTCATTGTGACTCCTTGGTTGTTCATTGATTGCTTTCTCATATGTGCCTTGACCGTGGGCCTTCAGCAGACCAAGTGACCCCTTGCTCGAGTCAGCGACCTTGGGTCCAAGCTGGTGAGCTTTACTCAAACCAGATGAGCCCGCGCTCAAGCTGGCGACCTCGGAGTCTCGAACCTGGGTCCTCGGCATCCCAGTCCAATGCTCTATCCATGCGCCACCACCTGGCCAGGCTTAATGGCTTCTTACAAAACTAAACACATTGACCATATGATTCAGCAACCACCTTCCTTGGCATTTGCCCAAAGGAGCTCAAAGTTTATTACCCACACAAACCTGCACACGGATGCTCATAGCTTCCTTCTTAACAACCTGGACGTCACTAAAACGCCCTAGACGGCCTTCAGTGGGTGACAGGGAAAATAAACTAGGACAGGGGTCGGGAACCTAGGGCTCGCGAGCCAGACGTGGCTCTTTTGATGGCTGCATCTGGCTTGTAGACAAATCTTTAATAGAGAAAGTAATAACGTTAAAAATATAAAACATTCTGCCTGACCTGTGGTGGTGCAGTGGAAAAAGCGTCAACCTGGAAATGCTGAGGTCACCGGTTCGAAACCCTGGGCTTGCCTGGTCAAGGCACATATGGGAGTTGATGCTTCCAGCTCCTCCCCCCTTCTCTCTCTCTGTCTCTCTCTCCTCTCTGTCTCTTTCTCTCCTTCTCTCTCTCCTCTCTAAAAATAAATAAAAAAATAAAAATAAAAATAAAAATATAAAACATTCTCGCCTGACCAGGCAGTGGCACAGTGGATGGAGTGTCGGACTGGGATGTGGAGGACCCAGGTTCGAGACCCCAAGGTTGCCAGCTTGAGCGTGGGTTCATCTGGTTTGAGCAAAGCTCACTAGCTTGGACCCAAGGTCACTGGCTTGAGCAAGGGGTTACTTGGTCTGCTGAAGGCCTGCGGTCAAGGCACATATGAGAGAGATCAGTCAATGTACAACTGAGGTGTTGCAGCGAGAAACTGATGATTGATGCTTCTCATCTCTCTCCGTTCCTGTCTGTCTGTCCCTGTCTATCCCTCTCTCTGACTCTCTCTCTCACTCTGTTAAAAAAAAAAAAAATATATATATATATATAAAACATTCTCATGTATTACTATCCATTCATTTCCTACCGCTCATGTTCAAGGTTGCGGGTGGCTGGAGCCAATCACAGCTGTCCTCCGGGACAACACCACATTTTTATTGGATAATGTGTAACGTACAGGGGTCGTTGTGGCTCTCACGGAATTACATTTTAAAATATGTGCTGTTTATGGCTCTCTCAACCAAAAAGGCTCCCGACCCCTGCACTAGGATTTACTGAGCACCAAAAAGAAATGAGCTCTCTTGTCTGACCTGTGGTGGTGCAGTGGAAAGCATGCTGACCTGGGACGCTGAGGTCCCAGGTTCGAAACCCCGAGGTTACCAGCTTGAGCATGGGTCTCATCAGCTTGAGCGCAGGATCATAGACATGATCCCAGGGTCGCTGGCTTGAGCAAGGGGCCACTGGCTTGGAGTCCCCCCCCCATTAAGGCACATATAAGAGAGCGATCAGTGAACAACTAAAGTGATACAACTACAAGTTTGATGGTTCTCATCTCTCAAGAAAGAAGGACCCTGGCCGGTTGGCTCAGTGGTAGAGCATCGGCCTGGCATGCAGAAGTCCCAGGTTCGATTCCCGGCCAGGGCACACAGGAGAAGCGCCCATCTGCTTCTCCATCCCTTCCCCTCTCCTTCCTCTCTCTCTCTCTCTCTCTCTCTTCCCCTCCCGCAGCCAAGGCTCCATTGGAGCAAAGATGGCCCGGGCGCTGGGGATGGCTCCTTGGCCTCTGCCCCAGGCTCTAGAGTGGCTCTAGTCGTGGCAGAGCGACGCCCCGGAGGGGCAGAGCGTTGCCCCCTGGTGGGCGTGCCAGGTGGTTCCCAGTCAGGCGCATGCGGGAGTCTGTCTGACTGTCTCTCCCCGTTTCCACCTACACAAAAAAAAAAAAAAAAAAAAAAAAAAAAAAAAAGAAGGAAAGGGGAGGGGGAGGGGAGGAGAGGGAAGGAGAGGGGAGGGGAGGTGTGGGGAGGGGAGGGGAGGGGAAAGGAAAGAGGGAAGGGAAGGAAAGGGAAGGGGAGGAGAGGGAGGGGAGGGGAGAAAAGGGAAGGGGAGGAGAGGGAGGGGAGGGGAGAAAAGGGAAGGGGAGGGGAGGGAAGGAGTGGGGAGGGGAGAGGAGGGGAGGGGAAAGGAAAGAAGGAAGGAGTGGGGAGGGGAGGGGAGAGGAGAGGAGAGGAGGGGAGGGGAGGGGAGGGAAAAGGAAAGAGAGAAGGGAAAAGGAAAGAGAAGGGAAGAGGAGGGAAGGGAAGGGGAAGGAAGGGAAGAGAAGAGGAGGGAAGGAGAGGGGAGGGGAGGGGAGGGGAGGGAAGGGGGAGGGGGAGGGGAGGGGGAGGGGGAGGGAAGGAAGCTCTCAAGCCAGGAGAAGTGGGGCGGGAAGCCTGGCTAACTGAGAACGCAGCCCAACAAGCCCGGGTCAGCCCCAGCCCCAGCTGCATGCTCTGTGCGCCTGTCCTTCTGCACACACCCTGACTTCTGTGTGTGCTCAGCCAGTGTTCACACCTCTCATTGGTCAAGAGAGACCTCCTTGACTCCCCCAGCTGGGTCTGGGGCCTCCCTGAGCCCCCACAACCCTTCACCCCTTGGTACAGCTCAGAGGCCTCCCTGCTTCCAAGAACTGCCTGACATCTCTGGGAACCAGAAGGGGGCAAGCCAGGCCATGTGGATTGTGGGCCACTCTGCACAGCTGTGGAGGCCCCTCCTTGGGAACCGCCAGCCAGGTCCTCCGCTCAGGGTGGGGCCCCATGGCTCTGCCCCTGACTCCTCTGAGCCCAGGGTCCCCACCGGCAGGACGGGGCCGTGGAGCCACCGCAGGAAGCACAGCTGCCCCGAACGTACCCATCAGGCTCTGCCGTTCCTCCTTCTTCCGGGCCTTCTGCTTGGCCTCCAGCTGCACCACCGACAGGGACGGCCCCACCGTGGGGCTGGGGAGGGCGCTGGCCGCAAAGCGGGCCAGCAGGCCCAGCCCGCTCTCCTCCAGGCTGGGCGACAGGGCCCGCTCCCGGGACCCCAGCCTGTAGCCGCTGTCGGCCTCGTCCTCCTCGTCCTCCAGCTTGTCCTCCTCGTCCTCCTCCTCGGAGCTCTCATCTGGTGTGCAGAAAACAGGGGGCAGTCAGAGCCTGACCTGGGCGGCGCCGCCTCCATCGCCCCCACTCAGGGCCGGAGCGCCCGCCTAGCTCCTCACTCCGCACCAGCTGGGTGGGTCCAGGACCAGCCCACGCATCCCCCCACCCCCACCCCAATGGCCCAGCGCCCCATCAAAGCGAGCCCAAGCCATGGGCATCCCAGACGGCCCAGAGTGGGTGTCGGTCAGGGGACACACGGACAAGGACTGGAGACAGCTCGCTCCACGGTCTCTCTCTCTCTCTCTCTCTCTCTCTCTCACACACACACACACACACACACACACGTACAACATGAAGGCTGAGGAAGGAGGCAGGAGAGGAGAGAGGAGAGAGGAGGCCGAAGCAGGGAGCAGAGGGTTAGGACAGGGCCCAGGGGCTCAGGCTGGGGTTCGGGGCACAGGCGCCGGGGGAGGTCCCGGCAGCTGGAGGCCTGTGGGCTGGCGGCAGGAGAAGGTAGAGTTTGGTCTCCTCTGGAGGGAGGGGGACACCCCTGGGCTGAAGTCCTGAGCAGGCTCTGGGGTCTAAAGCTGGCTCCCAGTCCCATCCCCACTCTAGGGAGCCTGGGACAAGTCCCTGGCCCTCCTGGAGCCCTACTTTCTCATCTGTAGCACGAGGTGACCCTCCCAGCCCAGCCCGGCTAGAGGAGGGTCCAAACAGGAGCTCACATTTGTAGGAGAAAGCGCTTTGCAGGTGTGAAGAGAATTACACATACACAGAGCCACCTGTCCTGTGAAAAGAACCACTGTCCCCTCCACTGAGAGCTGACTACGCCTCTGGACCACAGTGGGCAGGGAAGGGCACCGGCCGGCCCACCCTGCACTGGGCCCGGGGCCCAAGCACTCCAACAGGGGGCAGGACTCGAACCCAGGGCCGGCTGCCTGTCCTGTCACCCACAGTCTAGTAGAGAATTCTAAAGGAGCCCTGTGAGTCTCCAGCTGGTGACTAGACCTGGCCCTGCCACTCTGGTCCTCAGGACAGAGGCGGGCAGGTGGAGGGGCGGGCTGTGGGCAGGCGGGAGGGAAGAGAGGCTCACGCTCGCACACAGGAACCCCTACCGAAGCTCAGTCTAGAGGTGCAGGCTTGCTCTGACCTTCCCTGGCTAACCCCACAAGGGCGGGCAGGCAGGTGGACTCTAACCGTCCCAAAGAGCACCTGCCCGGGAGTGCCCATCCGCCCAGAGCACCCGGGGTGGGAAGGGGCTCTGGGGGCCACTGGCCAAGGCTGGGCCAGGGGAGGCTGGAGGCGGATACAGTGTCTAGGGGTGGGGACAGTCTGGGCTTGGCCAGCTCCACGTTCTCCTGCCAACGCCACAGGCCACCTGTTTGCTCAGGTGCAACCCGGGGCGAGTGTGGCGGCCGAGGTGCAGTGAGGGCAGAGGCTTTCTCTCCACCGCGGGTCGGACTGGAGGGAGCCCTGTTCCTGCCCACTGCCCCTCGGCGGGGGGAGCGGGGGGGGAGCTTCAGGAACCTCTAAAAGGAGTGGAGAGAGGAGGGAGGCAGGGGGGGTGTTAGGGGGTGAGGAGAGGAGGCCGAGCTCCCTGAGCGATGCATGAAGCGGGATGGAGGCCGGTGGGCAGGCAGGCGGCAGGCAGGCAGTGCACACTTGCGATCCATTCACATTGCGGACGTCACACGGTCTGTCTCCGCCCCAGTGGGCCACAGCGGCAAAGCAGGCTAAGTGTAGGCAGACTTTCGACAGCGCCTGGGCCCTCCACATCGGGCCCCCTGGGGGTGGCGGGCGGGGCTGGCTGGGCTGGGGGCACAGGGTTGGACCGGTGGCCAACTTTCCCTTCTACAGACAGCCTTCCCTGAGCTACTCAGGTGTGGAGACTCCAGAACCCTCTCCCACCCAGGGTTCTCCCCGGCGGGGTCTGGCGCGGGAAGGGCTGGCTCTGGTTTCCGGGTATCGGAAGGCCCGCCTCTGATCCCAGAAGGCCAGCAGCAGCTCCACCCCAGCACCTTGAGAAGGACCGGTATTTGGAAGGCAAAAGCAAAAAAAAAACAAAACCAAAAAAAAAAAACGATTTGCCTGTCACAACTGGGAGCCCCTGCCCATCTTGGTCTCCCGAGACCCTCCCGGCTTCTGCCCCGAGCTCTGGCCAGCCCTCCCGTCCTGGCTGCCTCCCACAGTGGCTGGTGACCAGGGTCTGCAGGCAGGGGGGCCCAGAGGGGTGTCTGAGGACCAAGAAAAGGAAGGCTTTCTGGAGTTGTCCACACCTGAGGCAACAGAGCTTGCCAAGGGCAGGGGGAGAAAAAGTCCCAACAAGGAAACCCAGGGAAAATGCAGAGGAACTTGAATTTTTAAAAAAAACCTCCTGGCTCAGTATGTGGGGGTTGGCTGTTGCAACTTGGTTTGGTTTGCCAAAACCCGATGGATAAATGCCAAAGCAACCCGCTGCTGCCAGAGCCGCTGGGGGCAGCCCCGAGGAGGGGAGGTGCACAGGGGACACAGAGAAAAGGGTGTGCCTACCTACGGACCAACGAGCCGGGCTCGACCCAGCTCAGTGACCCGCGGCGCCGTCTGCCCTACTCCCAGCCTTCGCTTTGCGTCCGAGTGCAGCGTGAGAGCGAATGCAAGAGACCAAAACAGACATTCAAAGCATCATGGGTAGGGGTCAAGGGTGAAGGTATGGTCAAGCTGCTGGGGGAGAAAGCAGACACACTAGAAAAGCCAAGCCAATTAGGTGTTTTAGTATTAGATGTCAGTAAGGCCCTATTAGCCAAATATCCCTCTGGAGACCTGACTCCGCGGGTCTGTGTGCCGTGGGGCCCCTCCCCTCACCCCTGTGCTCCCCCTAGTATCTGGGCTCTGTTCGCTGCTGCCTCCAGCTCTGGTCTGAGGGCCCCCAGGGCAGATGGCCCCTTGCTAAATCTAGGGGACCTGTCTGCTCCTCTGCAAGGTCTGAGCTGAGGCAGGAGAGCCCCTGAATTTGGAAGCTGGCATCCTGGCTTTAAGGGGGAGGGGGAATAGCATATGTTGAATGGGGGGGGGGTCTCTAGCTCAGGGCAGGAGGGGAGAAAGAAAGAGGGAAGAGGTGGGGAGGGAAAGGGGCTGACAAACCAGCCAGACGGGTCCAGGAAGGCCCCGGCCCAGATGGAGGAGGCCTCAGGGAACCAGGCTGGCTGGCAAGTTGCCCAAGAGAATGTGAGCCCCGAGGGCACCTAGCTCCTTCCTGTGCCATCTGCTGGTCACCCACACTGGACCTGGGCCACCAGGAGGTGAGGTGTGGGGAGGGAGAGCACACTGGCCCTACGCGGCCTGCAGGTACCGGGAGCTGAGCCCGCAGCTGTCCACGCGGCCCCTGGCACGCCTGGGCCTCACTCGGGGAGCAGCGGGTGGGGCCTCGGGGTCTCGCCTGCCACCCAGGATCCGGTATCCCTGTGGGGGGGGGGTCCACCCTGAGGCAAATCCTACACCAGGGAGCAAGAAACAGTCTCGACTCTGCTGGCCAGGGGCCACTGAACCTGACCCTCTTTCTGTGAGTGAGGCTTAGGAATAAGGCCCCTCGGGGCTCGCAGGCCAGGGCTCCCTCCGAAGCACCACGCTCTGCCCCTCAACCTTCCCGTGAGCTTGGCCCTGCGCTGCCTACACGCCCCTTGACACTGAAATGTGTGTTGGAAAACAAGTGTCGGTAAATATTTTTAAAGCACTGGTACACAGGAACAGAGCTTTAAGAAAACAAAAGACAAACAAGCAGCTAAAAAAACAAAATGATGATGCCGGAAGTGATAAAGCGTTGACTTTAAACCTGAAATGTGGAAGGCATGCCAGTGGCTCCCAGGGATATTTGAGTAATAGGAAAAGCAGCAACTGCGTTACTCCATCTCTACCCCTTCCGGGGTGGGGTGGGGTGGGGTGGGGGTGGGGTGGGGGAGGAAGGAGGGGGAGGGGGGACAAAATGAGAGAAGCAGGCACCTAACGGGTCTAAGTCAGGACACAGCAAGAGAGACAAGGCACACGGGTTTAGTTAAAAATGAACTCGATATATTTAATAAAGCTTGGTATTACCAAAATCGCGGTACAAACATCAAGTCACACGCCCAACACGACAGAATCCCATTTACAAAACGTCCCTGGGGAGGCCCCTGCCGAGACCCCCCACCCCAGCCTGCGGTCTGGGGAGCAGAGGAGGCGAGAACAGGGTGGGGGCGGAGGGGAGGGCGGAGGAAGGTGAAGACTTAAAGTCAGTCCGTATAAAAGCTCAAAAAGAGCTAGCTGTGGCGTTATCGCCACGATACAGGTACAGAGAAACCCGGATAGAGGCTTGACTGATACGGCAGGCTACGCTGCCAAGAACTGAGACGGCGGCCCAGCAGCGCCATCGTTCCTGAACCCTGGCTACACGCTCGCTCGCTCGCTCTCTCGCTCTCACTCACTCTCTCGCTAGAAAACACGGAAGGGGTTTTGTGTGTGTGGAGCTAGTAACCTTGGTCAAAGGAATCCTCCGAAGAATCGCTGAAGGAGGAACGGGCCTCGACCTCTTGAAGCAGCAAACAGAACGGCTGCTTCCTGCCGGCAGCCGGCTTGGGTTTCAGAGTCCGGGCAGCCGCCAGGCCCGTCTTGGGCAGCTTGGGGCCTCCGGCCGGCTTGCTGTTCTTTGCCACCATGCCACACAGGATGGAAGATGTCAGTCTGGAGCTGGAGGGGCCTTGGGCGGACCACTCATCCTTCAGGGACTCTTCCTCCTCCTCTGAGTCCGTATCTGCAGTCAAAGTAGTTTTTTTATAAGATAAGTCACGGGGTGAGGGAGGGAGGGGCTGGTGTCTTTCTTTTGTGACTTAGTGGCTTTGAGAGAGCCCTGGTAGGAGCGGGATCAGAGAGGTCCACATGCCCGCTGGCCATGGAACCTCTTTGCTGGGAGGCCCGGGAGCTGTGGGCAGCGAACAGCTCACCTTTCCAGGACCAGGACCCAGGCTCCCTGCAGGCTGGCTGCTGCAGCGTCGCCCACAACACAGTCACCTCAGGACACGGCCCTTCCAGGCCCCAGAGGAGGGAGGAGCCCCACTCTCAGGAAGGTCTCTCCCCTGCCTGGCCATAGAGATCACCCCTGGGCGCTGTCTGTCCCACAGGACTGCACCCAGCCCAGGGGAGGGACAAGGCCCAGGAGGGAAAGGGTTCAGGGGAAGCTCTTCTCCCCTGAAATCCCAACTTCCAGGGCTGTGCTGGGCCGTCACAAGCCCAGCTCTTCCCAGCTCCACGCTCAGCCGTGTTCCAGAGGTGGCTTGAGAGAGGCCACAATAGAGGAGGCGTACCAAGGACACTGGCAAATAATGTTAGAGCTTGCTTTTCTGCTTTCCTACCAGAGCGCCCGTTACCAACACACTGCTGCTGGCTTCCCACAAGTCTCGGCCTCCCTGCATGAGCAAGGCCAAGGTTCTTAAGCTTTGGGAAGGCGGGCTATCAAGTGGGCACAGCTCTGGCCCCTTCCAACCTGCCCCAAACATACACTGTTTTGATCTGTTTTACGTATGGGGCTGTCAAGCAAGATTTCACGGGGAGAAAGGGCTCCGTGGCCAAAGCATAAACCCCTGATCTGGTAAAATCCACATGGAACACAAGGGACATCAACGAACACGGCTACAACCCTGACAGTGCCTGCCGTTACCAAGTCCAAGAGAAACTGTGGATGGAGGGATGTTGGGGCGGGGGGCCGCTCTGGCTGCCTCCTCCTACTCCAGGGCGGCCGGGCAATGCTGGGTAGGACAAGGACAAAGACAAGCCCTGCCAGGCTCCTGCCAGCCACAGCTCTCCCTCCTGTGTGCTCCATCCTATCCTTTCTGAGACCACATCCCAAAGTGGAGATGTTGGTGGGTGACAATGACCAACTCTGGCTCATCGTCAAAAGCCACCAGGAATGCCACAGCCCCTCCCTCCCAAAGAGAGAAAGCCAGAGGGCAGCGCTCTCCCTTCCCACCACCGGCCACTGCCGCCCCACTCTGCTGGAACACAGTCTTGGCCTCCGCGACTGTGCGTTTACCTAGAACAGCAGAAAAGCCAGCAGAGAAAACACAGGAGCCCTTCCCACTGCCGGCTGCTTATCGGACGCCACCTTGTTGGAGACGGGCCTTCTGACCTCCTCGTTGCAGCGTCAACCCACCTCCCTCACCCAGAGTGGAGTCGCAGACGAAGACGTAACAGAGTTAGACTGGCAGTCTGGACACGGCTTTGTGTATGCGCACGCATCTGCTACAGTGGACTCACCAGTGCAGAGCACCCCAACATCTCAGAGACCTAGCTCACACCTCTGGCCTCTGACTGTACCACGTCCACGCGGAAGTGGGGAGGGGGGAGTTCTTATCTACTTGTTTCATTATTATTTTTACTTTTTTAAGTAAGAGAAGAGGAGACAGTAATACAGACTTCCACATGCGCCCCAACTGGGATCCACTTGGCAAACCCCATCTGGGGCCGATGCTCAAACTCAATGGAACTATTTTAAGCACCTGAGGCTGATGCTTGGAGAAGCCATCCTCAGCAGCCGGGGCCTACGCTCTCGAACCAATCAAGCCACTGGCTGCGGGAGAGGAAGAGGGCGAGAAAGGGAAGAGGAAGGGGGAGAGAAGCAGATGGCCGCTTCTCCTGTGTGCCCTGACCGGAATTGAACCCAGGACACCTCCATATGCCAGGCTGCGCCAGCCAGCCAGGGCCAAGGGAGTGGGGATTGTTCAGGCAACCAGTCAGGCTACATCCAATGGCCGCTGGTTCTTGAAAAATCAAAGGATTAGCAATCCTCTTCACACCCTTTTCATTATTCCAAAACCAGCAGAGGTGGAAGGAGCAGGGGAAAGCCCTTCCCTCCTCCTTCAGATCTGTGAGTCTCTGAAAGTGGCAGTGCTATTTGGATCACACCCATCCGAATCGAGAAACTGCAGAGACGATGGCATGCGTGCTTATCCTCAGCGCCTAAGACACAAAGGACCTGCTGTCCCCACACCCACCTGAGAATCAGCCCGAGACCCACTAGTCCTAGGCAACCAAAAACACATCCTTAAAAAGTAATAATAAACAACAGCTGCTTAATCTCCCGCAAGGTGCCACATCCAGCCCTTCACCAGCATGAGCTCACTTAAAAGCTCCCCAAGGGTCTGCAAGGCAGGTGTTCTTAACTCCGAAGTTCCTACCAATTTCACTGTCTTTCCTTAGGAAAACACACTTTATTATAAACAACATTAAAGGTGTCCACTTTTTCACCCGACATTGAAACTCCCTCGCCTCCACCACTGAAACAAGCAGAGCTCATCAGAAGCCCAAACGCACAGATCCAAGCCGTTGGCAATGAACACAACCCGCCACCCACCCACAGGCACCACGCGCTGAGAACCCGTCCTGGCCTTCCTGCGGTGTCCACACGCTCAGTCCCACCCACCCTTGGCACTGGGTATTCTGCCTACAAACGGTGCCACCTGTTACATGCCACACAGCAGGCCGGGCCACCAGAGGCCACAGAGAGCCGCTGACCCAAGGCTGCCCGGTTCGGGAAGCCTCGCCCCGAACCCCTAGCGAAGGCACTCTTTAGTTCATGAAATAAAACTCAGTCCCAGACCCACCAGCTATGCTGCAAGGTTCAACTGCCACCTGCGGCTGGCGGTGACCTCCATCGTGGCTGACAGGCCTGGGCCGGACCTCGGCCGGGGTCCCCCACTCACCGCTGCCTACTTCGCCCAGCCTCAGTAGCCATCCTCAGGAACCAAACGGGTAGTCACCTGGTGGGCTGTCACCAAGATCATGTGACATGCTGCCCGTACAGCCCTTAGTTCAATGCCCAACATGGTGAACGCTCACTGGATAACGTCTCTACCAACACTCGGCCCGAGGGCGGAGAGCCGCCTGCAGGCTGGAGAGGCAGGGCCATCTCTATGGGCTTCACCAGCGGCCTCTCTAGGCAGGACAGCCGAAAACTCTGTGGCCCAAGGCCTCCGCGCTGCCGGCTTTCCGCCCAAGAGCTACAAACGAGAGCACGTGAGGGCGGGGCGAACTTCCACTCCCACCGCCAATCATAGGCACCGCCCAATATGGCACCCGGCCAACGCAGGCACTTCCGCTTCACTCGGACCCACTTCCGGCTGGGAGCCAGTGCAAAAGCAGAAAGAAATCTTGGAGAGCTCAGGACACATAGAAAGCAGAGAAGAAGAGAGAAGGGCGGCCTGGAGGCAGCGCGGCGTCTGCTACTTACTGTAGGAGTAGCTGCTCACTTCCGAGGCGAACGGAGAGTGGGCCGACTTGGGCTGGCCTCTGGCCTTGAACCCCACCTCCATCTTCCTGGCTTTGGCGGCCCTTTTGTGTTTACCTTCTCTGGAGGCTTTCAGAGACAGGCTGAGGCCTTTGGCCAGCGCTTTCCTGTCCTTGCCCAGCAGGCTGTCATAAGGCGTCAAGTACCTGCTGCAGCCCCCGCTCGGTTTTGATTTCCCCCCAGAACTGTCTGAGAACTTGAAGGGTGACTTCAGCTTGTCCTGCTTTGTGAGGGACAGGGCCTTGTCCAGCTTGCTGGCCAACTGCTCCTGGTCGCTGGCCATCTTCTTCTTCTTCATCTTTAGCTGGAAAGGGGCAGTTGGAAGACCCGGGTTAAGACATCTGACCAAATAGGGTGGTGGGTCTCAGTGCATTAAGCGCTGACAAACCCGATCTGTCCTGATCCCTGCCTTCGTGGCTTCTGAAAACGCGCTTGACTCCTCTTAGCCTTGGTTATTCTACTCTGTAAAAAACGGGGACGGTGGTGTACGGGCACCACAAGGTAGCTCTGGAAATGTTATCAAACAGCTGTTAACTGGGGTGACCAAGATCACTGGCACTGGCATGTCTGCCCTGGCTCTTCCTGGCTCTTCCCAGGAAAGCACTCTTAAGTAAACAGTGCTGCCAATGAGCTGGAGAAGCTGGCTGGATTAAGGGGGGAGGAGAAAGGGAACCAAGATCCAATACCCAGATCACAGGCTGCCTGGCTGATCTGCTTATCTCAACCACCTAAAAAGCATCTGATGAAGAGGCCTCCATCAGCCCACCCAACTCTGTGGGCCGAAGGTGCCAGGAAGATGCCCCAGAGTGTGCCTTGGATGCCTAAAGCAGAAAGATGAGAGATTTTCGCAGATTAAATTCCTGCCATGCACCCTCTGTCAGCTATAGTCATATGCTGTTGAAACGAAATGTGCAGTTTCAAAGCCATTAAGGCCCCTCATTTGAACATTTTCTCTCTATTTTCTTTAATCAGGCAACATTTCATTACGGGGAAAAAAAAAAAAAAAAGGTTGGGATAGTGTTGCTTAAATAACAAAAGTACCCCTCACAATTTGAAAGCGTAAAGCATCCTGGCGTACACACTGGCTCTTTCCTACCCCTGGATCCCTTAGGTGAGGACTTCCTCTGACGGTCAAATCAACCAAAACCACTCCCTCACACAGGGCCCAAGGAGGGACGGCAAGGTACGTCAGGATTGAGAGCTGCGGGCTCTAAGTGGATGATATCAAGGCTCTGCGGAAGTAAGAATTCAGGGAGTTGGCTCTCACCCCGTTACCTCTGGAGAGTTCACAGGAGGAAATTACAATGGCATCCAGCCCTTGTTTCTTAGAACTATGGAATGGTGAAGCTGCTCATTAAACAATTATACTGTTAAACAACAGTGTAATTGCATTATCTGGTTAAAAACTCACAGTCCCACCCCTCGGCTTCCGCAAAGGGTCACGGAACAGGCACACACAAGGAAGGGGTGTGGCTTTCCGTCTCAGCTCTGCCTGAGGTTGTGTTTCTGTAAGTCACTCTCTGACCTCCTCTGGGCCACAGTGACCTCCTCCGTACAATAAGGCAGATGACTGGGGGGGGGGGGGGCGCCCTGAAGCAACCATTTCCACAGTTTCTGCAGCAGCAGGGCCAACAGACCCGCACCGGAAGTGTGTGTCAACTCCACAGTCCCTCCGTCTCGGGACCTTCTGCCTGAGGGAGGTGGCAGCACACCTGGAAGGCGGGGTCACTGACCTGAGTCAAGAAGTCAGTCGGGGCTTCATGCTCATCCCAAGGCTGGTTCCTCCCCATCGCTTTCCCCGTTCCGACAAGGGCATCGTGTTCTTCCTCGGGCCCCTTGTGTCTCTTCCTCATTCCCGTTCCCAGCTCAAAGGCATCCGATGTCAGCAGAGTCTTGCCGCTCAGCCTGCAACCAGAGGCACCGCTGGTCAGCACCCTGTCCGGGCAGAACTCGAGGGCCGGGGTATCTGCCCTCGTGGCCCTGAAGGACGGGCTCTGGATGTCAAGGCACAGACAGTAATGACAACAGTGACGAGTCTGGGGAGATGAATCCTGTAAAACTACGGTGCTGGGATCCTGGGGTGTTTGTGAATGAGGCAGAATGAGAATATGATGGGGAAGAAGAAAAACTCCTCCAAGGCGATATCCTCGGCTGGCCTCTCTCCCGTCCCTTCACACACGCGCACACACACAGCCTGGCGTGGTCAGACGCCTCTTGACCAAAACGTGCAGAGAACAAGGATCAGAAATCCACCAGCATGAAAGGGACACTAAGATCAAGAGCTTATATGAATAAATCCACTGGCTGGTCTTTGTACCCTTGGGAGTGCAGGCAGTGGGAGACATGGTCCCATCTTAAGGCTTCTCTTGGCTGCTCTAAGGTAAACCCTCACAAAAAAAAATAATAATAAAAAGCAGCTAATTTTTACCTGGTGCTTACTCTTCGTCTCCTTCCGTACTAGCTAGCGCTTTATGTTTTAGCCACAAAACAATGCTTTGTCCCACACGCTGTTATCTTATAGATGAGGAGTCTGAGGCTTGAGATCACAACTAGAGTTGGAGCCGGACTCAAAACCTCAAAACCGGGAAGCACAACCGCCCCCCAAGTCCACACTCCTAACCAGCAGGCCTGCGTGCCACTGGCCCCGGCCTTGGCTAGCTTCTCCAGGAGCTGCTCTCTCTACCCCCATGGCTGGTGACAGAGTAGTTCCTCCTCTCCCCTCAGTCAAGAATATCCAAGGATGTTAAATGCAAGCCATCAGGGCCCCTGGGGCCGTCTTCCCCTAAGAAGACCTGCACGCGGCAGATGTACTGACTCCCCCGTGCCTTTTAAAGACATCCTGTGGCCGCCCTCCCTCTGCTTCCTCAAGCCAAGCAATCGGCCACCCAGTGTCACCCGCACTGCCGTCACAAGGCTGGCAGGCGCACTCCACCCCCTCCCTTTGATGGGTCTCCTTTAGCTCATGCTGCTCCTGACACCCAGGAAAGACCACAGCGTCTCTCTCCTATCCATGCCCGGCCTAGAGGAAAAGCTCATTCCAGCCGTATTCAAGAAGACCCCCAGAGGGGCCTCTCACATAACTTCTGCTGCCGCTCAAGGAGCTGTCCCCAGAGCGCACGAAAGAGGTGGTCTCGGGTCCCGGGGAACTGACTCAGGCACACAGAGCCAGCAGGTAAGTCCAGGAGGACTAGAATGACAGGGTCCAGCACAAAGGGAACCAAGTGACCGCAGGAGCTGGAGCCCCCTTACCCTCCCCCCCCAGGACTGGCAGCTCAGCGGGCCGTCCACAGGGAGGAGCGTGGGGAGAAGGGCGGAGCGATCCGCTGGCCATGGAGGAAGTGGGCGTGGCAGGACAACGGGCAAAGAAGCACCTGGGCGACCACCCAGAAACCCTCTCGCTGGGGTCACCCGCCCACTCAGTCCTGGCTGCGTGAGTCTGCCTGTCCGATGGGCCACTCTCCTGGCTCAGCCTCCATGCTCCCTGAGAGCTACCAAACGGGGTGGGTCAGAGCCCAAGGGACTCGAGGTCCCTAGCACCCAGACACAGGCCCGGCGCGGGCCCGTGCTCCTCCCTCGGAGCTCTGTGCCAGTTCCCGACCCACCGAGGGGCCAGCCTTACTTTCCGCTACTGTTGCGGCTCTTCCCTCTCTTGCGGGGGGGCGACAGGGCGCTCGGGGCGTGGGTCCGTTTCCGCGGCCTGCCAGGGCCTCTGCGTGCCAAGCTTCTATGGGGTTCCTCGCGCCTGTCCCTTAAAGAGAATCACACGCTCGGCTGTGAACTGGGGGCGGGCGGAGGGGGCGCGGAGGAGAGGCACACGACGCGCCCACGTCACTCGGGTCCACACACACCTCTGCCGGCCTACCACAGCGGACCTACTGAGCGCCGGCGCCTACGGAGCCCGAGGGCGCCCTGCCAGGGCCGGGCCGGGGTGCGCACTCACTCGGGCTCGCGGCGCCTCTGCAGCTTCACCAGCTCCCGCTGCTTCTCTTTGTACTGCCGCTGGACCTCGGCCAGCCGCATCCGGAAGTCCAGCTCCATGGCGTCCATGTTCTCCAAGGAGGACTTCATGGCATACATCTGTGGGGAGAGAAAGGGTGAGGACGCCGACGCCCACCAGCTCCCAGCTCCCTGCCACCTTTAACAGGCGCCCGGTGGGGGGAAGGGGGGTATAGGAGGGGTGGCAAGCCTTCCGGGCCAAGGCCGGGGGCCCAACTCAAATCCCGTTTCTGCCACCGGCTAGCGGTAGCCTTGGGCAAAGCGTAGCCGAGCTGCATCAAGGCCGGCAGGCCCAGAACAGCTGCCCCAGCGATGCCGGCTCTCACGGACCTGTCACAGGTAGAAGCTTCGGGAGCCGGGAGCCAAAGCCCCTGCCCAAGGCCAATGAGCAGTGAGGGGCACAGCCAGGCCTGCTCTTCCCAACCAGTCAAGCTGCCACCCACGGGACAGGCTCTTGACACATTATCAAACGGGGAAACCGAGGCCCGGAAAGAAGGAACACTGGGCCGCACAGCCCGTCAGGGATGAAGCTGGACTCGGATCAGGCCCTTCCGACTCTAAAGCCAGCCATGCCCCAGGCAAGGGGCATCTCTGGGGGAAGGGGGACCCGGTCTCCGCCCCGCCCCTGCCACACAGGCCAGGGGCAGGAACACGAGGGGCCCAGAGCCCCTCACCCGCTCCTCCTTCTTCTGCATCCAGCTGTACTTCTTGTTGGGGTTCAGCTCCCGCGGAAGCCGCAGGCTCCTGAGTGGGTCCACAAAGGGGCTGTCCAGCACCTCCTTCAGCATGTGGCTGCTGGCCACCAGCAGGCTCTCCAGCGAGGGCCGCACGGCTGGGCCCCCCTCCGCACCTGTGGACGACAGGAGGCAGGTGAGCCGCTAGCCTCGCCTGTGCTCTGTGGTGGTGGTGGGGGGACACACACAGGACTGATGGGCACTGCAGCCAAACCCCCCATACCCCCAAGAGGAGGGAGGAGGGAAAGGCCGAAATTGACCATCTATCCAACTGCTACCCAATTAAGGTGAGTTTTCACATTTTCTCTGTGATGTAATGTACGATCAGTTTCGGTGAACGCTCCATACAGGCTTCTTTCTCACCAACCAACGTGTCCAGACCCACGAAGCCAACAGTACTAATTATGCTGCGAGATCAGGACCTCTCAACCCGGGTGCTATTTCCTTCCGTTTCAGGTTTCAGGTGGGGCGCCCTCCCTGGCCTCCCCGTGGGGCGCTTTGCCGCATCCTGGCCTTTCCCCACTAGATGTCAGTAGTGCTCTCCACGAGCCATGACACCAGGCAGCCGGTCGAGAACCACTGGTTCTGCCCTTCTCTGTCCTGATGGAAACTGAGGCTACGGCCACACAGTAAAACCCGTTAACGCCCACGGCTGGTATTAGAGTGAAACGTGTGGCCGGCCCTGAGTGACGCCCGTGTGACACCCTTCAGGGCCCTTGTAGGAGCCTCAGTGGCCAGGTAAAGCAGCTCCAGGACAGAGGAGGGGGCCGAGGTAGGGCTCTGTCACCTCCTTTACTCTCCAACAAAGCAGTCTGGCTGGGGCTCTCAGGACTGACTGCCAAGGCGCCAGCAGCTATGGGCTGACCTGTGTCCCCTCCAAAGACACCGGCTGAATGAAGTCTGAACCCCAGTACCTTAGCACGTGACCTTATTTGGCGATAGTCTTGAAAGATGTGATCAAGTTCAAGTGACATCACCGGGGTGGCCCTAATCCAGCATGACTGTGTCCTTATTAGAAGAGGTTAGGACACAGAGACAGAAGGACGACCATGTGAGTACACAGGAAGAACATGGCCGACGACACACCCAGGAGAGAGGCCTCAGAGGAACCAACCCTGGTGACACCTTGAGCTCAGACTTCCAGCCTCCAGGGCCATGAAACACCAGCCCAGTGGCTTCACTAAGGCGGAGGTGACCCGGGATCAGAAGCCAGATGGGCGCCAGCACCCTGACAGGACCAGGGTCCCTCACAGAGGCTGAAGGCCAGCAGGAGGGCAGGAAGGGTGGCTGGTATGCCAGGCCGACCTGGTTCGCTCCCAGTGTGGGAGTCTGCACGGGCGAGGAGAAAGAGGGCAGGCTGGCGGCTCTAGGGGGTGGCACAGGCCATGGGGAGAGAGCTCCTCCTGCCCCCCCATGCCCATTCACTACCCCGTTCTGAAAGGAAACCGCAGGGGCGGATGCTCGACCCCATCAGCGACTGCAGGGAAGAGAGGCCACAAGGACCCCTGCACCCCCACGCCTGCCTCCGAGTGCCCTTTCCAGCCCCGACTTGCCCCACCCCAGAGCCACAGGCCCACCCCACCCCCTATGCATGACACTAAAGAGCATCTTAGTGTCCAAATCAACTGCTGATTTCCCCCAAAAAACTGCCTCCCCCACCACTTCCCCAGCTCAGACACGGGGCAAGCCCTCGGACTGTGCCTCCGCACCCACGTCTGGTCCGCAGCAGAGCCTGCTGGCCCCACCTTGCCTGGCCCCAGAACCCTCCTGGCTCCTCACCTCCACGCCTCCTCCAGCCTGGGCCCCGGATCGGCCCAGGTGGCATCCCATCTCCGCCCAGGAGCCTCCCCGAGGTCTCCCCACCTCCAGCCAGCATCCACAACCACCCTCCTTAAGTCTGAGCCGATCACTCCAGCTCCAAACCACCTTCCGGCGACTCTCCCTTTCACTCAAAGTCCCCTGGGGCTGCCCCAACACCTCCTGGCCTCCCATGCTGTCACCACAGGGCCTTTGTACCTGCTGTTCCTGTGGCCTGAATGGTTCGCCCTAGAAGAGCCTTCCCCTGGTCCCCTTATCAAGGGGGGGGCTTCCCTGGCCATCCCCTCTGAGACCACCCTTCCCACCTCTGCCCTGTCCCCTTCCCAGGGCCTGCACCCACCACCTGTTCCCACACGACGGTGCTGAGGGCCACACAAAACATCTTGAACACAGCAGAAAACCATGCTGGGAACTCAGTCGATGCTTAATAAATACGTGTTGAATGAGGGTATGTAGGACCCCGACAGGAGTGTAGAAAAGGGACGGGGGGGGGAACAGCAGCCACAAACTGGGGGACCCGGCCTCAGCCCCCTCGGCCCAGGTGCCCAGGCCCTCTGCACTCCCCCTGAAAACCCACCACCAATTGGTAGGATCAAGAGTTTTCATTTTCCTCTCAAAATTATATATATATATATATGTATTTATATATATATAAATATATAAATATATATGTGTGTGTGTGTGTATTTCCCCCCCCCCCGAAGTGAGAAGTGGGGAGGCAGATAGACTCCCGCATGCATCCAACTGGGATCCACCCGGCATCCCCACCAGGGGGCAATGCTCTGCCCATCTGGGCCATTGCTCTGCTGCAATCGGAGCCATTCTAGCGCCTGAAGCAGAGGCCATGGAGCCATCCTCAGCACCCGGGCCAACTTTGCTCCAATGGAGCCTTGGCAGCGGGAAGGGAAGAGAGAGAGAGGAAGGAGAAGGGGAACAGTGGAGAAGCAGATGGGTGCCTCTCCAGTGTGCCCTGGCTGGGAATCGAACCCAAGCTTCCACATGCCAGGCTGATGCTGTACCGCTGAGCCAGCTGGCCAGGGCCAAAAATAATATATATTTTTTATACCAAAACATTGAAATGAAAGAAAAGCAGCTGTGAACTTCAGAAAAACAACACAACACACGCCCACAGGGGAGAAGGTGTCACTTGTCACAGCTTTCTGGGGGCCAATGACCACAATGATTAAAAAAAAAAAAAGCCTTGAAAATGTGGCCATTCAGGCCACAGGAACAGCAGGTGCAAAGGCCCTGAGGTGACAGCATGGGAAGTGAGGAGGTGTTGGGGCAGCCCCAGGGGACTTTCACTTTGTTCTGACCCAGCAATTATTTTTAATGTTTATTTTGTTGATTTTAGAGAAAGGAAGGGTGAGAGGGAGAGAGAGACAGGAATATCAATCTGTTCCTGTAGGTGCCCTGACCGGGTATCGAACCAGCCATCTCTGTGCTTCGGGACGATGCTCTAACCAACTGAGCTATCCAGCCAGGGCCTGACCTATATTTTCCTCGAAGGGATATAACATCACATTATGTACAACAGCAGAAAAGGAAAAAAAGAAAAAAAGAAAAGGAAAGAAAAGAAAAATGACCCACAATTGGGGTACTGGGTCACGGAAGACTCAGAACGCTCAAAAAAGTGGGCAGTCCCTAAAAAAATATTTTAAGAGACACGCGTGTCTCGCATCAAAAACATTTACAGGGTTTTAAGGAAACCTGAAAAAAAATGGTCAGCAAAGACAACCGAGTGAAAAGGGGCAGTCTTCACAGAGCACTGTTTACAAAACGGTCTTAATTTTAGAAACGTGTGTAGACCCAGTTCGAGAGGAAATACACCAAAACATTGGCAGCGCTATTATTAACTCCTCAGCAGCTGTCGCCCGGGCCCCACCCTCCCTGCGCTAGGCGGGCGGAGCGTGGGGTGGCGAGCGGGCGCCTGACCTACACACACCCGAGCTTCACAGGTTTCGTGGAGCACTGCCTCCCTACCCCCGATTTCCTATGTTGAACATCAGGGAGTTTGGTGCCCACCCCTCCCCTACACCCCGGAGGTGAGGTCACCCCATCAAGGGCGGAGAATGATCAGTCTGCTCCATCTCATCTCCTGGGCTGCGGGGTTTGCTTCTGCGAGAAGCGTGAACACCAGAGTGCCGAAGGGGAACGCATGGCGGCAGGTCGGCCAGAGCTGCCAGGAAAGAGGTGGCCTCTCTGTTGGCAGTCTGCTGAGCTCAGCAGGCCCACGGGGCCTGGGGTAAGTATTAGGGAGCCCTCCACCCCTGCTATGGGAACAGTGGACCGGCCCTGAATGAGGCCAACAAAGAGAAAAGTAGAGCAAAGAAAGCAAGAAGGATGAGGGTGAGGGTGGGTATACGAAGAAACTCCCGATGGCTTCAGCCTGAGCACCTGGATCCGGCCGGACCAGAAATTAATCCCTTTGCTGCTGTACCTGAGTTCCACGAGCCAATCAATTTCCTGCCTTCCCCTAAGCCGGTTAAAATGAGCTTCTGCCCCTCGCAGCCTAAACAATCCTGCTAATACAAAACTCACCCTTGACAGAACAAGGAGAAATTTCACCACAAAGAAACCCAGACTGGCCTGACCAGGCGGCGGTACAGTGGATAGAGCATCAGACTGGGATGCAGAGGACCCAGGTTTGAGACCCCGAGGTCGCCAGCTTGAGCGCGGGCTCATCCGGTTTGAGCAAAGCTCACCAGCTTGGACCCAAGGTCGCTGGCCCAAGCAAGGGGTTACTCGGTCTGCTGTATTCCCCCAATCAAGGCACATATGAGAAAGCAATCAATGAACAACTAAGGTGTTGCAATGTGCAATGAAAAGCTAATGATTGATGCTTTTCATCTCTCTCCGTTCCTGTCTGTCTGTCCCTATCTATCCCTCTCTCTGACTCTCTCTCTGTCTCTGTAAAGAACAAACAAACAAAAAAAAGAAACCCAGACTGGCCAAACAACAGAGTGTCCATAACCTACTGAACTGTACGCTTAAATACAGTTAAGATGGTAAATTTACATTATGTGCACTTTTACCA
Organism: Saccopteryx bilineata; assembly: GCF_036850765.1. Classification (NCBI taxonomy): domain Eukaryota; kingdom Metazoa; phylum Chordata; class Mammalia; order Chiroptera; family Emballonuridae; genus Saccopteryx; species Saccopteryx bilineata. The sequence continues at coordinate 196,259,877 of NC_089493.1, read as the reverse complement.
AAATTTTTACAAGTAAATAGAAATAACTGTAAAAGTAAATGAAAACATACTGAATGTTTTCAAAATTTTTAAATCTCAGCCCTGGCTGATTGGCTCAGTGGTAGAGCGTCGGCCCGGTGTGTGGAAGTCCCAGGTTCAATTCCCAGCCAGGGCACACAGAAGCGCCCATCTG